>NC_053489.1:505404526-505710151 GCF_905171775.1 Rana temporaria
TCTTGTAAATAGAAGGTGACCATTGTAATCACCCCCAGAAATGCTATATGATTTTTTTTCCCAAACTCTGTTATTATCACATTAGCTCAGCATAGGTGTGCCTACTTATCAATCAGCAAGTCTCTCAGCATTGCTGCTGGCTATTGGTGGGTATGGGTAACTTGGTAATTAAAATGAGTGTTTAGGACAATATTTCTTCATACTATCCTTTCAGGCAATAGAGATTTGAACATTTACAGCTTTTCGGAGACTGCTGAATGTTCCACTACTGGACTATTATATTGATACCCCTGTGTGACGAGACCCTTTGCTCGCTCGATTCTGCTCTCCCGACACTCCTCTGCTACTATTAAGTCAGCTTGCAGATTGCAACATCTGATGGTCCAGTCATCCAAGGTTTCGGGATCCGAATTACAGCTATGTGCCATTCGGACCCATTAAGAACACACACCAGGCAGGCTGTATGTAAGTTCAAACAAGACTCTCTTTAATGGCAGCATTCTGCTGGTTAGATACAGTTTACAAGCTTATCATCAATCAAAGAACAATGAAATCTCCACCCCCTTTTCACACACTGGGGCTTCCATACAGAGTTTAGGTAGACACTCTGGTGCCTACCCTGACAAGACACATTTCTTTAGATAATGACATCAGTGAAGTTAATTACTAATTGTAACAGAATAAGTTTATCTAGACAGCTTGGCTCCGCATATAGAAGAGGTAATTACTACAGCGTTATATAAGGTACAACGAAGCAATCAGAATAATTAACATGAGCCAATTATCTAATCATTTAGCCTGACGAGGTGACTAGGCGTCTCGTCTGCAATTCCCCACTATACAATACACATACAATGAACTTCAATCACATTCTAAAAGACATTTAGTTGAGGTAATTACCTCCCAGAGACGTCCCGTCTCTGACAACAGCTCAGAACAGCTGCAGAACACAATAAAAAGGTATTTCACAAGCCGGCTCCACTTAGCATTTCAATAGCCTGAGCTAAGCATTGAAGGGTCATTGTCCTATTGACCTAGTCAGGACAAAATAAACCACTTTTAATATGTCCAGTATCTCCTGCAATAAACTGTCAGTAGTGTCCCATCTTCTGAAATACATGAATTAGGATTTCAAGTAGAAACACTCCAGCACTCCAAGGTCCATGACATTACTTCCCCTGGGAAACAGTCCAACAGCCGCAATGGGACCCAAATGGGTCAACTCGAGGATGTTGGACAAGTAGTCTTAAGGTTCCAGGACTGGCTGCTGGGATAACCCATCCGCCTTCCTGTTTCGAGGCCCTGGCCCATAATCGGACTCGCATTCAGTCCTCTCCAAAAGCCCCTGTCCCGGCTAGGTCTGTCACACCTCTCCCCTTTCGGCAGGAGACTAACACAGTAGGAGACACCAGATGGGTTGACTCTGAAGTTAGTCAGTAGTTCCAGTCCCCCAATGCCGGTGTCCATACCGTACCCCAAATAAATTGTCCCAAACAGAGCATTACTCACCAGGCCAACCTCCGCCTTTCTCAGAGAACATGTCTGCCGCTGGGGAGAGGCCTGGACTGGCCCTTCTCCCTGGAGTAATTTCAGCCGCTGGAGAGAAGACAGGGTGACTGGGCTCAGTTCGTCATGCTGTTGGGGATGTGGGCCAACTGTCCCCCATCCCTGGGGTATACAAGTGGAGACTGAAGTCCCATCCACTTGTGGTAGGTGAAAATCCCCCGGTGCTTGCAAAACAAAGCCGACATCCTCCTGTCTCAGTGCTGCATCATTTTCTGGGGTTGTGTCAGTAGAGATCAAAGTCCCATCCACTACCACAGGAACCCCCTCTTCTGTTAGTTGAGAGCAGAGGCCCGGGGAACTCTGCTCTGTTGCCAGCTCTTCCGCTGGGTTGCTGTGAGTGGAGACCACAGTCCCATCCACCGATATCCGCTCAATCTGTAGTTGTGTGCAGCAGCCAGTAGCATCCTGCCCTGCTGCCAGTGATTCAGCTGGGAGTAACAGCTTTACTACCTCAGCTTGTTGCTGGGGAGGGGGGCCAACTGCCCCGGCTCCCTGGAACTCCACAGTTGGTTCTGGTGCTGGGCAGAGATTGCTAGCACTCTGCCCTGTTGCCAGCACTTCAGCTTTGGGAATGGCAAGTTCCAGATTTTCCACTGCCGATTCATTAGCCAGGATTTCAGCATTGTCTTCTGATATTTCCTCATAGTCCCAGGCAAATGGAGCCCTACCCTGCTGCTGAGCGGAGTCTAGCAGCTGTTTGTAGGCGATTTCCAGCTACCATTCCTGAACGGCCAGGAATTCCAAATCTTCCTGTACCCAGTGCACTTCCGAGACATTCAGTCTTTGCTCTCTGTTCTCCATTATTTCCTCCAAACGCCACTCCCGATCGCTCCCAAAGTCGGGATCACTGGACATCCTCCAATACAACAATCCCAGGCCATCATAGCCAAAGCCTTCTGTGGGGCTGTCATCCGTTGACCACGGGCACTCTTGGACTACATACCACCGGAGGGCTCTGTAGCTCTCGTCCAACCGCATCTCTGCCCGGATCAGCCTGCTTAACTCTGCTGTCCACTCCTGCTTTGGTTGTTCCCCCAATAACAGCATTCGTACTTCATACTGTGACCAGTACCTTACATGGATGGAGGGGAGAGCTTTTCCCTGGTGTCGCTGCTCACGGGCTAGCGCTTCTTTCCAGAGTTCGCAGCGGATCGAATCAGACAATCCAAGCAGGACCTCCTCTGATACTGGTCCTCTGCGCTGTATCTGCTTCTCTCGCAACCTCCTTCTGAATTCCTCTTCCATGGTTACTGGTATCTGTACCTCTCCTCTTCTTTCATTTGGTGCTGCTTCTTTAGGCGTTGTCACCGATTGCCGTATTTCTGCAATTCTCAGCTCATGTTGCCACTCTCGTTCTCTCTGTTGCCGCTCTCGTTTTCTCTGTTGCCGCTCTCGTTCTCTCTCCTCCTGCAGCTGTATGTCTCTAATGGTATTCTGTATGACGGTCTCTGATGGGTTAGTACCATATAATGCCAACCGTTGTCGAACTCGTTGCTGAAACAAGTCTTCAACCGACCAGGGTCCTTCATCACCATCCCTCTGATCCATCTCGGCTAGCTCACTGATCAGGGTGGCCTTGTTCTTTGTCCCACCGGTCCCTCCTTGGCTCTCAAGCAAGTCTTTTAGCATGGTTCTCCTGCAGGCTGCATAGCTGGTCATTCATGGTGGTGGTTTGGAGTTGTCCCAGTAACTGGAGAGCAAATCCCACCGCTGCCAACCAATGTGACGAGACCCTTTGCTCGCTCGGTTCTGCTCTCCCGACACTCCTCTGCTTCTATTGGATCAGATTGCCAATTGCAACGTCTGATGGTCCAGTCATCCATAGTTCCGGGATCTGAACTACAGCTATGTGCCGTTCGGACCCATTAAGAACACACACCAGGCAGGCTGTATGTATGTTCAAACAGGACTCTCTTTAATGGCAGCATTCTGCTGGTTATATACAGTTTACAAGCTTATCATCAATCAAAGAACAATGAAATATCCACCCCCTTTTCACACACTGGGGCTTCCATACAGAGTTTAGGTAGACACTCTGGTGCCGACCCTGACAAGACACATTTCTTTAGATAATGACATCAGTGAAGTTAATTACTAATTGTAACAGAATACGTTTATCTAGACAGCTTGGCTCCGCATATAGAAGAGGTAATTACTACAGCGTTATATAAGTTACAATGAAGCAATCAGAATAATTAACATGAGCCAATTATCTAATCATTTAGCCTGACGAGGTGACTAGGCGTCTCGTCTGCAATTCCCCACTATACAATACACATACAATGAACTTCAATCACATTCTAAAAGACATTTAGTTGAGGTAATTACCTCCCAGAGACGTCCCATCTCTGACAACAGCTCTTCACCTGCAGAACTCAATAAAAAGGTATTTCACAAGCCGGCTCCACTTAGCATTTCAATAGCCTGAGCTAAGCATTGAAGGGTCATTGTTCTATTGACCTAGTCAGGACAAAATAAACCACTTTTAATATGTCCAGTATCTCCTGCAATGAACTGTCAGTAATGTCCCATCTTCTGAAATACATGAATTAGGATTTCAAGTAGAAACACTCCAGCACTCCAAGGTCCATGACACCCTGCTTTCTACTATTGCTTGCAAATATTATTTGTTTTTCTAGAACCATTTACAATTAACTACACAATCAAATTCGTGCCCTGATCATGTATTTCACAATATCCTCCTTTATTTTTTACAGATATAACAGAGTCTGTGAAGTGTTGCAGAGTTGATGTTTATTTGCTACTTAGTAGTCATTACTGGACATTAGTAACCCAGTAAATGCAATTACTTTTAGGTGTGTTGGTATCTATGGTAACTTTGTTTTGATATAAGCCATCTGAAGTCTGATTTGAAAGAAGGACAGGGAGAATGTGCCAATCAGTCTCAACTGCTTACATGTGTTCTGAGAAGGAACATAGTCTGTGCTGCTGCTGCTGAAGTGGAAGTAATGTCCTGGATGCAATGCCTCATAGAGTAATGTTCTGGATGTTGATGCCCTTTGGCTAACACACCCCCCACTTGCTCTGCCCCTTGCTCATGCTTCACATTCCTTATCATGCTAGCTCTGGTCACTGATGAAATCAGCAGGGCTGATTGTAATTTTAACAGCTATTACAGTTGTCTATTTCAGGAGTACAAACCGCATGGTATTGCTTACAGTATGTTGGTGACATTGTTGGAACTTGGTGACCTGTTCAATGAGTGTTGACATGACTGCTTAAGTTATAATCTGTACAGCAATGTTATTTTGGATAAAACAGATGAGGTTTAGAACCTTATTGTTTTTTTCTTTATTGCCTTGCAATGCAGGAAGTAAAAATAAATATTTATAATGTGAATGAGAAGTGGTTAGAGCATTTGTGCACTCATAATTCCTTCTATTTCTGTTTTAGTTATTATTATACAATTAATAATGATGGGACATTTCCCAACTGTCATAAAGATCAATAGCCTTCTCCCATTGTTATGAAAAATTAAATAAAAAAAATAGGTGCTCACCTATTTCTTCTATTGCAAAATAATGTGACCCAGAAAGAGTATAAGTTATTTGCAGACTATTACATATAAGTGTAGCGCCTACTGTATGTACTTTATAGTACTGGTGCTAGTTAAATTTAAGGGCAGATCAGAGTGTAGTTAAACTCTGATCCCGATTGTTAAATGCAAAAACAGGGTCTCTGTCTCAGCTTGGCTGTGCTGTAGGCTTATTCTGTTTTACTGGGGTGTTCTTCCAGCCCCGGTGCTGCAGGTGGCAGCATTGGAGTCAAGGTTTGGGTGCTCTTTTCCAGCAGCCATTCAGGAGGGTTTGTCTTCGCTGTGCATGCTGGGGAGGGGTATTTATGTTCTGGGTCTTCTTCGTCCAGTGTGGCACCCACCTTTAGGGTGGCCACATCACAGTGCCACGACGTTATGGTCTACCTGGCCGGGGTGTGCGTGCCACGCAGTGTTCCTGGTTCCGGGACAATGCTGGCCATTGAGAGGCTGGCGGTCCAAAAGGGCCTGGACAAACCACCGGGGATCGAGGTAGCCGGACACTGAGGGATTGATCACCTGTCAATCGATACCTGGGCGACAAGTTGAAGGAGATCCAGGCGTAACTCATCTCTAAGGAGGGATATCTCCAAGAATTCAATCCAGAGAGGGCCTGTGGCAGAGGTGTCTTTCTGAGGCTCACCGAGGGGGGTCTGTGGCAGAGACTCTTTCTCAAGTTCAAGCTCACTAAGGAGGGTCTGTGGCAGAGACTTTATCCTACAATTGTCCGAGTGATACTCCAGGTGCCAGGTCAGTGAGAGAGGCCTGTCCGGGTATGCTAAACCCACTCCGGTGGCAGTGGCGCAATAAAGAGTTACGTTTGGGAGCAGGACTGTTTCCTATTATCACGCCTGAATATGCTATCCTCCATTCTTCTTCAACTTTACTTTCCTCACCATAAGTGTACTGTTTTAACCCGGCTGGGTAATACAGAGCACACCGAAGAGCACCTGTCGTGGACATTCCTTTACTTCTACTATATGCAATACGCATCATTCACCCCTAGGAATTCAGAGGAGCCATTAGGTAATGTGCCGCCCAAAAATCCAGCAGCTCCTCCGGGGTAATGCTACATAAGCATGCCCAGAATTACATGCCTTACACAGCAATGCAGCATATACCATAAATAGAAACAAAATAAACATAAAGAAATTCATTAATGGTAAAGCATCTTGCAGATAGAGATGCATAATCCAGTGCTATGTAAATTTAATGATTATGGTACAGTAGATCTGTAACTATAAAAAATGCAGATTAGTTGATGGGTGTGGCCATGCTGTTTGGCTTGAATACCAGATGTCTAGATTGTTCTCATTTTGGCTAGGTGCCTTTACAGCCTAATAGGAAAAGGATCCTGTCACTTTGACTAAGAGCCAAGTTTAGGTATTAGCCCATACAGTACATGTTTAGCTCTCATCATTTTTAATCTAGCCTATATTTAAGCCAAGGGATAAAGAGATTCACATTAGTAAACAAATTCAATAAAATGAGCTAAGGATGACAATGTGCAACGCCTAAAACACATTTGAGGATATAGAGGTGGCTTTGTAATGGAGTTTGCACATTTACTGCCTTGCTTTGGGCTTCCTTTGTAACCTTGACTACTCTTTCTAATTTAACTGAAATGAAGTGCAGTAGCTTGTGAGCCTATCTTATCAAGTCAGTTCATGGGAAATATCTAACTCATTACCTTAAAGCGTTGTTTTATTCATTTGTTTACACGTTTACTTTTTTGTGTGTTTTACTATAAAGAAAGTGATGCTTATTGTAAAATAGGGAAAACTTTCAGTTTTCTGCTAATAATTGTACCCAGCATTTGTTTAATATATCTTCATTAGAGACATTTTAAAGTTATATTCTCAATTATTCAGCATATTTTTAATTAGGTCCTAATTACTATTCCCACCAGTCGAAATGTGTTTCTTAAATATTTGCTTAGTAAGTAAACCACTTAAAAAAATCTCAACATGCTTATAAATATATTCAAATGTGTGTGTGTATATAAAATTAGAATTCAAATAAAAAATGCACAGAATTACATTAAATCCCATTTTCAACTGTAATTTTACTAAAATACAGTTTTTTTTTTTTTTTTTCCCTATGGTGAGGGCATAGCTGATCCTGCAATTTCATTTTTTTAGCATCATTTAACTAAATATGAGCATATAATTAATGTTTTTAATGTTATTAAAAATACTGATTAAAAAATAATCAAAGATATAATTAAATATCCTATCTATCTATCTATCTATCTATCTATCTATCTATCTATCTATCTATCTATCTATCTATCTATCTATCTATCTATCTATCTATCTATCTATCTATCTATCTATCTATCTATCTATCTATCTACCTATCTATCTATCTATCTATCTATCTATCTATCTATCTATCTATCTATCTATCTATCTATCTATCTATCTATTTTTTTTATCGGAGGATGCTAAAAGGTCAAATAACTATAATTGTTGCATGCTCAAATCCATTAAATTAGATAATTATTGAGTAAATTGTGGGATTGACAGTGGGGTACCAGTAGGTCTTGCTTTTTCAAAAGAATAACCCTTTGTTAAAAGTTGTTCAGGAAGCAGCTGGTTCCCACACATGCCATGTCCTTAGCATCCAGTGACATCACCAGCAACATTGATTAGGCATCCCCAGAGTATCCCCAGAGTAGTGCCCAGCCCCCATGTCATTTGATATACAATACCTTGCCTAGAAAATGTCCATTACTTTTTTTTAACATTCAGCTCCCTATGATTTCAATGGAGTTATATGAAACAAAGAAGAGTAAAGAATGAGTTAAGCAGGCCATTTCAAGTCAGGTCATAACAAGCAAAAAAAGTAACTGAAAAAGCAAACAGAGCATAAGGTGGAATGGGGCCAAATTTGATTAATACAGGGATACCATTGGCTCAATGTTGGCCTCCTAATTGTCCCCCAAACCACGCTCATGCATGCTCCTGAAAATTTGATTGCAAGATGGGACCACAACTTTAAACCCCCACCGAATAATGCAATCTTTCCAGGCTTTCTACACAAAATTTTACAAAGCGCAGGATAAGGCCAACTTTCCTAGTATAAACTCGTTCCTAGAAAATCTTCCTATTCAGACCATAGGGAAAGACCACAAAGACATGATGGAAGCCCCTATTGTAACTGAGGAAGTTCTTGACGTTATCAAAAACCTGAAAGGAGGGTCCGGCCCCAGGCCTGGACGGTTTCTCTGTCCCTTTTTATAAAAAAAATTGCGGTTATCTTGGCCCCATTTTTAACCAGGTTATTTTCTAAAAGAAAGGGTGATCCATTGGACAATCAGCTTAACTCTGCGTTCATCGCAGTTATCCGCAAAACTGATAAAAACACAGAGCTAGTAGATAACTATAGACCCATTTCATTGATTAATAACGACTTAAAGATCCTGACCAAAATCCTTGAAAATCATGTTGGCTCCTTTATTAGGCGCTACATACACAAGGACCAGGTTTGATTTATCCCTGGGAGACAGGGCCCAGACCAAATGAGAAGAAAAGTTGACTTAATATCAATTATACAGTTGGGGTGGTAAAGTGGCCCCCGCCAAGAAGATCTGCTCCTCTTACTAGACATGCAGAAGGCCTTTGACTCAGTCTCTTGGCCTTACCTGTTTGTAGTGCTGCGACACTGGGGTTTTCATAGGAACTTCATGGGGCTTTTGGAAGCCCTTTACTTAAGCCCAGAAGCCAAGGTCAGACTGCAAGGTTATTAAATCCATCAAGATCAACAGAGGCACTCACCAGGGTTGCCCTCTTTCACCCTTGATATTTGCGATAGCGATTGTCCCAGACACAGCTAAAAGATGTCTTACTTGGACTATTTTTCTACCTTGTTACAGAAGGATTAATACAGTCAAAAGGATATCTCCTGTGTGTACAAATCAGTATTTGCAATAAGATGGATCCGTTAAAGGATGAGTTCACCTTTGGGAACAAGTCACATGTAACACTTCCCAGTGCCACAGCTGCTGCCCGCTGCCCCCTTCCTGTGGCAGTAGCACAGGGAGAAGTTCCCTATACCAGCTGCCACTGTGTGGAAAACAGCACAACCATGCAGGGCTCCGCCCACACAGCCGCATCATTCAGACACACATCTCTGTGTGTCTGAATGAACTACAAGTCCCGACATTGTTTGCGGCTGCTGGCTTGTAGTTTTTTGCCTCTTTCGCTGCATTACCTCTGCTACACACAGTGACAAAATTTACTGAAAAAAAAGTTTTATAACTGATGCGATAAACCAGTGGCCCCCCAAAACGACAGATTGAAGCAGGGTGTTATATAAAAATATACTTTCATAATAGTGTATTTGGGTACTGCAGAATAATTTTTTCTGTTTTGCTGCTTTACCTCAGCTACACACAGAGACAAAAGTTACTGAAAAAAGTTTTATAATTGGTGCAATAAACCAGTGGCCAGGTGAGACGTTGCAATGCTGTGCTGCGTCTGTTGTGCCCGGAATACAAGAGCCACACTGGTCCTGCACTCCTTTCAGCTTTGCGTTCACAGGCAGATCAGTGGCTAACACTGCTCAATTTGACAAGTTGGTAAAGTGGTGTGCGACAATGGTGCCAATCTGCTGAGCGCGCTGAAACAGGGCAAAATTACACACGTGCGATGCATGGCACACATCCTGAACTTGGTCGTGCAGCGATTCGTTCCCAAATACCCTTGGGTCCAGGACGTCTTGCGGCAGGCCAGGAAAATCTCGGGCCTTTTCAGAAGATCTTACACGGCCATGGCTCGCCTTGCTGACATTCAGTGAAGACACAACCTGCCCATCAGACGGCTTATTTGTGAATGCCCGACGTGATGGAACTCTACCTTGTATATGCTTGATAGGCTGCTCCAGCAGAAACGTGCAGTTAACAACTACCTGTACGAACTCTGCGGCAGGACAGGTTCTGGGAGCTTGTTTTTCTTTAACCGCGCCAGTGGCTGCTCATGCACCACCTCACTACACCGCTTCCAGTTTAGTGCAAATGGGGGCCTTCATGCTCCAGTGTTTTAAGAGAGACCCCGTATAAAAAGCATAAAGGGCAAGGACCAGTACTGGGTGGCAATGTACTTAGACCCCCGGTACAAACAAAACATGGTGGAAATGTTACCACCATCACAGATGGCTATCAGAATGCAACACTTCCAGGCCTTGCTTCGAAAAATGCTACATTCTGCTTTTGTGTGCGCTGGCAGAGGAATTTCCACTCACAGAGAAACAGTTGTGGGTACCAATCCAACAGCGCCTGGAAGAAGAGGGTGGTTTGAAGATGTGTTGGTCACTAATGATATGAGATAATTCTTTCAGCCGACCCATCGACAGCTGTCCTCCGGATCCAGTATCAGGGAACGCCTAGATCGACAGGTGTCCGACTACATCGGGTTAACAGCCAATGTGGACGCACTGAGAAGTGATGAACCCCTGGAAAACTGGGTGGGCAGGCTTGATCTCTGGCCAGAGCTTGCACAATTTGCAATGGAACTGTTGGCTTGCCCCTCGTCCAGTGTCCTGTCCGAAAGGACGTTCAGTGCAGCAGGGGGGGTCGTGACCGATAAGCGCACTCGCCTAGCTCACGACAGTGTTGACTACCTCACATTTCTAAAAATGAATGAGGCATGGATCGCGAAGGAATTCAACACATATGACCATGTTTGATTCAAATTCCTCATGACAGGCCACAAATATCCGCCACCACCCATAACAAATCATGGTCCCTGTCTTAGGTAAATACAGCGGCATAAAAGGCCTTTTATGTCCGTTGAATGCCTGATTTTTGGGGCCTGCACTTATTTATCCTGTGAATGCCAAATGTACCACCAGCCACAGAATACAAAGTTGTTTGCTGTCAGGTGAACGCCTGTGGGCTAATTTTTGGGGCCTGTAATTGCCGACACTTACTTCTGTATCCGGTGAATGCCTAATGTACCACCAGCCACAGAATACAAAGTTGTTTGCTGTCAGGTGAATGCCTGTGGGCTAATTTTTGGTGCCTGTAATGGCCGACACTTACTTCTGTATCCGTTTTTTCACTTAATACTTCTGGTAGGTCAGTGTCCATGTTGTGGGACTATTTGTGCACAGCTAGTAAGTATTTTGTGGCTGCAAATATGACCTTCAAGTTTTTAATGTTCGCCTGCCATTAAAGTCAATGGGGCCCGCCGCGAACTTGCGGTTTGCAATCATTTGAGAAAGTTTGCGTTTAGCATTCGCGAACAGTCCCGTCAGATGTTCGTCCATAACTACTTATCAATAAAAAATTTAGGAACAACATGGGTAGGGCTATAAAAAGATAATATTTGGGGTAAAATGTTCATCTTTATTGCCTTAACTCTACCCAGGAAAGAGATTGGGTATACTCACTAGACCTTTAGTATATTATAAGACCGAGACACACATGGGGCATAATTTGCTACGAAGAGGGAGTAAATATTGAGATGAGTTAAACTCCTAAACAGGGAATTTTATCACATAACCAAAGAAATGGAAAGGATTCCCTGAGGGAAAAAATTAACAGGCAATCCTGATACGGTTGCAAATTTTCATAAAACTGATAACAGATTAGGTAAGGATATATGTGGATGTGTCAAAAAGGGACTTCACTAGTGGTAGCTAATAATTAGACAGGCAAAGCGTGTTGCCATATGTTGTAGCTGGGGGAATCTACTGTAAGTGAAGCATTAAAATCAGAGTAGGGAGCAAACACATACAGTAGTCAAATAAATGCAGAAGTCAGGGAAAGCAGAGATCAAACAAGGTCTGCAACGGAGGTGAGGTATGATAAAGATTTCACCCAAGATTTGGCCATTAATATAGGATCTGGTCTAATCTAGGCAGAAGGTGTCCACATATGGACAGTATGCTTGGATCTATAAATCGAACATTGATACAGGTTTGTGGAGTGTGTAGAGGAGTGCAAAAGTGTACATTGAACATTGAACATTGGCTGTTCGCCCGTTCGGCGAACAACGAACAATTTGGGGTGTTTGCGGCAAATTCAAAAAGCCGGAACACCCTTTAAAAGTCTCTGGGAGAAATCAAAAGTGCTAATTTTAAAGGTTATTATGCAAGTTATGATCATAAAAAGTGTTTGGGGACCTGGGTCCTGCCCCAGGGGAAATGTATCAATGCAATAAAAAGTTTTAAAAACTGACGTTTTTTCAGGAGCAGTGATTTTAATAATGCTTAAAGTGAAACAATAAAAGTTAAATATTCCTTTAAATTTTGTACCTGGGGTGTGTGTATAGTACGCCTGTAAAGTAGTGCACTTTTCCTGTGTTTAGAACTTTCTCTGCACAAAATGTAATTTCTAAATCAAAAAAGGTCATTTAAAACTACTCACGGCTATTAATGAATTGTTGGGTCCCGGCAATATAGATTAAAGTCATTGAAAAAAACGTGGCGGTCCCCCCCAAATTCCATATCAGGCCCTTCAGGTCTGGAATGGATATTAAGGGAAACCCGGGTCATTTTTTTTAAATGGTGTGGGGTTCCCCGCAAAAATCCATACCAGACACTTCAGGTCTGGTATGGATTTTAAGGGGAACCCCGCACTTGAGAACCCGGGTCTTGCCCGAGGGAACATGTATCAATGGAAAAAAAGTTTTAAAAACTGTCGTTTTTTCAGGAGTCCTAAAAAAACGACAGTTTTTAAAACTTTTTTTCCATTGATACATGTTCCCTGGGGCAAGACCCGGGTTCTCAAAGACGTTTTACAACAATAACTTGCATATTAGGCTTTAAAATGAGCACTTTTGAATTCGAACATTCGAGTCCCATAGACGTCAATGGGGTTCTAAATGTTCGCGCAAACGTTCGTTCCATTTGAAGGTTCTGGTGCAAACAAAACGGGGGGGGGGGGGGTGTTCAGCTCATCCCTATTAGTCATACAACATTGGAATTCTTCTATAACTTGTAGGCGAAACATTCTACCAGAAATGTACGATTGCGGCATCGTACAGTTTCGTTGCTCCATTGAATCTTTTTTTTTTTAAAGATTCTGTCGAATCTTCTTTTTTTTTATTTCTTTTTTTAAAGATTCTGTCAAATCTTCTTCTTTTTTTTTTTTTAAAGATTCCATTGAATCTTCTTAGAACATTCGACAGACACCATAAGCCTTCAATGACAGATTCGACCTTAATTAATTTGGATTTTTGGGCGGATGCATTTTTTTAACGAAAAACAAAATAAATAAAAACAAATTTCGGGAGTAAAATAAAATAAATTTATTTTTCGGACGAAACAAAATATTTCAGTGTGCACATGTCTACCCATTAGGGAGATTATGACATACCTGATAGGCCTCTCTTACATCTCTCACTTAGGGGTAGTAGCAGAGTGGTATCCACACCAGGCAGAAGAAGTTGTCAGTAGTCTTCAATGAAGTAGGTGGGCAGGTAGAGAGCTGGTGGGTGGGAGACTAAAGCAAGCTAGTACTGGCGACAGTGGGAGGGTGAGGCATACACCAGTAGCAGGCACAGTAGGATATAAGGCAAGTAATGGAAACCTCAGGAATATAAGCAGAGTCAGGCAGGGCAGGTCATACACTGACAGGACAGATCAAGTACAGAGGAGCAGGAAAGAGAGTAGTCAGGGTACAAGCTGGGTCACGAGCCAAGCAGTGGAAGAGAAACACGTGAAGGAGACAGAAGCAGAGGTCAAGAACAAACCAGGGTCAGTGCAGGCAGAGTTCAGAGAATGGTCAGACAAGCTGGGTCACAACTGGTATCATGATGCAGAATTACAGGGTCACAGCATACAGGGAAAGCTGAAGACAAAGCAGTACGGATCTTGAGAACTAGCACAGTTTAAATAGCCCATTTGACACCAACATCTGTGCATGCACCTATACACATGCCCATATGCACGCACACATGCACATAAGTATTATCCGAATTCCTACGTCTATGAGAGGAAGCATATATTACCTTTTCAAGAGGCACAGAAGTCTGTCCAGAGGAACTATGTTGTCTACTGGCATGCCCCTCCTGACAGAGAATCACTTTCTTTATTTGTCCTGTTTATTAGCACTGAAAGTTAAAGAAGAAGAAAATCCCAACTTTTGGGTTGTCACCAGAATAGGTATCGAGGGTATATTTTCTAATGTGAACACTGATTCTAGTGAAACTGGTGACAACTAGTGACTCCCTTACGTTGGAAGTTATTCTCTCACTTCCTGTTTTGGCGATCAGAGAGCCACAATTATTCAAACTTTTAATTATCCTTCAGGTAAACTGATAATGTGTTAGTACGGTGGTGTCTTTTTTTTCTACTTCTGAAAAAAATGTGGTCTGGATTGCTCAAGCCCAACATGAAAAACCCCTGGACTTTACTGGCTCAGCATGGGAGATGACAAATATTAAAACACGTAGATCAAAAGGCTAAAAAGGAATACCCTTAATGACCTAAAGGGCTAGCAAGGTTGAAGGTACAGTACCCTGTTATAGAACAACCAGGAAATCTAGATATATATCACAGATAATCAAATATACCCATAGTATTATAATAATATGAATGCAGTAATGTAGATCTCTGTTAAGAATGTCAACATGTTTCGCCACTTTATGGCTAATTCAGGACCCAGTGGGATGAAGTAGTATCACTATATATGAAACATAATAAACTATTAATAATAACACATATGATAAAAACAATACAATCATATACGTATACAAGAAATATTGTGCTCACGTGTATGTAATGAGTCAGGGGGTATCCAAATCTAGCCCATGGGGGAATATATAGGGGGACCAGAGCAACCACTCAAGATCTTCTTATGTACAGTATATACTGTATTTAAATAGTGATGTACAGAACTGTTCACCGGCGAATAGTTCCCGGCGAACATCGCTTGTTCGCGTTCGCCGCCGTGGGCGAACATATGCGATGTTCTATCTGCCCCCTATTCGTCATCATTAAGCAAACTTTGACCCTGTATCTCACAGTCAGCAGACACATTCCAACCAATCAGCAGCATACCCTCCCTCCCAGACCCTCCCACCTCCTGGACAGCATCCTTTTTAGAATCATTTGGAACCTGCAGTCTTAGTGAGAGGAGGGACAGTGTAGCTGCTGCTGCTGCTTGAATAGGGAAATCTATAGCTAGGCCAGTGTTTTCAGTGTCCACTCCAGTCCTGAAAGACTCATCTGATCTCTGCTGTAAGGACAGCAGGGCTAGTATATCAGTCTGCTTTTTTTTTTCTCTGTAAACTAATTGCAGTTGCCTGCCAGTGCCAGGCAGCGTGTGTGTGTGTGTCAGGCTCACAGCGTACACTGTGTCCAGTGCCGCACCCACCACTCATCTATCTGGGTGGCACAGTAGATAACATTTAAAAAAAATATTAATTTGACTGCAATAGAATAGTAGTCAGTTGTCTGGCTGCCAGCGTGTGTCAGGCTCACAGCGTACACTGTGCCCAGTGCCGCACCCACCACTCATCTATCTGGGTGGCACAGTAGATAACATTTAAAAAAAAATAATAATTTGACTGCAATAGAATAGTAGTCAGTTGCCTGGCTGCCAGCGTGTTTCAGGCTCACAGTGTACACTGTGCCCAGTGCCGCACCCACCGATCCTCTATCTGGGTGGCACAGTAGATAACGTTTACATTTTTTTTTTTACTGCAATAGAATAATAGTCAGTTGCCTGGCTGCCAGCGTGTGTCAGGCTCACAGCGTACACTGTGCCCAGTACTGCACCCACCACTCATCTATCTGGTGGCACAGTAGATAACATTTAAAAAAAAATTGACTGCAATAGAATAATAGTCAGTTGCCTGGCTGCCAGCGTGTGTCAGGCTCACAGCGTACACTGTGCCCAGTGCCGCACCCACCACTCATCTATCTGGTGGCACAGTAGATAACATTTAAAAAAAAATAATAATTTGACTGCAATAGAATAATAGTCAGTTGTCTGGTTGCCAGCCTGTGTCAGGCTCACAGCGTACACTGTGCCCAGTGCCGCACCCACCACCCATCTATCTGGGTGGCACAGTAGAGAACATTTTAAAAAAAAATTGACTGCAATAGAATAGTAGTCAGTTGCCTGGCTGCCAGCGTGTGTCAGGTTCACAGCGTACACTGTGCACAGTGCCGCACCCACCACTCATCTATCTGGGTGGCACAGTAGTTAACATTTAAAAAAATAATAATAATTTGACTGCAATAGAATAATAGTCAGTTGTCTGGCTGCCAGCGTGTGTCAGGCTCACAGCGTACACTGTGCCCAGTGCCGCACCCACCACTCATCTATCTGGGTGGCACAGTAGATAACATTTAATAAAAAATAAAAACAATTGACTGCAATAGAATAGTAGTCAGTTGTCTGGCTGTAAGCGTGTGTCAGGCTCACAGCGTACACTGTGCCCAGTGCCGCACCCACCACTCATCTATCTGGGTGGCACACTAGATAACATTTAAAAAACATTTTTGACTGCAATAGAATAGTAGTCAGTTGCCTGGCTGCCAGCGTGTGTCAGGCTCACAGCGTACACTGTGTCCAGTGCCACACCCACTACTCATCTATCTGGGTGGCACAGTAGATAACATTTAAAAAAAATATTGACTGCAATAGAATAGAAGTCAGTTGCCTGGCTGCCAGCGTGTGTCAGGCTCACAGCGTACACTGTGCCCAGTGCCGCACCCACCACTCATCTATCTGGTGGCACAGTAGATAACATTTAAAAAAAAATATTTGACTGCAATAGAATAGTAGTCAGTTGCCTGGCTGCCAGCGTGTGTCAGGCTCACAGCGTACACTATGCCCAGTGCTGCACCCACCACTCATCTATCTGGTGGCACAGTAGATAACATTTAAAAAAAAAATTGACTGCAATAGAATAGTAGTCAGTTGCCTGGCTGTCAGCGTGTGTCAGGCTCACAGCGTACACTGTGCCCAGTGCCGCACCCACCACTCATCTATCTGGTGGCACAGTAGATAACATAAATTTTTTTTTTACTGCAATAGAATAGTAGTCAGTTGCCTGGCTGCCAGCGTGTGTCAGGCTCACAGTGTACAATGTGCCCATTGCCGCACCCACCACTCATCTATCTGGGTGGCACAGTAGATAACATTTAAAAAAAAATATTTGACTGCAATAGAATAGTAGTCAGTTGCCTGGCTGCCAGCGTGTGTCAGGCTCACAGCGTACACTGTGCCCAGTACTGCACCCACCACTCATCTATCTGGTGGCACAGTAGATAACATTAAAAAAAAAATTGACTGCAATAGAATAGTAGTCAGTTGCCTGGCTGCCAGCGTGTGTCAGGCTCACAGTGTACACTGTGCCCAGTGCCGCACCCACCACTCATCTATCTGGTGGCACAGTAGATAACATTTAAAAAAATAAATGATTTGACTGCAATAGAATAGTAGTCAGTTGCCTGGCTGCCAGCGTGTGTCAGGCTCACAGCGTACACTGTGCCCAGTGCCGCATCCACCACTCATCTATCTGGGTGGCACAGTAGATAACATTTAATTTTTTTTTTTACTGCAATAGAATAGTAGTCAGTTGCCTGGCTGCCAGCGTGTGTTAGGCTCACAGCATACACTGTGCCCAGTGCCGCACCCACCACTCATCTATCTGGGTGGCACAGTAGATAACATTTAAAAAAAAAAAATTATTTGACTGCAATAGAATAATAGTCAGTTGTCTGGCTGCCAGCGTGTGTCAGGCTCACAGCATACACTGTGCCCAGTGCCGCACCCACCACCCATCTATCTGGGTGGCACAGTAGAGAACATTTAAAAAAAAAATTGACTGCAATAGAATAGTAGTCAGTTGCCTGGCTGCCAGCGTGTGTCAGGTTCACAACGTACACTGTGCACAGTGCCGCACCCACCACTCATCTATCTGGGTGGCACAGTAGATAACATTTAAAAAAAATTGACTGCAATAGAATAGTAATCAGTTGCCTGGCTGCCAGCGTGTGTCAGGCTCACAGCATACACTGTGCCCAGTGCCGCACCCACCACTCATCTATCTGGGTGGCACAGTAGATAACATTTAATAAAAAATAAAAAAAATTGACTGCAATAGAATAGTAGTCAGTTGTCTGGCTGCCAGCGTGTGTCAGGCTCACAGCGTACACTGTGCCCAGTGCCGCACCCACCACTCATCTATCTGGGTGGCACACTAGATAACATTAAAAAACATTTTTGACTGCAATAGAATAGTAGTCAGTTGCCTGGCTGCCAGCGTGTGTCAGGCTCACAGCGTACACTGTGTCCAGTGCCACACCCACTACTCATCTATCTGGGTGGCACAGTAGATAACATTTAAAAAAAAATTGACTGCAATAGAATAGTAGTCAGTTGCCTGGCTGCCAGCGTGTGTCAGGCTCACAGCATACACTGTGCCCAGTGCCGCACCCACCACTCATCTATCTGGGTGGCACAGTAGATAACATTTAAAAAAAATATATTTGACTGCAATAGAATAGTAGTAAGTTGCCTGGCTGCCAGCGTGTGTCAGGCTCATAGCGTATACTGTGCCCACTTGCCCAGTGCCACCACTCATATATCTGGTGGCACAGTAGATTAAATAATTAAAAAACAAACACAATTTGACTGCAATAGAATAGCAGTTAGTTGTCTGCAGGCGTGTGTGTCAGGTCTACAGCGTCTACTCTGCCAACTTCTGCCAGTGCACAGTGCTACTCATATCTGGTGTCACAGTAGCTTGCACGCATAGTACAACTAAACAAATAAAAAAAATGATGGGCAGAGGCAGGCCACCCCGCAGGGGCCGTCGTGGTCGTGATGCTGTGATTTCCTTTGGCCCTAGAATAATGCCCAGTGCTCAAAGGCCACGTACCCTGAACTCGAAAAGTTCTGAGGACATAGTTGACTGGCTAACACAGGACACCCAATCTTCCACAGCTTCCGCTCGAAAACCTTGACGCACCATCCTCCTCCAGCTGAGCTTCGGGCACCTCTCAAGTTACCACTCGCCCGCCTGCCGCCACCACCAACACTAGCATCACAGCTGCTTCACTTGATCTGTCAGAGGAGTTATTTGCACATCAGTTGGAAGAAATGAGTGATGCACAACCATTATTGCCAGAGTATGTAGATAAAAGGGATATGACTCAGTCAGGCAGCATTACACACATGGACGTATGGTGTGATGATGATGATGTACCCGCTGCTGCTTCCTTTGCTGAGTTGTCAGATACAAGTAAAGCGGTTGATGATGACGATGTGTCCGGGGATGTCACGTGGGTGCCCGCTCGAAGAGAAGAAGAAGAGGGGGAAAGTTTAGATCGGGAGACAGAGAGGAGGAGGAGACGAGTTGGAAGCAGGGGGAGGTCATCGCAAAGAGCTAGTGGCACAGTCAGACAGCATGTATCGGCACCCGGAGTCAGCCAGACAGCACGCCAATCAACGCATGCTGTTGCCACCCCCAGAATGCCGTCATTGCAAAGCTCAGCAGTGTGGCATTTTTTTTGTGTGTCTGCCTCTGATAACAGAAATGCCATTTGCAACCTGTGCCAAAAGAAACTGAGTTGTGGGAAATCCAACACCCACCTAGGTACAACTGCTTTGCTAAGGCACATGATCGCACATCACAAACGCCTATGGGATCAACACATGATGACGATTACAAGCAGCACACAAGCTCAAAGCCACCATCCTCCTCCTGGTGCAGCATCTTCAGTCACGTCAACCACTGCTGTCCTCCTTGCCCCCTCTCGACCATCCGCCACTCCGTCTCTCACCTTGAGCAGTTCTTGCTCATCTGCCCACAGTCAGGTGTCTGTCAAGGACATGTTTGAGCGTAAGAAGCCAATGTCACAGAGTCACCCCCCTGCCCAGCTGGCTTGTCGGAACTCTTAGCCCCGCCAGCTTTTACCATACCATCTGGTGGAGTCCGAGGCCTTCAAAAAATTTGTAGCTATTGGGACACCGCAGTGGAAGGTACCCAGCCAAAATTTCTTTTCACAAAAGGCAATCCCCAACCTGTACTCTATTGTGCAAAAGGAAGTCATGGCATCCCTGGCACACTGTGTTGGGGCAAGGGTTCATCTGACCACTGATACCTGGTCTGCAAAGCATGGTCAGGGCAGGTATATCACCTACACTGCGCATTGGGTAAAACGGCTGACTGCGTGGCTCTGCAGAGGAGTTGGTGACACCACCACGACTTGCAGGCAGGTCTGCTGCCACCTCCTCTACTCCTCCTACTCCATCCTCTTCGATAACCTCCTCAGCTGAGTCCTCTTCTGCTGCTGCATCTTGCTCCACATCAACTGCACCCCCCCAGCTCCCCAGGGGCTATTCCACATCCCGGATATGACAGTGTAACGCTGTCTTGGGGTTGACTTGCCTGAAAGCAGAGAGTCACACCGTACCAGCACTCCTGTCCGCCCTGAACGCACAGGTGGATCAGTGGCTGACTCTGCACCAACTGGAGATCGGCAAAGTGGTGTGTGACAACGGAAGCAATTTGTTGGCACATGTGTTGAATCTGATTGTACAATGCTTTGTGCATAAGTACCCAGACTTACAGGATGTCCTCAAGCAGGCCAGGAAGGTGTGTGGCCATTTCAGGCGTTCCTACACGGCCATGGCGCACTTTTCAGATATCCAGCGGCGAAACAACATGCCAGTGAGGCGCTTGATTTGCGACAACCCGACACATTGGAATTCAACACTCCTAATGTTCAACAAGTATTTGTATGACCGGGGGGTTTGGGAAAGCCTCTGCGCAGCTGGGAATTTTTTTGCCACGTTACTGGACGCTCATGCTTCCTTTTGAGGAGGTGACAAACCTAGTCAGTCGCACTGAAGGCATCTTCAGCGACATCATCCCATTTGTTTTCTTCCTGGAATGTGCCCTGCGAAGAGTGCTGGATCAGGCCGTAGATGAGCGTGAAGAGGAAGAGGAAGAGTTGTGGTCACCATCACCACCAGAAACAGCCTTATCCGCATCGCTTGCTGGACCTGCAGCAATGCTGGAAGAGGAGTGTGAGGAAGAGGAGTCAGAGGAGGAATGTAGCTTTGAGGAGGAGGAGGAAGACCAACCACAGCAGGCATCCCAGGGTGCTTGTTGTCACCTATCTGGTAGCCGTGGTGTTGTGCGTGGCTTGGGGGAAGAACTGACCTTCAGTGAGATCAGTGAGGACGAGGAACGGGACATGAGTAGCTCGGCATGCAACCTTGTGCAAATGGGGTCTTTCATGCTGTCGTGCCTGTTGAGGGACCCTCGTATAAAAAGGCTGAAGGAGAACGACCTGTACTGGGTGGCCACGCTACTAGACCCCCGGTATAAGCAGAAAGTGCCTGAAATGTTACCAAATTACCGGAAGTCGGAAAGGATGCAGCAGTTCCAAAATAAATTAAAAAGTATGCTTTACACAGCTTACAAGGGTGATGTCACAGCACAACGGGAATCTAACAGTGGAAGAGGTGAAAGTATTCCTCCTCCTACCATGACCACGCCGGCAAGGACAGGACGCTTTACAGACGTGTTGTTGATGGAGGACATGCAGAGCTTTTTAAGTCCTACGCATCGCCACAGCCCTACGGGGTCCACCCTCAGAGAACGACTCGGCCGACAGGTAGCAGACTACCTCGCCTTAACTGCAGATATCGACACTCTGAGGAGCGATGAAGCCCTTGACTACTGGGTGTGCAGGCTTGACCTGTGGCCTGAGCTATCCCAATTTGCGATAGAACTTCTGGCCTGCCCCACTTCAAGTGTCCTTTCAGAAAGGACCTTCAGTGCAGCAGGAGGTATTGTAACTGAGAAGATAAGTCACCTAGGTCAAAAAAGTCTTTATTAAGATGGACTGAAAGGACTGAAAGGACTGACAGTGGACGATACATTTGACTAAAGGCGTGATGAGATGAGCTTCCTTGGGCTAAAAATGGTCCACACGCTGCTGTATTTTATCTCTGCATGCCGGATGACTTGTGTGACTTATCCGCCACCAACTAGGGTTCAAGCCGCAATGTTTTAGTGCACTTTCTGCCTGGAAAACATATTTTTTTCTGGGCGCTGATACAGCTACAGCGGCTGCAACAATACCTACTTTTTTCAGGCATGTGTACATGCCTAATTTTTCTGGCCTCTGGTGCTGCACTGTGGCTGCAAAACTAAAACAAAAAAAAAGGCACATACATGTGTCAATTCCCCTTCGTGATCGTTACCTTGCTGTGGTGAAGGGGCTTGCATATCACAATGAAGCGACCACCTCTATGAGTGTGTTGGCAATGGCAATGTTGGCACACCCCAGATGATAAGGTCATTGCTTCATTGTGAACAGACCAAAAGTGATCGGCTGGATAATTTTGCATAGAAAAAACATTAATTTTCTTTGTGATCATCTAAGGTGATCATTAAAGCCTACTAGGCCAACAATGAGCCCACACTGCAGAATCATTGTTTTCTGGGTCACTTAACTGTCACTGAACTACCTCAGCACGACCATAGGCTTTTAAAAACTCCCATCGCCTGCAATCTCCCAAACGTGCGCACGAGCACAGTCATCACTACACCAAGATTGACGCATAGAGGTATCCAACCTTGTGTAAATGGGGAGTTTGCGGTTGTGCAAATGGACTGTTTGCAGTTGTTTGCGGTGCGTTAAACAGGGAGTTTGGTCTGTCAGAGTTTGGTCTGTCACTGTGACAGTAACAGGGTTAGGGTTACAGATAGGGTTAGGGTTACAGATAGGGTTAGGGTTAGGGTTACAGACAGCGTTTGGGTTATGGGTTACAGATAGGGTTAGGGTTAGGGTTACAGACATGGTTAGGGTTACAGACTGTAACCCTAACCCTGTCTGTAACCCTAACCCTAACCCTGTCTGTAACCTTAACCCTAACCCTATCTGTAACCCTAACCCTGTCTGTAACCCTAACCCTAACCCTATCTGTAACCCTAACCCTATCTGTTACGCCAACCCTAACCCTGTCTGTAACCCTAACCCTATCTGTAACCCTAACCCTGTCTGTAACTCTAACCCTAACCCTTACACTACCTGATCGATACAACATCATACCTGATGTTTTAAAGCACGTTATTCCAAACAATTTATGATTGTTAGGTGATTCATGCCCTTTATGGATTAAAAACGGACTCTGCAACAACTGCGTAATTTTCCATGGGAGTTTTGCCATGGATCCCCCTCCGGGATGCCACAGTCCAGGTGTTAGTCCCCTTGAAACAACTTTTCCATCACTATTGTGGCCAGAAAGAGTCCCTGTGGGTTTTAAAATTTGCCTGCCCATTGAAGTCTATGGCGGTTCGCCCGGTTCGCCCGGTTCGCCCGTTGGCGAACATTTGCAGAAGTTCACGTTCACCGTTCGCGAACGGAAAATTTTAGGTTCGCGACATCACTATATTTAAAGCCAAAACACTATCAAGCCTTGGAATAAAGGGGGGGGGTTCAAATTTGGGATTTTAAATGAGGTGGTTAGTAAACCACCTCCATCCCTGGTTGTATAATAAAAAAGAAAGAGAGAGAGCGGGACTTTAAATGAAGCATGTGCAGGGATCAGATTACAATGGATAGGGGTAAAATAATAAAACTGGAATAAGTTATTAATTTCAAGACTTTCAAGGGCACCTTCAGTAATTTTGATACATTACAGCATGGCCAATTATCTCGGAGAGGATTGGAACACCTTGATGTCGAAATCCTTAAACGAGTTTGACACTTAGGCCGCGTACACATGGTCAGACAAAAACGATGAGAATGGACCGAGGTTCAGTTTCATCGGTCCAAACCGGCCGTGTGTATAGCCCATCGGTCTGTTTTCCTTCGGTCCAAAATTTTTAAACATGCTTTAAAATCGAATCGATGGACCACTGCCCGATCGGTCCAAACCGATGGTTAGTACAGAAAGCATCGGTTCAAAACCAGAGCATGCTCAGAATCAAGTCGACGCATGCTTGGAAGCATTGAAGTTTGTTTTATTCAACATGTTGTGTGTTTGACGTCACCGCGTTCTGACCCGATCGGTTTTTGGAACGATGGTGTGTACGCACATCAGACCATCAGGCCACTTCAGCGGTGAACCGATGGAAATGGCCCGTCAGACCACTCTCATCAGTTTGGAACGACCGTGTGTACGCGGCCTAACGCATCAGCTGAATCAGAGATCTTATATACTTCCATTAATCCCTTTGGCCTCAGGGTACAGATCTGCCCCTCCTTTGAGAAGATCGAACCCGAGTTTAAGATCCCCTGGGAAAATGTTTTAAAACATTGCTCCGCAGCCCTTATGGTGCTTTTGATCACATAATATCGCAAAATAATTATTGATATTGATGTCAAATTGACACTTTGAATGCACAATTAACTAGGCACACACACTCTATATAAATCTGTAGAAAAAAAACTTAAGGACCATTTAAAAAAAACAATACAATAAAGAGCCTATTGGGCATACCCAGCCTCAATGTGGAGATTTTATGAAGATTTAATATATATTGTCATAGTGTTGCCCAGAGTTAGTACTCTCGCAGCCTGCTCTAAAGAGCTGACTGGGGCAGACTGATGCTGGTTGAGTCTCATCTGGTAGTGGAAAACTTCCTGGGGTTGGAAAGAGGTGTTTACAGAGTTGGGCTATGTCTGCCAGCAAGAGGGCCCCTGTGCATTAGCACAGCCATTCATCTGGAAGGATATGTTCACTCTGCAAGGACATTATCGGTTATAGGCGGATGTACGCTCTTGTCTCTGCTGTGTCTGATGAGAACAAGTCGAGATTCATCACCTGCAGATAGCCTCCCATTACTAGGGGCAGTAGTATAATCTGGGTATGCGTTGTTCTCTGGAACATCGCAGTATAAGGATTCATATCAGCGTTAATGCGGGTGTTACGTACCTGCCGGATGAGCCCGACGTGCAGTGGGAAGGCCTTCTCGTACAACCCTGGCTCACGGGCCACCGATGTTGCAACAGTGGCCGCAAGAGCCTGGCGGTGTATGGGTGCCTAGTTCGTCTTTTTTCTTGTCAGTCCAGCTGGTGCAGCAGGAAACAGGAAGCAGGATGGTAGATGCAGGGCTGGGGAGACACTGAATA
Organism: Rana temporaria; assembly: GCF_905171775.1. Lineage (NCBI taxonomy): Eukaryota > Metazoa > Chordata > Amphibia > Anura > Ranidae > Rana > Rana temporaria. The sequence goes on from NC_053489.1 coordinate 505,429,704, forward strand.
CGTAGTCAGACAAGCCGGGTTTGGTAGCAGATGATCAGATGTAGGTATAAATGACAGGCAGAGAATGGTCAGGATACAGGCAAAGTTTGGCAACAGGATATCAAGCAGTGTAGAGCTGAGCGTGGTCACAAGGCAGGCCGGGATCAGTATAACAGAGATTAATCGTAGTCAAACAAGCCAGGTCAAACACAGGAAATAGATCAGATCACAGGAAGTCACGGGAACAGGTATGAACTGCAGATCAGGCAGCGAAGACACTGTGCTGCTGAGGTGTTTAAATAGGGCAGCCTGTTGTCAATCACTGAACTCAGTCTGCACCATTAACCCTTAAGTGGCAGATCCATGACAACGGGAGTCTTTGAGTTGGTATGGTCAGAGACAGAGTTCATGTTTGTTTAGTTGAGCAACATGGCTTCCAGGTAAAGACATATGCCCGTACACAATCGGTTCATCCGATGAAAACAGTCTGATGGATTTTTTCATCAGATATCCAATGAAGCTGACTTTCATTAGTCTTGCCTACACACCATCAGTTAAAAAAACGATCGTGTCAGAACGCGGTGACGTAAAACACAAAGACTAGCTGAAAAAAATGAAGTTCAATGCTTCCGACTTGATTCTAAACATGCATGGGTTTTTAACCGATGGACGTGCTTTTGGGTTTTTTAACCACTTAAGGACCGGACCAATATGCTGCTAAATGACCCAAGGGGTTTTTACAATTCGGCACTGCGTCGCTTTAACAGACGATTGCGCGGTCGTGCGACGTGGCTCCCAAACAAAATTGGCGTCCTTTTTTCCCCACAAATAGAGCTTTCTTTTGGTGGTATTTGATCACCTCTGCGGTTTTTATTTTTTGCACTATAAACAAAAATAGAGCGACAATTTCGAAAAAAATTCAATATTTTTTACTTTTTGCTATAATAAATATCCCCCAAAAACATATATAATTTTTTTTCCTCAGTTTAGGCGTATTCTTCTACCTATTTTTGGTAAAAAATCGCAATAATCGTTTATCGGTTGGTTTGCGCAAAATTTATAGTGTTTACAAAATAGGGGATAGTTTTATTGCATTTTTATTTATTTTTTATTTTTTTACTACTAATGGCGGCGATCAGCGGTTTTTTTCATGACTGCGACATTATGGCGGACACTTCGGACAATTTTGACACATTTTTGGGACAATTGTCATTTTCACAGCAAAAAATGCATTTAAATTGCATTGTTTATTGTGAAAATGACAGTTGCAGTTTGGGAGTTAACCACAGGGGGCGCTGTAGGAGTTAGGAGTGTAGGAGTGTGTGTTTACAACTGTAGGGGGGTGTGGCTGTAGGACTGACATCATCGATCGAGTCTCCCTATAAAATGGATCACTCGATCGATGCAGCCGCCACAGTGAAGCACGGGGAAGCTGTGTTTACATACGGCTCTCCCAGTTCTTCAGCTCCGGGGAGCGATCGCAACGGATCGGCTATAAACGAATAGCCGCGCCGTCGTCCCGGATCGCTCCCTGCGGGAATCCGACCGCCACATGTAGCGGGGGGGTCCCGATCGGACCCCCGACCCGCGGAAAGGCAGAGATGTACAGGTACGCCAATGTGCCTGTACGTGCCATTCTGCCGAGGTATATCTACATGCGGCGGTCGGGAAGCGGTTAACCATCAGATATTTAAAAAAAGTTCCTAGTTTTTTCACCGATGGATAAAAAACCGATGGGGCCCACACACGATCGGTTCGTCTGATGAAAACGGACCATGAGACCGCTTTCATCAGACGAACCGATCGTGTGTACGCTGCAATACACCCTGTCTCTGTTCAGACACACCCATAAGACTCCTTTAGCCATTATTCATTGGTCGTTTGTATAAACTCATCCTGTGGGAAGGATTTCCTGTAAGGTCATTTCCTGTGTGAAGGTTGCTTCCTGTGAGGTCACTTCCCATGGAAGAAGCGATTGGCTGCTGGAGTCATCACTTCCTGTTGTGTTTTATTTTGTGGTCTCGGGAAAAAAAAGCCAAGCACACTGGTCGCTGGGCAGTCATGCTGATGGAGCCGAGACTTAAGCTGTGGTGATGTCTGTTTACTTGGGGATATAGAGGAAATAGAGTAAGATGCATTATATTATTAGACAAAATGTGTGCTTATTAGCACAGGAGATATAGTGTGCTCATAGCGTACAACCAAACTTCCTTGATGGATAGCGGGCCAGAAACGGAGGAGTAAACAGGGCCTCCTTAGCATCGGATCAAGATGAGGGAGCAAATGGATCCAAGTTCTGATGCATTAGGGAGGCTCTGCTTTGCAAAAGAACTAGTTTTTCACCTGAGAAATGGAGACTGTGTGTTGTGTGTGAGTGGATTTGTTTGGAGAATGGCTGCTGTCACGTGGCCAAGAATTGGAGAGGGGCAGGCATGGTTGTTACAATAGAAAATGTTTTATGTTGAAAGGGCTACACCTTGTGGAAAGGGAACTAATGTTCTGAGCAAACATACAAGCAACATTGTCCTGGTCCTGTGTGTGTGTGGTGGCCTTTCAGTGTGAGAATGTGAACTTTGTTTGGGGAAAAGGGTATATGTTTAGGTCGTGTAATTTTGTGTTTCTTTAACATTTTTGAATGTGTTGTTTGGTTGGCCAAGGGTCCTAGTTGAAGTAGCCTAAAGTGTTTGTCTACGGGTTAAGTGTTCATTTTTATGTCTCAATTTTTTGGCAGTTTTTGTGGGGAGAAGTTAACAACTGTATTCGTTGGCCATTTCCTTGTAGTATCATGTGGCTGTACTGTGGCTTTCGTCTGCAATTTTGTCGGGACTTGCTTTTGTCTGCTATTTCCTTTTGTTGTTGTTACCATGTGGCTGCACAGTGGCTTTCATCACCATTTTGTTCTGGTTTGACATTCGTTTGTTGCAACTTCCATTTTGTGTCTGCTGTGTTTTGTTTCTGGTGGAGTTTCTCAGCCTTTGGGGCAGATTTCAATGTTTAGTGCGAGTTCAGTAGTACTGTATTTTCTGTGTTAAAAAAGGGTAATTTTTGTTTGTAGAGGCACAGTTTGGTCTTGTTAGAATCTAGTAGACACCATTTTTGTTTTCCTTTGTGTGTCGGAAATCATGCGGTCTTGTATTTTTTTGCTTTCCTTTAGGTGAATGTAAGTTATTTTAGGTTAGCTGTGTTTGTACTTTTTGTCAACTTTTCAGTAAAATAATAGCATTTTTTGTATTGAATTTTAGTGGATAGTGAGAATAACATTGATTTGAGTTTCAGTTGTTTGGGCATTTACTTTGAGTTTCTATTGAATAGGGTGCAGTAGAAAAAGGCTTTCAGTTTCAAGTGATCTGACTGCCCAGGGGCTGAGGGGGATCAACTCCCATTTGCAATATGGGGGGTTTATTTTACCCTTTCCTGGACTAACGTTTTTTTTTTTAAACGTGTGAGTTTCCTAAATGATGTTAGCCATATATTTTTTAATGTCTTGAGAGACATAGTGCTAGGCTTCCCCTCACCTGCCCTTTCCCTGTACATTGATATGTAAATAAACAAGTTTGATGGGTTCTTAGAGCTGAGCATGCTTTACATTATTTGATGTATCCACAGGAAGTTGGTGGGAGGAGCTTGGGGGTCCTATGACACAAGCAAATTAGATTTGGCCTTTGAAAGAGTGTTTTAAAGTTAATTCCAGTTGTTTTCTAAGTTTTATACTGTAATACAGTTTTGGATGGAGAGTAAACGGGAGGCATCCACAATATTGTTGTAACATCTAGATACAGAGAGACGACACATTGTTCTGTAGAGAAAGCGGGCTTAAGTGTTCTGTGTAGTTTAGTCTGGCTTGTGTATGCATACACTGTGAGGAGGGTGATAATGCCTTGGTTAGGGTTTCTAGTTGGGGGACTGGACTAGATATAGTGGTTGTAGTCAGTCAATCCACCATAGAAGAAGGCACCAGGCAGTGCTCTCCTAAATAGGTGCAAGGGTTTCCCTGGACGCAGGGGTAAGAGTATAAGCCATTTCAAATCGTCATGGGCACTTGGAGGTCCATGCAAGGGAAGGAATGGAGGCTTCCCACAGTCAGATGGCTGCACAGTACATAAAGCTTAGTTTTGGGGCAAAGGCCATTAAACCCCAAAGAGATTGACATAGGTGGTCCAAGGATAATATTTTGGGTATCCCTCTGGATTTGATGTAGCGCGACTGTGGCTTCAGAAATCTGTAATGAGTGGGTTGATGGATGTGTAGTACACGCTTTTGTGGTTAAAATTCTCATGCTTGTTTTTGAACTTTGTATGGCTGGTCCATGCAAGGTTTTCGAGCTGCTCTCATGTTTTTCCCATTGTATATTTTGCTATTGCTAAAAGAATAAAGGCGGCATTCCGGCTGTTTTTTTTATTTTTATTTTTTTAGTTTTGTTTTGGGAACCATGAATTATCTCCCCCACATTTGTATCTGAATGTTTGTATGTAGTAACATGAATATGCTGTAACTTACCGCGGAGATCCTCCTACGCGTTGCGACTATTGTATTTTTGTAGGAACGTGAAAGTAAGGTTTACAGAGGGTTTTTATTGAATTGGTTTTAAAGAATGTCATTGGCAATTTACCAATGTACAGGAATGTCATTATTGTTTACAATTCTTTGAAGGTTAGATATGAAGGATAGAGTAATACTTTTTGCTTATAAGTATTTTTTCAGGTTCAAGGAGTTTCTGAAAGTGTATGTACATATAAAGCAGGTGTATGTGGACAGCTGTACACGTGGATAAATACACACGCCTAAGGAGGTAAAAGTATCATAAGCTATTTTAGTGTTTCTTTTTTTTCCTGCACCACTCCCTGCATTTCTTCCTTCAGTTTGTAATGAGGAAGAAAATAGGGGAATGAATGTAAGAATAACAGTTTTTCAAACTAATAATACTAACCTTTCTAGTGCCAAGACTGTCTTTCTTGATGAAATTTGAATCAGCAAGCAGCAGTCTGGTGAAGGAAGCTCCCATAAGAATCTTTTTGTCATGGGTAAAAGGTATCACACCCTAGATGGTAAGCCACACACAGGTTATGCAGTTGCCACAGTCCCACGTGTCTGGATTATTGCCATATAAGGTTTGTTTGGAGGTCTTTCAAAACCAGAGACGTACCTTCCTCATTAGCTGCCACCTACATTCTAAGCTGATGGGGTAGGTGCAGTCATTGTAACATAAACTTCAAAAGGTCCACCACAGGGTTCACAAGTCCCTCTTGGACCCTGACACAATAACCAGTTTACATTCTTTCCAACCAGGTGACTGGGTCGTTGTAAAGAAGCTTGAGGGAGACCACGCCAGCCACTGCAAAAATCTGCTCAACCACACCAAAGAATGAGGAGTATCTTTGTTTATTTATATTTTTTTGTTTAGTATATTTTAGCAAGAGTAACGATGAAAAGCATCCCAACGTATTGTTTAAAGTGTATTCTCTGACTAACTAAGAAAGCCAACAGGACCAATTGCTGGGTCTACTCTGAATTTCAATTTCCACAAAGCTTTAGCCTCCAGCGGTGACATCTGTACATGCTATTTATGATGTAAATATTGGTATGAGGAGTTTAGACAAACTAGTAAAGACTAGAGTTGAGCGAACCCGAACTGTAAAGTTCGGGTTCGGTATGGACTTTGGGTTTTTCCCGAACCCGGACCCGAACAATTGCTGAAAGTTCGGGTCCGGGGTTCGGAGTCCGGGAAAAAAAATGTGCGGAGGTCCCCCCAAATTCAATAACCAGACCCTTTAGGTCTGGTATGGATATTAAGGGGAACCTCGCCATCAATTAAAAAAAAATGACGTAGGGTTCCCCCTAAATATCCATAACCATACCCTTCAGGTCTGGTGTGGATTTTAAGGGCAACTCCACCCCAAATTAAAAAAAAATGGCGTGGAGTTCCCCCTAAAATCCACACCAGACCCCTTATCCGAGCACGTTGACCTGGCCGGCCGCAGAAAAGAGGGAGGGACAGAGTGCGGCCCCCCCTTCTCCTGAACCGCACCATTCCACATGCCCTCAACATTGGGAGGGTGCTTTGGGGTGCCCCCCAAGCACCTTGTCCCCATGTTGATGGGGACAAGGGTCTCATCCCCACAACCCTTGCCCGGTGGTTGTGGGGGTATGCGGGCAGGGGGCTTATCAGAATCTGGAAGACCCCTTTAACAAAGGGGACCCCCAGATCCTGGCCACCCCCCTGTGTGAAATGGTAATGGGGTACACTGTACCCCTACCATTTCACGAAGGAAGTGTAAATAGTAGTTTTCAGAAAAAAAGACACACACTGTAGAACAAATTACTTTATTAATTAAACCAAATAAAAATCCAGCGGTGAAAATAGATGATCGATGCTGCTCGCTGCTCCATCGTTGTCTCTATCCAGCGTCGGGTGATCTCTCCAGCGACGGGTGATGTCTCCAGCGACGGGGGATGTCTCCAGCGATTGGTCCAGCGATGAGAACATCCATCCATTCAGAGCGCAGCTCAGCGAATGACGCGCCGATGCTTTGACGTTTCTTTTATAGGGGAGGCGGGCCACGCGTCACGTGACCCGTCCCGCTCTGACGCAAGGGCTGTCCCAGTGACGTAGCATAGTGTGCATCAGAGGGGGACGGGGGCATGTGATGCGTGGCCCGCCTCCCCTATAAAAGAAACGTCAAAGCATTGGCGCGTCATTCGCTGAGCTGTGCTCTGAATGGATGGATGTTCTCATCGCTGGACCAATCGCTGGAGACATCACCCATCGCTGGAGACATCACCCGTCGCTGGAGACATCACCCGACGCTGGATAGAGACAACGATGGAGCAGCAAGCAGCATCGATCGTCTATTTTCACCACTGGATTTTTATTTGGTTTAATTAATAAAGTAATTTGTTCTACGGTGTGTGTGTTTTTTTTTCTGAAAACTATTATTTACACTTCCTTCGTGAAATGGTAGGGGTACAGTGTACCCCATTACCATTTCACACAGGTGGGGGGCCAGGATCTGGGGGTCTACTTTGTTAAAGGGGTCTTCCAGATTCTGATAAGCCCCCTGCCCGCATACCCCCACAACCACCGGGCAAGGGTTGTGGGGATGAGACCCTTGTCTCCATCAACATGGGGACAAGGTGCTTTGGGGGGCACCCCAAAGCACCCTCCCAATGTTGAGGGCATGTGACCTGGTGCGGTTCAGGAGAGGGGGGGCTGCACTCTGTCCCCCCCTCTTTTCTGCGGCTGGCCAGGTCAACGTGCTCGGATAAGGGGTCTGGTGTGGATTTTAGGGGGAACTCCACATCATTTTTTTTTTAAATTTGGGGTGGAGTTTCCCTTAAAATCCACACCAGACCTGAAGGGTCTGGTTATGGATATTTAGGGGGAACCCTACGTAATTTTTTTTTTAAATTGACGGCGGGGTTCACCTTAATATCCAAATTATTTTACTAAAAGTCTGTGTCCCATTGACTTCAATGGGGTTCGGAGTTCGGGTTCGGAAACTTTTTTTTTAAAGTTCGGGTTCGGGTCCGAAACCGAACATCCAGGTGTCCGCTCAACTCTAGTAAAGACTCCAAACAGACACTTGTCAATGGAATTTAATGATACATTTTTAGAGGGTAAAATTGGTTATAGTTTTTACAATAGCTCTGCCTCTTGCCGGTTTGGGTATCGGGACAACTAGATAGCCCAGAAGTGTGTTTCAAATTTAGTTTGGTGCTTATTGTCAAATTTCCCTGACAGTAACACACAAACTAAAATAATAATAAACAACAATTAACCACTAAACTACTGTACGCTCAACCACCTGTGCAGATTATCAAAAGTATTCTTCTATTTCCACAGATACTCCACATAGCTTATTTTAATTATTTACGAAATGAAATGAAGTACACGTTACATAAACACATTCATATTCCCCCCCTCTCCCCACAGCTATTGACCGAGCAAACAAAGGAAGCCTACAAGTTAGAGATGTCACTTTAGCCATTACAGGTAATTAACCACTTAAGACCCGGACCAATATGCAGGGTTAACCACTTAAGGACTGCCTCCTGCACATTTACGTCGGCAGAATGGCACGGCTGGGCACAGGCACGTACCTGTATGTCCCCTTTAAGTGCCCACTAGGGGGCGGTAAGGGGTTAAGTGTGCCCTAAGGGAGTGATTCTTACTGTAGGGGGCGTGGCTGTAGGCATGATGTCACTGATCGTCGTTCCCTATATCAGGGAACAGACGATCAGTGTCACTGCCACACAGAAGAACGGGGGAGGTGTGTTTACACACACCTCTCCCCATTCTTCAGCTCATGTGACCGATCAAGGGACACCGGAGGTGATCGTGTCCGCAGGGTACCCGTGGGCGTGGTCACGGAGCTTCGGACCGGGTCGCGAGCGCGCCGGCGGCGGCACGCTCGCGACCCCGCAGCAGGGCTCTTAAAGGCAACGTACAGGTATGTGCCTGTGCCCAGCCATTTCACAGCCACGCAACAGGTAAGTAGCCTTTAATAGTGGCAGAGCCGAGTTCACTTACCTCTTCCAAAAAAGTATTGAGGGTGCGGACGAAGCCTTCCATCGGAGAACTACAGATTTAAGAGCATAATAACGTAATAATTATAGTAGGGGTCTGCTTGCCTGGCGAGGGGCCAGTGGTTCTACAAGTCCCAACAGACATACCTCCACTGACAATGGCACAGGAATGGTGGTGACAGTCAAAATAAAAGTAGTGACCTCAGCCCAAAAGTCTTTAATCTGAGGACAGTTTGTATAAAATATGAATGAAATCTGCTGAGGGTGGGTCACATCTCCAGAAAGAATTTGCCACTGACCATGCCCTCAGGACTGCTCTCATTGCCGTTGTAAGAGGGAAGTGAGCTCTAAGACCCCGAAAAGCAGGAAGAAGCTTCATCTTGAATAGACCAGCTATTGAAGTTGGATAGAATGGCCAGCGTCTCCTGAAGGGACTGGGCAGGGTCATTTAAGAAAAGAATAAGGTCATCTGCGTATAAGGTAACTTTCTTGTGTATGGAACCCACTTGCATGCCCTTGACCCTGTCCACTTGCTTGTCTGAGGGCCGAGGCAAGTGGTTCCATCACCAGAGCAAAGAGAGCCAGTGACATAGGGAAACCTTGCCTCGTACCTCTTTCAACACAAAAGGGTGCTGATAGAGCACCATTAAGTTTTATCTGTGCTGTCGGGTCTTTATATAAAATGTCGATCCACCTGCGGAATCCTTCTCCGAAACCCATGACTTCTAGATGTAAAAGGCCACGCCACCGAATCAAAGGCCTTTTCAATGTCTAGTGTTACCATTCCCCCAGTGGAGGACTCAGTGGAAGGAAGCTGAAGATGTGTAAACACTCTAAGTAAATTTATATCTGTTGATTTCCCTGGTATGAAACCAGTCTGGTCTATATTAACCAGAGATGAGAGAATCGGCCGCAGCCTGGTTTCCAATATTTTTGTCAAGATCTTGAGGTCATAGTTTAGCAAGGAGATCAGCCTACAGGAAGCACATTGGGATTTGTCTCTGCCTGGCTTAGGGATGAGACCTTTACATTGAGAAAAGACCTTCAACAGTTTTGGTGCAATTAATGAGGCATACATTCTGTACCATTCACCAGATAGGCCATCTGGTCCCGGTGTTTTACTGCTGGGGAATGAGCAGATCGCCTCCTCTATCTTCTCAACGATAAAATATTTGTCCAAAAATTCAAGATCCTCCTGCAAAAGAGTGGGTAGATGCAAGGACTGCAAAAATTCACTATGCCGGTCTTCAGGCCAGCCAGGGGTTGCCCTGTATACATTTTTATAGAAGGATCTAAATTCTTTTAGAGTTAGCTCGGGAGCAGAGATTACCTGACCATCCGAACCACAGATTTCTGACTGCATTTTAGAGTCCGCAACTAGATTCACCAGGAGTTTGCTGTTTTAGTCCCCAGGCTCAAAGATCCTCCCTGCCAGTGAATGTAGATCTAAATGGGTGGCCGAGACAAGGTGTAGAGACAATGCTCTTTTTGCCTCAGCTAGCTGGCTGAAGTGATCCAAAGTCGGGGAGTCAGAAAAAGCCTCAGCGGCCTTAGCTTCTCCCTCCTCAAATAACTGGACCAGATAGGACATCTCAGAATGAACCGCTTTGATAGCCGAAATGTCAGCCTGCAGCAAAGTAGATGGTCAGGGGTCAAGTCCTGGGGAAAAAAGTGTGGGAACTCCCACCCAAGATCCACGCCCCCACCAAAAGAAAAATGATACGCTCATATGCATAATTACTAAACCACATTTTTTTTTCGATCCACTGTACCTTAGTAATCCTTTATGTTACTGGCCGCTTCCTGTATATGGATTCATCGGGTAGTGTGTGACTTGCTTGCTTAAAGTTCTTTCTAAATCCTGCGATAACTTGCGGCAGACCTCCGCAATGTCTCCTGTAACAATGACAAAAGCTCCCAGGAGACATTACGGGTTCGAGGAAGTGACGGAATACCCGCACACTACCTGATGAATCCATATACAGGAAGCGGCCAGTAACATAAAGGATTACTAAGGTTCGCCTGCCCCTGACAGTGACTCGAGCTGGGCATCGCCGCTTAGTGAAGGATTGGCTTGGGCGGCTCGGCTTCTTTTGGCTGCTCTAGTCCTGCAAAGGGAACTGCGTTCCTGCTGTGAAAAATGTGCAGGAACTCCGTTCCCACGTGTTCCCGCAGGACTTGAGCCCTGGTGAGACCAGAGGGCTAGACAACAAAAGACTGATGACTGACTAAACAACCCCTTAATGCATGTATCTGGAGGGAAAATAGCATCTTTAAGGCGACTTTCTTAAAGCAACTTGTTGTGAGGAACAGCTTACTATGCCTACCACAGGGTGTCCAGCCAGTTATCCACATTGGCCGGGGAGTCAAAGAACCTGACCGAGCCATTGTGAGGGACCCGGAGATGGCTGGGGTACAACATACTGTATTTAATGTCCTTTTCACATAGGTGCCTATAGACTTCATTAAAGGACTTCCTCTTACGCTGCAGCTCAGCCAAGAAATTGGGGAACAGTAGAACCGAGGAGTTTCCGTATGGAACTGAGGGGTATGAAAGTATCCTGTCATGGTCCCTGAAGTTAAGGAAGTGGACCAAGAAGGGTCTGGGAGACGCACCAGGGATAGTGTGTCCTGTGGGTACACGGTGGCTTGGTGTGGATGAGCTTTTGGCCCGGTTATTAGGGCCCATTAATCTGTGGGCAAGGATCTGGTAGGATGGAGCAGGTGGACGGATAGCCAGCAGCTTGTGATGATGATCTGGCAGGGGGCACACAGCACACACAGCAGTCAGTCAGTCTCAGGATGTTAGTGAACACCACTGGGGTACTCACTAGGGCAGCATCTCAGCATATGCTCAAGCCTTTGGATCGCAGGTGCAGGCCGTCCACTCCAGTACCCCCTCAAGCCAACCAAGTCTAAGGATTAGAACAGTAGATACTTTTGAGCAGTGAGAGCAACTACAGATAAAGGGGCGGCCTGCCGAGCACCCCCTATGAGGTCTAGATGACACGGGCCAACCGACTGCCCCCAGATGCAGCAGAGTAAACCAGCCCTCTCCAGGGGATGCCACCTGTAGGGATGGAGGAGTAGACAGAGTGCTGCCACAGCAGATCAGGTAGGATGTGAGAAGCACTGTAAACCTCAAGATGGCAGGGCCGGCTGGCCGGGCACAGAAATAATGACTGGATCTGAAGCAGAGGATGCTAGGGATTAAGTAGGGCAGATGTACATGCTCACTAGGCTGTTCAGCAGTAAGGATAGTAAAGGATTAAAGTAGGATGATCAGAGTCGCAAGCATATGGAGCCACTGGGCTGGGTTGCTGCAGCAGGGCCGGATGGCCAGGCACAGAAATAATGACTGGATCTGAAGCAGGGGATGCCAGGGATTAGGTAGGGCAGATGTACAGGCTCACCAGGCCATTCAGCAGCAAGGATGGCAAAGGATTAGAGTAAGATGATTCAAGCTCCTTGCAAATGCTTCCTCCTTGGCTTACATATGGTCACGCCCCCCCCCCCCCTAGAAAAGTTTAATAAAGACATTCTTGTCAAGGAGGACAACAAATGATATTGTGACAAGAAGGCCTTTAGAGAGAAATGGGCGTACTAATGGAATGATGCTCCAAAAGGAACTCACAGGAACAATTCCTACAACACAGCACACAGCTCTATTTATTCCAAACAATTTTGTTCATTAGGAAATTCTTTACAATCAGCACGGACACAGCCAGAGGGGCAACAAAAATATTTTTTATGTTTTAAGATATAAGGGTTAGTGTTAAAAGTACTTATTGTTGCAGGGAAAAAAATTGAATTTATTATACTTTTCTACAAAAGCATCTGGAGCATTGCACCTACGATCAGTGGCTCATGGGTGCAATGTCAGGCTCCTACACACTCTCCCTCTAGATTTCTGCCCATACTTCCATACATGGTTTTATAAAGAAAGCTGGAGATCAGCATGCTCATAGTCCATTGAGAACAACAAGTCTATCTGCCGCAGTGGAGGACAGAACTTGTAGTTTATTCATTCACAGATCCCTGTGAATGAATTACAGGACAGTGCCCAGCAAGCTGATTTTAAATTTAACAATGGTTACAAAGTAGAGGAAACCATGCCTGCTGTCACATGGGAAGTGGGTCTTGGGGAGAATGGATGAATAAAATACGGGTGTAACATATAATATTTTCATGAAGATGCACGTATCCTTTAAAAACAGTAAATTCATATCCAGCACATGTTTTATGCAGCTATTTACACAAAAAATGTGAGTATATAATTTCAACTGCACAGTAATACATATCATTCCTTATTGTATACTATATTGGTTTGTTGGTGATAAAGGATATGGGATTGGATATCTGATATCTGTTTAACTAATATTCCCTATACCAGACAAAATAGAATGCATCTTTTTCAGCCAATGCAATGCAAAGAGTAATACATCTGTGCAAAGGGACAGTAACAACAGTATTAAATCATAAATGATTCCTTAATGGATCTGACTATAGTAAAAGAACATTGGGAATAAGTGAATCAGTTCTCTTGAGCTCAGCAAATTGATCTGATCTGTGGCAATCAGACCAATTGGTTTACATGTCTGCAGCTTTTTATGTTACTTTATTGAGTAAGCATCATCAGTTCAGTAAATAATTTAATACATATAGCTGACTGGAAATACTCAAACATTTATATACTGTATGTATGTATATATATATATATATATATATATATATATATATATATATATATATATATATATATATATATATATATATATATATATATATATATACATACACACAACAGACAGTCTTTTGTTTTTGTTGGGCCAAAGTCATAAATTGTATGAATGTTTCCTCTGAAAGGTTTCTTGAGGTGTTGATGAGATTACCTAGATTATTGAAATTTCTGTAAACATTCCAAATGTTCAGATTTAGTATGCCATTGGGTCAGCACTCAGTACTGGGATAATGCAAATAAGCTAATGAGCAACATTAGGAGTTTTCTTTCCCAAATAATTTAGCTAAAATATTTATGCATTGGAATCAATGGAGAAAGTGAAAAGAAGGTTTATTTTGTTGGATTTTAAATGTGCATTGGTCTCCTGGGGATAACATAAGCTCATTTAAACAATCCTGTTTTCTTGTGGCAAAAATTTGCCTATCATTGACCTCATTATTTCCACTTATAGGAAACACTACCAGAAATAAACTAAGGGCCAGATCCACAGCCAGCGGGCTTAACTTAAATGTTCCTATTTAAGTTACACGGCCGCAAAATTTCTACCTAAGTGCCCGATCCACAAAGCACTTACCTAGAAATTTGCAGCTGTGTAACTTAAATCCGTTCGGCGCAAGGTGTGCCCAATCTAATGGGGCGAGTCCCATTTAAATTAGGCGCGCTCCCGCGCCGGACGTACTGCGCATGCTCCCGACGCTATTTTCCCGACGTGCTTTGCGCGGATTTACGTTGCGCCGAGTTTCGATAATCGCGACGGGTGTAAAAGAAAAAAAAGAGTTGCAACGGGAAAAAAAAAAATTATTAAAAAATTTGACAGCGACGCAGGAAAGAAGGGTCTACTTTTACATGGTGTACTAAGTTTACACTTTGTAAAAGCAGCTCTAATTTTGCGACGGCAAACTAACACTTACGGAAAAAAAATGAAGGGAAAAAGCTTTGTGGATCTCCGTAAGTGCTAATTTGCATACCCGACGCAGAATTTCGACGAGAAATGCCCCCAGCGGCGGCCGAGGTACTGCATCCTAAGATCCGACAGTGTAAAACTATTACACCTGCCGGATCTTAGGAATATCTATGCGTAACTGATTCTATGAATCAGCCGCATAGATAGAAACAGGGATACGACGGCGTATCAGTAGATATGCCTGCGCATCCCTTTTGTGGATCTGGCCCTAAAATGCACTAAACACACTTCCTAAAAAATATATGCCTGGAGGCAAACTGTGTACTTCTGTAGCAAAATCACTTTCACCAATATCATTCCATCTATCCCTAGCCATTACTATCCTTTCAAAAAGAATGGCACCACCATGCACCTATTAAACTGCGTAGAGGGTTATTTACGATAAGAGCGGCAAAGATGTGGAACCACAGGCGGTGGTTTCAATGGGAAGCATGGATAGTTTCAAAAAACTATTAGATAAGCACCTGAAAGACCACAACATAAAGGGATATACAATGTAAAACTGATATACTGTATAATCACACACATAGGTTGAATTTGATGGACTTGTGTCTTTCTTCAACCTCACCTTTTATGTAACTATGTAACACACATAACACGCATTGACATGAAATGCAACAACATTACCCCAATGTGCCCTATTGCAAATTTGTGTTTCTCTGTGAGTACTATATATGCATATTTGTAAGAAGGATAGTTGTACTGCGTTCAACTTAAAGATTGGACATTGGATACTGGTCAAGATGATATCCCCAGCACACATACCAACAGCAAAACTGAATATAAAACTATATTGTCTACAACAGTTTAACAATTTCATATACTTGTAAATGTTGCAACACAAGTACGGTACATTTATAATGAGATTAGAATTTTGCGTAGGTGCCCTGGAAATTGATTTGCTGGCTGCAACATTTTTATCACTTTTTCCTAGGATTTTTACACAATATAACAATGTATGTATTACAGACATTAAACATATAACTTAAACTCTACAATGTTGAAAATTTCCCCAACCATTTATCTGTTTGGATGCTAATGAAGTTCATCTGACTTCAATTCCTTGGGCTTCTCTGGAAACCCAAC
This sequence comes from Rana temporaria, assembly GCF_905171775.1. Taxonomy (NCBI): domain Eukaryota; kingdom Metazoa; phylum Chordata; class Amphibia; order Anura; family Ranidae; genus Rana; species Rana temporaria. The sequence goes on from NC_053489.1 coordinate 505,444,997, forward strand.
TACAGAATATTTTTGTAATTAGAGCTGTACTGTATTTAAGCAATGCATGCATAGGGACAAAATTGCAAGGTGAACTTACCCACAGGCCAGCCTTCTATATTTTTTCAATGTTTTCTACAGGGCCGAATAAAACATTATGGTCATAGCTACTTTCATAAACTTTGCATTTACACTTGTAATGAGCATGCATAATACCTTGTGAAAATCCTTATTGTTTTATACATTTGCTCATTCTGGAGAAGCTGGGTTGACTCATGTTAAATTGTGATAGGTTGAAATGTGGTTGTCATGTATTGAGATGGAGGCAACAGACACTCTCTGAAAAAGTGGAACAACAACTACAGTGGTCTTCAATAATGCCTAACTGTCTGACCAAAATGATAAACCAGATCCTCAAGCTGAGTCATATCCAAGACAGGCTGGAGATTAGGACATGCTAGAGTCAAGTGTGGCCATGAATCAAGCAGAAAATCAGGGCAAGCAACCAACAGAAACCAGGTAGACACTTCAATGCAAATTATAGTATGGGTGAGGAACTGTTAAATGGAGACCCAAATCAATGGTATAGGTAATTTGTGGAAATTGTATTATTCTAATCATTATATATTATATGGTTCAGTAAAGTGTTTTTAAAATGTAGAAAGCTTTAGAAAATGCAAAAAAATTATTTGCATGCATTGAAGTTTTGAGTAAATTGCACATTACTTTAACTAGCATGTGGCTAATATCACTAACTAAACATTTTAATATACTTTATGAAAATATATTCATATTATAAAAATTGAATATTTTATCATGGCTACCAGTTTAATAGTATATGCAAATTTACAGACAATAATCACATTAGGTGTATTAATGGATTCGTAAAGGCAGCTTATCAACTAGAAGACTGACAACTTGAATAGATTGCAGCTTTTTACAGCTCTAATTAGCCATAGTTATTAATATTTAAACCTATATTTAAAATGTGTGAGTATTATATCTAGATATGAAGATGCAAAATGGTGAATACATATATATAGCTCTGTTTATTTGCAGGAACAATTGTATCAATTTTACCCAAGCTTTTATCTTAAAAGAATGACTTATTAATGAAACTTTTGAAGTCCAACTGCCTTAGGCCTCGTACACACGATAGGATAGCCAGAGGACAACGGTCTGAAGGACCGTTTTCATCAGTCCAAACCGATCGTGTGTAGGCCCCATAGGTTATTTAACCTTAGGTTAAAAAAATTAGAACTTGCTTTAAAATGTAACCTATGGACTGGTAACTGATAGGTCAAAACCGATCGTTAGTATGCAAAAGCATCGGTTAAAAACCTGCGCATGCTCAGAATCAAGTCGACGCATGCTTGAAAGCATTGAACTTAGTTTTTTTCAGCACGTCGTTGTGTTTTACGTCACCGCATTCTGACACGATCGTTTTTTTAACTGCTTGAACAGCTTCATAGGTTAACCTAAGACAACGGTCCTTCAGACCGTTGTCCTCTGGCTATCCTATTTTTGTATACGAGGCCTAAGTCTTCCAGGCTGAGTGATGTGTGTATACTCCCTATACATAGGATGTTTGGGGTATGCGGGAGCAGTTAGGTGTTTCAGTTAGCCTTTAGAACCTCTTTAGACCCTTTTCACACTGGGTGGTTTTCAGGTGCTTTAGTGCTAGAAATAGCCTCTGAAAACTGCCTCCTATTCATTCCTGTGTGTCTTTTCACTTGTGCGCGTGTGGGATGTTCCAAAAAGCCCTGCAAGCAGCAAAATGGGAGTTTTTAACCCTTTTTTGGGGGTTAAAAGCGCCCCTTTAGCAGTGTAAAAGTGGCATAAAGCACTGTTTAAACAGCATTAAGGTGCCGCTATAATAACACACGGCTCCCAGAACACAGCGGGGACCAGTGAGGACGGCGCTGCGCGACTCGCACATGCGCCATAGGGAATTGGGCAGTGAAGCCGGAACGCTTCATTTCCTGATTCCCTCACTGAGGATGGCGGTGGGGGAAGCAGATAGACGAGCAATTGCTCGCCTTCTACTGCAGACATTGCTGGACTCCAGGACAGTTAAGTATCCATATATTTAAAGTCAGCAGCTGCAGTATTTGTAGCTGCTGACTTTTAATATTTTTTTAAACAGTGGAGCTCCGCTTTAAAGATGAGCTCCAGGCATCACATCCTAGTTAACATGCTCACATTTGTATACATGTGTTTGATTCAAAAATTGGTACACTGTGTGATAAACTAAACACAGATAACTTTCCCGTCATAGCTATACAAAGCAACAATTCAAATGCTATAACAAGATTATAGCTTTTAAACTATAGATTTGCAAGATGAGTTGAAAAACTGAATCAAGCAAACAAGAGGTGGAACATTATCACACACAATCACTTGATAGACACAGGGAGATGCGTGTGAGATTTCACAGTTTTATTTTAAAATGTATATATATATAAATATATATATTTGATTTTTTTTATCCAAACAACTTGTTTTATTTTAAAAGTGGACGCTTACATATTTAGTGTACAAAAAACTGTGCAGCACATTTATAACATATAATTGCACAGTGCCACAGAAGAATGAAAAGTAGACATGTCCACTGCAGAAAAATGTGTTAGTTTTTGTTTCAATTGTTTGTTTTGTTTTTTCGGGTCATTTGTATGATCGAAATTTGTTTTTTTCGAATACATTTTTAACTTCGGAAAATTTTAATTTGTTATGTTCCATTCGTTTAGATGCAGTATTTGTAAATTCGTTAATTTGTGAATTCGAAAATTCGTAAATTCGAAAATTTGTAAATTTTTAAAAATTCAGATTTTTTTTAAAACCGAAATATTAACAAACTAACTAAAAATAACTAACTATTAAATTATAGCTTTTGAAATTTACTTACACATTTATCCGAAGCTATGAATTATCTAAAATAACGAAAGCCACATGTAAATAAATGAAACGTTTGCATAATGTACTTCATTATGCAAACTCCATGTACTATGACTTTTCAACTTAAACCTTATATTTACTACTGCTTTGTGCTTCCATGCCATAGACACAGGGGCATTTTCAATGAATACGCAAGTGTGCAGCCAATAGACCCTTTATGAGCCACTGTCAATCACAGGAGAAGTGGGTAGTGCTGAAGCTGAAACTGAACTATGAGCTGTACATGCTGGAGCTTTGGGTCCCTGAGTAAAGTTTTTCGTCTACAGTGGCAGCACATCCTAATACTTATATTGTGACAGTGCTGCTCTTGCTCAAGGATCTATTCGGACCCTAGGACTTGAGGTTAGAGAAATCCTTATTACTAGCATTATCAACATAATCAAAAAGTGGAAAAGGGAGCACAACTGGAGAGACCAGTGATGCTTACAGAACTAGTAGTTGAAGCCCTGGTTCACACTGGGTACAATTTGGTACGATTTGAGATGCGATTTCACATGTCAAATCGCATCTCAAATCGGCGGCATTTGCCGGCAATTGTCGGCAATGGCACAGCACCGATTTCAAAAAGTAGTTCCTGTACTACTTTCTGCGATTTTGGGCCTCGATTTACATTAAACCCTGCACAGATGTCTCTTAAATCACGGCCGAAATCGTGGCAAAATCGCGGCAAAACCGCACCTGCGAAATCGCGATTTTACTGCGATTTTGAATTCGCAGCAGTGTGAACCTAGCCTAAATCGGATTTCTTCACGTTATGATATGCTTTAAATATTGTTATAGTTTTTTTTTCAATTTTTTCAAAAGCAAATAACATTGACATATTTGGAATAACTGAAATAAAATATGTTATTAAACATTTTTGGTACCTGCAAATGCAATAAATGATCATTTCAGCAAATACTGTATATTTGAAAAAAATAAATAAAACAGTTCATAATTGAATTTATATACCGTAACTCTTCCTGCAATGTAGTTTTAAAACTGTAAAGAAGCATATTACAGGTTTTGCACTTGTTTTTCGAGCCATGTACAGTATACTGTATAGTGTATTTTAGCCACACTGTGTCCAAAAGAATGATCAGAAATAAGGTGATATACTCATGCCTCAAGGGCACAGTTTTTCTTTTACCACTCACAGCATGTTCTGTATACAATAGTAGACTCATAATTGCTGTGTAGTAAAGTACATCTGCCTCTAGAGCAGTGACTACCCTTAAGGCAGAAGCCATCATGGTTCTATTAGTTGCTGACTGACCTTAGTACTAAAGCGTGTTATTTTTTTCATGGCTGTTTTTGTTTTGGCTCTGTGAATTATGTGAATGGTAACTTAGAAAATACAATCAGGACCAAAATAACTCCTAACAATTATTTTTAAACACAACAGAATATAAATCTCAACTTATGTCAATGTATACATTTAGTATTCAATATTAATAGTTTTTTCTTAATAATTATACAAAATGATATATAGTGAAAACATTAATATTATTAACGTATGCCACCAGTTTTAATCTGTATATTTCAAACACTAATGCACAGCACTAAGTATTCTGTATATTAACCATTAAAATCACTCCTATACAATAGGTACCTATAGGCAAAAAGTACAGAAATTACTACAGAGTATTAGTAAAATGACTGTCTGTATGCTTTTTGCTGAATTTGGCTAATGGGTTGCAGTTTAATGTTATCCAATCATCTCTTTAAAAACGTATTTTTAAGTGCTAGTGGAAACAAAATCCTTTAATCTTCTTTTTTTTCCACTGGACTTATGAACACTATAAAAAATTGCAAAGTGAATTATTGGATTAACCATGATTGTATTTGTTTTGGTCTATAGATGTAATATGCTTTATGTATGGATGAATTGATATCTTAATGTAGATGTTTGAGTTTTCTCTCTAAAACATTGGTCATCTAATGTTGGTCATGGACATGCTTTAAAAGCTTTTTTTTCCCAAAGTTTTTTTTTTTTTTCATCCAGTGTCACAAATTTAAAAGCATTTATTTGCCTCTGTTTGTTTGCTTTTGTTTTTATTTTCAATTAAACCTTATTTGTGTGACTTCAATATTTTAAATAACTTTTCTTGCATTTGTGCATAACGGGTACTGTTACACCACTGTTGCATAATTATTTTTTTTTCGTTAAATGCTGTCAAGACATCAGTGTTGTCAAGAGAAAAGCAAAGCCAGCGCTCCTACCTCCCCACTCTCATCTGGAAGAATTATCTGGAACCTGTGCTTTCAGCCTCCACAGCAAACATAAACAGGTAAATGGGAGAGCCGAGCCGGAAACTCAGTGACTCCACAGAAAACAGCAATCTTTATTGTCTTCTATAAAGGAGTGTGCAAACCAACATACAAAAGGTCCTTAAAGATGGAGTGGAACTTGACTGGCCTGCATAGAATCCTGACCTCAGCCCGATAAAACACCTGGGATAAATTAGAGTGGAGACTGTGAGCCAGGCCTTCTCGTCCAGCATCAGTGCCTGACATCAATATATATATATATATCCTTCTACAATCAACTAAGTTCACTCTGGAACCCATCTCCATCGATACCACCAAAAATATCATTGGGGCGTTGCGGAACAGCACAGCACCCAATGACATCATTCCCACCAAGCTGCTGAAGGAATGTGCCGACATTCTGGCGCCTCCCATCACACAGCTTATAAATCAGTCATTTAAGGAAGGCATAGTGCCATCCCTGCTGAAAGAGGGCACAATCCAGCCCATCTTGAAAAAACCTAACCTGGATCCCAAGGACCCAACTCACCGCCGCCCCATAACAGGCCTAAATATTCTCTCCAAGATAATGGAGAAAATAGTGGTACAACAGCTGCAACAGCATCTGGATACCCACAATCTACTCGATCCATTTCAATCAGGTTTCCGTCCCGGACACGGGACAGAAACGGCCTTACTCAAAATATGGGACGATGCCCTCGAGGCCGCAGACGAGGGAGAATCCTGTCTCCTGGTTCTGCTGGACCTAAGCGCAGCCTTTGACACAGTAGACCACAAAATGTTACTGATGCGACTGGCCGAGGTAGCCAGAATCGCAGAGGGTGATTTACCATGGTTTTCCTCCTTTCTTGAAAACCGATCACAAACAGTGAAACTGGGATCTTTCACGTCGGAAAAACGCACGGTGCCATGTGGAGTCCCCCAAGGATCCCAGCGCCCAGAGGCGATTCAGTTCGCATGTGCCGCGCTATATAAGTTTTTCATTCATTCATTCATATATATATATATATATATATATATATATATATATATATATATATTACACTTTTGTCAAGAATATTGCATTGCTTCCTGTGTGTGAAATCCCTGGTGTTCCTGTTAGTCCCTCTGCTTTCCTACTAAAAACTGACCACACTTAGCAGGAGAACACACTGTGGTCAGTTCTTTAGATATGCTGGGATTTCACTGTGTCGTCCTCCAATATCAGACTTGTTCTTAATTCAAGTTGTTTTTATTAAGTTTTAACATAACATGAGACTTAGTTATTACTTGTGTTTACAGCGTAAAGTAATACAGGAAGATCAGTATTAAAATGCCTTTGGCAAACAGAAATGGTAAAACTTTAAAACTTTATTTGGTAAGGTAGGGTAGGAAATTGAGAGGGTAATGGAGAGGATAATGGAAAAGAGGAGATAAATGTGTGTGTGTGTGGGGGGGGGGGGTAGGAAAAATATAAAAAAAGAGTACCTCAGAAAAACAACATACCAGTCAGATATAGCATGGATATTTACATATTCACTTTGGTGTGGAATAATTTATCAACATATGACTGTACAGTTAGGATTGTGTATCCACAGTGACCATGTTTGGGCAAATTTGAAGTAGGAAAAGTTATGTAAGGCAAATTTCCTTTCCATGTCAGATTGGTAATTGAGTTATGCGACTTGTTTTTTGTTTTTTTGGATGATTTTCATAGTCTGGTAATTACTAGTTTTTCTGCATGAATTATGTGGACTGTAATAGTCCTGGAGTTGAGGGGGAGTACCTCTATGCCTATGCAGAGTAAGGCCAGATTAGGGTCTAGGTTTATTATTTTTTCCATCACACCTGCTAATAGATTGAAAATATCATGCCAATAAATATGATGCAAGGGATTTACATGACCACAGCATATGACAATGATCCTTGTTCTCCACACTGACGCCAACATTGGTATGAGTTGTTGGGATACATTTAGGAGAGAGTTTTGAGGGTGTTAGATACCAGAGGTTGAGGATTTTTAAGTAAGACTCCCAATGATTCATGCATACAGAGGCTTTGGTGATGTAGGAAAGTATTTTCTGCCATGAGAGATCAGATGTATTACAACCGAGGGTCAGTTCCCATTTGTTTAACCGCCTTACTACCGGCCGCCATCAATTGGCAGCGGCACGATAGCTCTCTTGTTCTGAGAGGACATCATATGACGTCCTCGTCTTGCAGAGCCACTAGGGGGCGAGTGCGTGCCGGGGCACGCGCACACCCGCCGCATTACTGGGAACCCGTTGCGCTTGCCCAGTGGCCGCGATGGCCGCTGGGGACCCGCGATTGCCCAGTAACTAACCACAGAGATCCATGTCCTGTCAGGGAGAGGAGACCGATGCTGTGTCCCTTGTACATAGGGACACAGATCGGTCACCTCCCCCAGTCAGTCCCCTTCCCCCACAGTTAGAATCACTAATAGGGAACACATTTAACCCCTTCCTCACCCCCTAGTGTTAACCCCTTCCCTGCCAGTCACATTTATACAGCAATCAGTGCATATTTATAGCACTGATCGCTGTATAAATGTGAATGGTCCCAAAAATGTGTCAAAAGTGTCCGATGTGTCCGCCATTAATGTCGCAGTCCCAATAAAAATCACAGATCGCCACCATTACTAGTAAAAAAAAATCATAATTATGTCCCCAATTTTGTTTTGCGCAAACCAGTCACTATACGCTTATTGCGATTTTTTTTTAACAAAAATATGTAGAAGAATACCTATCGGCCTAAACGGAGAAAAAAAATAGTTTTTTTTTAAATTGGGATGTGTATTATAGCAAAAAGTAAAAAATATTGTGTTTTTTTCAAAATTTACACTGCTTTTTTGTTTATAGCACAAAAAATAAAAACTGCAGGGGTGATCAAATACCACCAAAAGAAAGCTCTATTTGTGGGGAAAAAAGGACGTCACTTTTGTTTGGGAGCCACGCCGCACAACCGCGTAATTGTCAGTTAAAGCGATGCCGTGCCGGAAGCTGAAATTTCGCCTGGGCAGGAAGGGGATATATGTGCCCAGTAAGCAAGTGGTTAAAGAAGGAGATCTGGGGGGAAATTTTAGGTTGTTGATATGTCGGTAAAAAAATTTGATTCCATGTTTCAAGTTATTAGGCGTTTCATAGAATTGCAGAATTGGGACTGGGAGGGTGGTTCTAGGAGGAATTGCACAGGTGCGTAAACAGTGTTAAATTCTTATATAAGTGTAAAACTCAGAAGACGGTAAGGTAAAGGTATTCTGAAAGGCACGAAAAGGTGTACATTTATCATCCCTATGGATTTGTTGCAAGGTCTGGACTCAAGGGGCGAGATTCTCAGAGACTTACGTCGGCGTATCAGTAGATACGCCGTCGTAGGTCCGAATCTGCACCGTCGTATATTTAAGCGTATACTGGAAACCAGATACGCTTAAATTTGGCTAAAATACGAGCGGTGTACGTCTCCCACGCCGTCGTATCTTAGGGTGCATATTTACGCTAGACGCTAGGTGGCGCTTCCGTTGTTTTCCGCGTCGAATATGCAAAAGAGCAAGAAACGCCGATTCACGAACGTACGTACACCCGTCGCAATTAGTTACGCCGTTTACGTAAGACATACGCCGGCGTAAAGAAAAAGCAGGTCTCTAGGTGGTGTAGCCCATGCAAAGTATGGACGACGGAACAAGCGTATCTTTTTACATCGTTTGCGTAAGTCGTATGCGAATAGGGCTGTGCATAAGTTACGTTCACGTCGTAGGCAGTGTTCGACGTGTCTTAGGCATTCTATCCGACGCATGTGCACTGGGATACATCCACGGACGGCGCATGCGCCGTACGTTCAAAACGTCATTTACGTGGGGTCATGCTTTATTTGCATAAAACACGCCCACATCTTCCCAATTTGAATTAGGCGCGCTTATGCCGGCACATTTACGCTACGCCGCCGTAACTTAGGACTCAAGTGCTTTGTGAATACAGCACTTGCCTCTCTAAGTAGCGGCGGCGTAGCGTAAATAAGATACGCTATGCCTGCACAACGTAAAGCCACCCTACGTGAATCTAGGCCAAGGTATTTTGACTTTAACCACTTGACCACTGGGCACTTCCTAACCAAACCAATATTCAGCTTTCAGTGCTCTCACACTTTGAATGACAATTACTCAGTCATGCAACACTGTACCCATATGAAATGTTTGTCCTTTTTTTACACAGATAAAGCTTTCTTTTGGTGGTATTTAATAAGCGCTGTTTTTTTTTTTGCGCTATAAATGAAAAAATACTAAAAATTCTTTAACAAAAAAACATTGTTTCTGTTAAAATTTAGAATTAAAAATTTAGCAAATTAGTAATTTTCTTCATAAATTTTAGCCAAAATTTATACTACTACATATCTTTGGTAAAAATAATCAAAATTGGTGTATATTATTTTGACGTTGTGAAAGTTATAGCGTCCACAAGTTATGGTGCCAATCACTGAAAATTGATCACATCTGAAGTATTGACGGCCTATCTAATTTCTTGAGACCCTAACATGCCAGAAAAGTAAAAATACCCCCACAAAGTCGACATTCCAAGGTATTTAGAAAGAGGTACGGTGAGGTTTTTTCCCCATAATTCTTTGCAAAATCAAGATTTTGTTTTCTTTTTTTAACACAATTGTCATATTATCTGGTTATTTCTCACACACAGCATATGCATACCACAAATTACACCCCAAAATACATTATGCAACTCCTCCTGAGTATGGCGATACCACATGTGTGAGACTTTCACACAGCATGGCCACATACAGAGGTCCAACATGCATGGAGCACCAGAAGGTGTTCTAGGGGCATACATTTCAAGTCTAATTTAACTATCTATTACACTTTGAGGCACTGTAGTGGCATTAATGTGAACTGATGTGGCATGGATGAGCTGTGGATGGGGATGGTTGAGCCATGAATGTGGATGGTTGGGTATGGATGAGATGGCTGTGTATGGCTGGGTGGGTATAGCTGAGTATGGGTGGGATGGCTGGGTATGGATGGAATGGCTGAGTATGGCTGGGTGGGTATGGCTAGGTATGTCTGAGTGTGGGTGGGATGGCTGGGTATGGCTGAGTATTGCAGAGGATGGATGGATGAGTATTGCAGAGTTTGGATGAGTATGGATGAGTATTGCAGAGTATGGATGAGTATTGCAGGGTATTGCAGTGTATTGCAGAGTATGGATGAGTATTGCAAAGTATGGCAGAGTATTGCAGAGTATTGCAGAGTATTGCAGAGTATGGCAGAGTATGGTAGAGTATTGCAGGGTATGGATGACTATTACAGAGTACGGCAGAGTAATGCAGAGTAATGCAGAGTATTGCAGAGTATGGATGAGTATTGTATGAGTATTGTATGAGTATTGCAGAGTATGGCAGAGTATTGAAGAGTATTGCAAAGTATGGCAGAGTTTTGCAAAGTATTGCCGAGTATTGCAGAGAATGGATGAGTGCTGCAGTGTATTGCAGCGTATGGATGAGTATTGCAGAGTATGGATGTAGCTGGAATGGGCACTGAGCAGCACTGTGGGCACTACACATCCAGCCCACAGCGCTGCTGCAAATGACGGTCATGGATATTTCCGGGTGCGCGCCCCAGAAGGCAAGATTCTGGGAGGATGTCCATGGACGCCTCCCGAGAATAAGCCGACCGCACTGTAGCCGTCTTTCGGCTATGGCCCGGTCGGCATATGGTTAAGGATATCGATAGGTAAAGCTATTGATCTGAGAAGTGGAGTCTTGTAAGATAGTAAGTATGTTCAAACTTCAAGAGATGCTTTAATACATGGGTGAGTTAAGGCACAGTGTTTAGGGTATATAGAGCGTAGGAGTAGAAAGTTACGTGGGGTGAGTGGGTCAAAGGATGGGATTTATATCTGTGACCAAGTTTTTTCTTTGTTTGGATGCTACCAAAAGTACATCTGGTCTAGTAGTGTGGCCACATAGTGAAGATGAGGGAGGGCGGCTCCTTCACTTTTCATTGGTCTATGTAAAAGATGAGAGGAGCTTCTAAGATGTTTAAACACTTTTCTACCGCCCGCCGTCAAATGATGGCGGGAGGAAGAGCCTGTTGTTCTGGGCCAGTGTTTCTCAATTCCAGTCCTCAGGCCCCCCCAACAGGTCAGGTTTTCAGGATTTCCCTCAGATGAAAAGGCTGTGGTGATTACTAAGGCAGTGAAACTGATCAAATCACCTGTGCAAAATAATGGAAATCCTGAAAATCTGACCTGTTGGGGGGGCCTGAGGACTGAAATTGAGAAACACTGTTCTGGGCAGACGTCATATGACGTTGCGCCTTCCAAAGCCACTAGGGGGCGCACATCACCGGGGACCCGATGTGTGTACCCGACAGCCACGATGGCCACCGGGCACTTGCAATTGCCCAATAACTGAGCAGGACCGTGGATCTGTGTGTGTAAACACAGATCCACTTAATGTCAGGGAGAGGAGACCGATGGTGTGTCCCTTGTACATAGCAACACAGATCGATCACCTCCCCCAGTCAGTCCCCTCCCCCACAGTAAGAATCACTTCCTAGGGAACACATTAACTCTTTGATCGCCCCCTAGTGTTAACCCCTTCCCTGCCAGTCATATTTATACAGTAAACAATGCATTTTTATAGCAGGGATCGCTGTATAAATGTGAATGGTCCCAAAAATGTGTCAAAAGTGTCCGATGCATCCGCCACTATATTTCAGTCACAATAAAAATCGCTGATTGCCGCCGTTACTAGTAAATAAATAAATAAAAAAATGATATAAATCTATCCCCTGTTTTGTAGCCATTATAACTTTTGCGCAAATCAATCAATATAAGCTTATTGCGATTTTTTTTACCAAAAATATGTAGAAGAATACGTATCAGCCAAAACTGAGGAAAAAATTTGTTTAAAAAAAAATTATATTTATTATAGCAAAAAGAAAAAAAATATTGTGTTTTTTTTCAAACTTGTCCCCCTTCTTTAGTTTATAGCACAGTAAACAAAAAACGCAGAGGTGATCAAATACCACCAATAGAAAGCTCTATTTGTGGGGAAAAAAATTATAAAAATTTCATTTGGATACAGCGTTGTATGACTGTGTATTTGTCATTCAAAGTGTGACAGCGCTGAAAGCTGAAAAATGGCTTGGGCAGGAAGGGGGTGAAAGTTCCCAGTATTGAGGTGGTTAAGTTACCAAATAAATTGGTTTATGTGCTTTTGGACAGTTTGGAAGAACTTGGAGGGAAGTGGCATAGGGAGAGTCCTAAATAGGTATAGGAGTTTAGGGAGTATGAACATTTTGACTATTGCTATACATCCCAGTTTGGACATGCCAAAGGAACGGAAGCATAGTAGGTCTTTGGGTAACAATTGCATTAATGGTCTATAGTTAAATTCCTGAGATGCTGGATTTAGCTCAGATTTGCACAGCAAGAGGTTCTATGAGAAGTGCAAATATTATGGAGGGTAGAGGGCATCCTTGTCTGGAACCACTTGATATATTAAATGGCATGGAGAGTACACCATCTGTTAATACCTTGGCCGATGGAGAAGAGTAGAGTAACATTATAACAGTTTGTACCCATCCAGCGACCCCAAATTTCTCCAGTACAGCCTACAAGAATTGCCAATTAATTTGATTGAACACCTCTGCATCTAAGGAGAGAAACAGAGAAGGCATTTTTTGGGGGTTTCTAAGTTGTAAATTAAGGAGATTAGTCTCCTTGTGGCATCTGGGGCTTGTTAGCTTGGAACAAATCCTACCTGGTCTGAGTGTATTAGTGAGGGAATGAAGGTAAGTAGTCTTCTTGTTATGACCTTAGCATACAGCTTAACATCTGCATTGATAAGGGAGATAGGTATATAGTTTTATACCTCTTGGGGATCCTTGCCAGGCCTAGAGATTGTCGTAATGGCAGATTGTAACATCTCTTTAGGAAGGGAGCCAGAGGATGCAGCTTTAATGAAGAGGTCAGAAAGTTGTGGAGAAACGATGGAGGCAAATTGTTTGTAATACTTGTTAGTGTAGCCGTCACCCATCAGGGGATTTTTTAAAAGGGAGGGTTTTAATTTTCAGTATTCTTTATTGAGTTTTCAAGTACACAATTTTGCGTTACATGTGAAAACTTGGCTGATGTTCCAACTGTAGCATACCAACGGGTGGTATAGAAGATGGGATGGTGGGGGTGGGAAGAATACCAGCACATTTCTCAGGGGAAAATATTTCAACAAACTTTCAATTAGGGACATGAACCTTGTACATTCAACAAAAGGTATTAAACTTGGGCATTCAACATAAGTTATTACATGTGTATTGTTTTTTTCATTTCACATTGGAGGTCAAGGTGTTGAATTTAGAGAGGGGGGGGGGATTCTGTAGTTCTCCACTGTCTGGTAATGTTCACTTTTGCTGCCAGTAAATGGTGTATGATTACATCTCTGGATCTGGGGGGGAATTTTTCTATGCCCAGGTGGAGTAAAGCTAGTGATGGGGAGGGCCCTGTAGAGATCTGTGTTATGGAGGAGATTAGGGAGAAGGTTTGTCTCCAAAAGGAGGTAACTACAAAACCAGGAGGAGGTGTGCAATGGTACCTAGACTGCCACAGGTCCTCCAGCAAGTAGAGGGAGAGTTTGGGAATATTTTGGACAGTCTATGGACAGTCTATGGGATGTTAGATACCATCTGTGCAGGGTTTTTTGGTAAGTTCCCCAATGATTGGAGCAGTGGGATGTTGTGTAGATGCAGTTGAACGCCCTTTGCCACATGGGAGGGGTTGCAGTGAGGTTTAATTCTGTGTCCCATTTTGATAATGTGTTAATTTGGGGGAGGGGTCTTTGGTCCACTAGGGCTGCATATATTGTGAATATGTCATGCTTAGGGTATGTGGGTTGAGAGTAAAACCTGTGGAGTGTTTCACAAATAGATGCTGCCGTCGGGAATTAAGCGATTTTAAGGAAGTGGCTGATCCTTACATGTGTGTAGGCTTCTGGGAGACCTTATTCATTTTGAAGGCCCTTCAAGATTTTCAGTGTCTTTTTAGATGTGAGGTCTAGTAGGGAGTTGATTACTAATGCTCGATCCTGAGATCCAGAATTTGGCCTATTAGTGCTCTGAGAGGGATGAAATGAGTTTGCTTACGGGGTGTGTCATTTGTATACTTCTTCCAGACCAGAAGTGATGCTTTCACTGGAGGGGAGGTAAGTTAAGTATGAAGCTGGGAGCCTGTAGTAGTGAAAATAAGGGTGTCCAGTGGTATATTAGTTGTGTGGCATGAGGATTCTATACCTGACCAGATTTTGTTGGTTGAGGGGTGCCACCGTTAATATAATTGGTCCAGGGTAGAGGCATACTAATAGGTGCAAATATGGAGAAGCCCTATTCCACCCTGTTTATGGTGTCTTGTTAAAATATAATTAGCACATCTAGGAGGCTTCTTGTCCATATGAATGTTGTCATATGTCCTTGCACTGAGGTGAAAAAGGTCTGATGAAATGTGCAAAATAGATATATGAGTTTGGGCAGGATAATCATTTTGAATAAAGCTATTCTTCCCAGTGTAGATAAACTAGAGACACACATTTGGTTGAGTATTTGGTTTTGGAGGGTTCTGTAGTTTAGGTTGTATAATTGGTGTGTGTGTATGGAGATAGCTTACTTCCTAGGTACAGAATAGCCTTAGTGGCCCAGGTGAAGGGAAGACCCTATTGTAGTAGTGATTCATATCTTTCAGAGAGGTTCATTGGAAGGATTAGGGCTTTATTGGCATTGGGTTTGTAGAAAGATACTGCACTGAACTGGTGGAGAGTTTCCTGGATTGCCTGTAATCATTGGTTTGGGTTGGAAATCATAAGGATGATATCATCCACAAACAGACTGATTTTGTGATCTGTACCATTACAGAGAATTCCATAAACTCATTTGTCATTCCTAATTTTGGATGCTATGGGTTCCATCAGGAGAGCAAATTTAATTGTAGAGAGCGGGCAACCCTGGCATGTGCCATTGGAGATCCCAAAGGGTTTGGATAGCATTCCTTTCAGTTAGCACTCTAGCTGAGGGTTTGGAATATAGAGTATTGCCGCCTGTAACCAGTAGGGATGAGCCGAACACCCCCCTGTTCTCTCGCACCAGAACTTGTGAACACACCAAATGTTCGTGTGAACTTTAGAACCCCGTTAAAGTCTATGGGACTCGAACATTTGAAATCTAAAGTGCTAATTTTAAAGGCTAATATGCAAGTTATTGTCCTAAAAAGTGTTTGGGGACCTGGGTCCGGTCCCAGGGGACATGTATCAATGCAAAAAAAAGTTTTAAAAACTGCCGTTTTTTTGGGAGCAGTGAATTTAATAATGCTAAAAGTGAAACAATAAAAGTGAAATAATTGTATATATAGCAAATATATTGCGCTAAACTGTGATACTAAGGAAAAGATAAAGGTGATAATTTCAGGCGGCCAGCACACCAATGGATAAAAGTGCAAAATGATAAAGAAAAAAATGCAGCGCCAAAAATTCAAAATTAATAAAATCCACCTGGAAAGGGTGGATATCAATAAAGTGCAATCACATAAAGGAGATAAATCTCCATCTATTCCCCAGTGATAACAAACCAAATATAAAGATCATATATTGCTGGAGAAAATATAGGAATGGTGGATTGTCAATGATAATCTGGTGAACCAAATAAATATCTAGACAAAAAAGAACAACAACAAAGAGGTACAGTATATAGTCCCAAGTGCATGTACAGGTGGTCCTTAAATTCTCATGGATGCAAACAGATATGTAGTATCCCCTCTGTCAGAAAACATCACATCACATCTTCAGGCATATATTCCTCGGCAAAATGGATAGATTAAATACTCTTACCAGCAACTGTTGACCCACAACTCACCGTACAGTGGGTGGGTCTCAAAGGCTTGTATGGGCCGAATGCCCTCCTTGGAAACCGACGTGGATGCGTCTCCTAGTCTTGATATTCCAGGCAAAGTCCAATGTATGAGCTGGTAGAGATAGCCACAGGAATCTCCAATAAGATGATGTAAGGGGAATGCTCCAAAAATTTCCAATCAGAGGAGAATAGGAAAAAAGGAAAAACACCTCCTCATAGTGTAAAAAGGTTATTTAATTTAAAACACAAAGGTCAAAAAAAAGATTTCACTTTAAAATGTCCAAGAAGAAAATGCCAAGGGAATATACATAACAAGTCCCAGTAAACAAAATTCCACAAATTGAAGCATCAATTTGTGGAATTTTGTTTACTGGGACCATCCTCCCCATGTTGAGGGCATGTGGCCTGGTACAGTTCAGGAGAGGGGGGGCGCACTCTGTCCCCCCCTCTTTTCTGCAGCCGGCCAGGTTAACGTGCTTGGATAAGGGGTCTGGTGTGAATTTTTGGGGAGCTACACGCCATTTGGGGCTGAGTTCCTCTTAAAATCCACATCAGACCTGAAGGGTCTGGAATGGATATTTGGGAGGAACCCCACGTCATTTTTTTTTTAAATTGACGGCGGGGTTCCCCCCATTCCAGACCTGAAGGGCCTGGTAATGGAATTTGGGGGGACCCCACGCTATTTTTTATTTTTTTTTATGAATGAATTCGCTCTGAATTGCCAGAGGCGACAATTCATTATAGCCGCAAGTCCGGTTTTAAAAGACTTTTTTTCCTTTCAGAAATTACACTTTGTGCAGGGACAGTTCTATGTACTGGAAACATGTGCTATTTCACATGCTAACTTTACACCCCCCCCAGGTATGAAATTTAAAGGAATATTTCACTTTTATTGTTTCACTTTTAGCATTATTAAATTCACTGCTCCCGAAAAAACGTCAGTTTTTAAAACTTTTGTTTGCATTGATACATGTCCCCTGGGACAGGACCCAGGTCCCCAAACACTTTTTAGGACAATAAATTGCATATTAGCCTTTAAAATTAGCACTTTAGATTTCTCCCATAGACTTTAACAGGGTGTTCCGCGGCTTTTCGAATTTGCCGCGAACACCCCTAATGGTTCATTGTTCGTCGAACAGGCGAACAGGCAATGTTCGAGTCGAACATGAGTTTTACTCGAACTCGAAGCTCATCCCTAGTAACCAGCCTGTTATACCAAATTTGGAAAGCACTGCCTTCAGGAATCCCCAATGCACCCTGTCAAACTCCTTCTCTGTGTCCAGGGAGAGAAGCAGAGTAGGTCTTTTTGATTGGGTAGCCTGGTGGATTAAATTAATAACTCTTCTCATTGCATCAGGAGCTTGTCTGTCAGGTACAAATCCAACTTGATACGGATGGATCAGTGTTGGTAAGTAGGGGATTAATCTGAATACTATAACTTTGGCAAATAGTTTGACATCAGTGTTAGGAAGAGATATAGGTCTATAGTTGGTTGTGGAGGTGGGGACTTTAACTGGATAAGGTATGGTTGTGATAATAGATCATAGCATGTCCATTGGAAAGGAGCCAGAGAAGGCAGCAAAATTGAAGAGATTGGTAAGATGTGGAGAAATAATGTTGTACTCATTGACAAAACCGTCTTAGCCAGGGGATTTGTTGCAGGCGAGAGATCTAATTACTTTAAGGACCTCATCTCCTGTAAAGGGTTGTGATAGCTGCAGCAGCTGTTCAGAGGTAACAGATGGGAGATTAAATGTTTATAGGTATTCCTGAATGAGGGAGTCAGTGGGCTGTGGGATCCATAGCTAGGTTATAGAGGGATGAGTAATAATCACTGAAGGCATTGGCAATATCCTGAGGGTCAATTTTACTTTTAGTTCTTTGGGTTTTGATTTGGTGGGCAAGTAAGGCATTAGCTTTGTTCCCCAGTGCATAGAAGTTTGCTCTGCTAAGTTTAAGGTTAGTTTCAAATTTGCAAAGTAGTATGGAACAAAGTTTTGTTCTGTGGTTGAGAAGCTTATTAGCAATATTATGGGACAGGTGTTGTTTATTAATTTTCTCTAGTTGGTCAATTTAGGATAGTATCTCCTCAATTTGCTGCATCCTCTGTTTTTTAATCTTAATGTACAATTTGATAAGACTTCCTTGCATGTATGCTTTGTACTGCATGTAGACCTAAGAACAACCCGGTCAATGTCCGGCTGATCATTTAGTTAAAAAAACAATGTTCATTGGCAATATTTTGGATATTACCCTGATCAGCCAGAAGAGAAGTGATGAGTCTCCAGATGCAAGATGGACCCGTTGTTCGCTCTCCCACATTAATGGTGGCAGGTGCGTGATCTGACCACGCAATGGTTATGATTGTTGAGTCTGTGATGTCTTAAAGTCGCTGTTTATGAAAGAGGCACATGCGCGGCAGCTCCTGACATGAACGTCAAGTCACTGAGCTCCGTTCCACTCCAGCCAACTGAGGCCTCCAGCATCACAAGCACTCCCACTCTCCGCACACATCGCCCCCCCCCCGCAGACTCCCCCGATGCACTCGGGGACCTGAGGAGAAGCCTGAATTACTCCTATGGAACAGAGAACGAGCAGGCCGCAAGTCCCAAGATGGCGGCCGCTCCACCTCACACCTAGCCGGCGCTCAGGCCACAGCCTCATCCCACTTACAGGTGCTCGGCCTCACAGTGAGTACAGCTGCCCTGGGTCCTGTCTCCCCTGCCTCTACAGAGTCCATGCTGGATCAGACCCTGGAAGAGCTGGGTCTCTCCCCCATGGAAGCCGCCCCCCCAGCAGCTACTACAGCCCGGGGATTTGGGCCTGGTTCCTCCTGTGTCAGTAGCAGATATGTTCTCTAAATTTGCTGAGCTCCTGGACAGGGGCTTACACGATATAGCCACCAAGATTACAAATGACATTAAAGCGGACCTCCACACCATAGGTTCCCACACTGAACTAGTTGAAAAACATTTAGAAACCACCATTGCAAAAACAAACCAAAATACTAACTGCATCCAGACCCTGCAGGATCAACTCGAGAAAGCCAATGCTAAAATCGACAAACTCGAAAACAGAAACAGGCACTACAACTTTAGGGTTTGAGGCCTCCCTGAATCCTACAAAGATGTCCCTGACACAATTCTGTCCCTCATTAAGGAACTGATTTTTGATATCCCTCTCCACAGGCTGGAGCTCGACCGAGCCCATAGGGCCCTGCGGCCACCAAGGTCTGACGGCCTCCCTAGGGACATTATGGTGAAGCCACACTTCTATTCTGTCAAGGAAATCACGAGCCGTGTCTAGGCTCTCATTCCAGGGCCATGAGCTCCTCATTATCTCCGTCCACCATTCAAAAGAGAAAAGCCCTCAAACCACTGCTCAACATCTTGATAGAAAAATAAATCAATGATTGGTGGCTCTTCCCATTCCAACTCAAGCTCATCTACAAAGGCAAACCCTATACGTTTGCCTCCCTGCGTGAGGGAGAAATTCTTCTACTGAAACTGGGCCTCATCAGACAAGATCCGAATCTCCAGATTTCTGGACCTGCTCCTAACTCGTAGAAAAGACAGCTACCTACCAGCCCGCTACAGCTAGTCTGGGAATACACCAGATCCAAGAAGTCAGAGGAAACTCTTTCACCATGAGCCGCTTGGGTCTCCGGAACCTTCTTTTTGTTTTCCCCTGAGTACAGGAATGGCTCAGACTCCTTTCGGACCTCACTGAGCTAAACTGACCCTGTGCACCCTTTCTTGCCTCAATTTTACTTTCAATACATTTTTATTGAAAAAAGTTTTTCAAGTAGCAGATAACAAGGCTCGAAGCCCATAGCTGATGCAGCAGCAACATATACGTTCATTACGTAGCAATGTAATCACAATTGAAGCGTTCAAATTTTTTAGAAGGCCTGGTGAGCCGAGTAATCGTAGAAAGTAACATAACAAAAGAAAAGAAGTATAAAAATACTATAAAACGGTAGAAATAAAGTACAAAAGTAAAATAAACAAACAAACAAACAAGCGCAACCCTCCGTCCGTCTTCCACCACGCCAATGGAGGCAACAGCCAACGCATCGAAGAGTTAAAGAGTCAAATTCAAGGGAGTTTGTACCGCTCATACCAATCAAACCATATTTGCCACAGGGGGCGTATTTTATATAAGGAATTTTGCGAGGAGGCGTATAGTAGTTCGTATGTGGCATGAGTATGGGTGGTCGTGATCACTTCCAGCAAGGAAGGGGGGTTTACTTGTTTCCAGTGGCGGGCGAGCACTAATCTCGCACTTAGGAGAATGTGTGTGGCTATTATTCTTTTGTCAGGGGAGAGACTCAATACCCAACGAGAGCATTGCCATACCCGGTTCCATTGGTAGTGGTAGACCCAGGACATCGAGAATAACCGGAAAAACATCCTTCCAGTATTTAGCCACCAAAGGACAAACCCAGAAAATATGGAACAGAGTTCCTAAGTTTCCACACAACCTCCAGCAGCAGTTCTGGGCCTGTGGGGCGAATTTTGCTATTCTAGAAGGGGTTAAGTACCATCTTAATAAAATTTTCTGGTTAAGTTCCCATAAGTTCACACATTTTGTGGCTGTATATGTTATGTTAAAAGCCTTTTGCCACTGTTCAGCGGAATATGCTGTACCCCACTCCCTTTCCCACTCGAGTACTGCTAAAGATTTAGTAAAGACCTCTTTGTCATTAAGTAACATGTAGAACATGGAGATACCCCTAGTCTTGGCCGTAGGGCTAGTATAGAACAGGGTGACCTGCCATGGCAAGGAGATGGTCTTTATCGGATGAGTTCGTAAAAGGTGACTAATCTGTAAATAGTAGTAAACATCTTTAGCCGATAAGCCATATTCCAATTGAAGAGCACGAAATGATTTTAGGGCCGGGCCTATCATTATGTCCGTTACGTCTTTTATCCCTTTGGCCACCCATTCGTCCAGATTCACATTGGTAATTACGCTGGTCAGACACTGGATCGGGACAGGTATCTTCGAGCATACTTGTTGGTGAAAACTAAGAGAGGTAAATACCTCCCACCCCTGAAGTGACGCTAGAATCGTCGGGGAGAGCTCGTCCCGTTGTAGATTAACGCTACGAGACATTAAGAGGAAGGTGTATAGATCATGACCTGGTATCTGATAACTCTCTAATTCCGACCATCTCCTGTGCCCTGAGTTTGGAAACCATGCTTTAATTTGGGCTAGAAGAGTTGCTATGTAGTAGTCCCTTAGCTCTACCATGCCCACTCCTCCCGCTCGTCTAGATTTGACTAGTTTGGAAAATGCACAACGAGCCTTCCTGCCTTGCCATAAATATTTGCTGAGAAGTGATTGTGCGGCCCTGAAAAAGGATTTAGGCACTGGAATAGGAAGCGTTCTGAACATGTATATCATCTGTGGCAGTAACACCATTTTAAAGGTTGCCAACCTACCCGACCAGGATAATTCCGTTTTCGCCAACTCCTGTAGTTTGTCTCTAAGCCTGTCTAGGAAGGGCGTGTAGTTGGCTCTGACCAAGGCGGAAGTTGTTGGTGTAAGGGTGATACCTAAATATTTTATCCCTACCTTGTCCCAAGTATATGGAAAGGAGTTGGCTAGCTTTTTCTGTAGACCCTCACTTATGTTTAAGCCCAATATGTAGGATTTGTGTTCATTGACTTTATAATAAGACATTTGGCCAAACATTTGCAATACCTGATGTACCGAAGCCAGGGATCTCTCCACATCCGACAGTATCAATATTACGTCGTCTGCAAAAAGGCTGATCTTGTGTGTGGATCTGGGGGTTTTAAAACCAGAGATCTGAGGGTGATCGCGAATGTAACACGCCAGGGGTTCCATCACTAAGTTGAAGATCAGTGGGGAAAGCGGACAACCCTGGCGTGTGCCATTTGTAATTTGGAATGGTGTGGATAAAACTCCAGACGTGAACACCTGTGCCATCGGACAGGTATACAACGCCATAATGTCCGAGAATATTGATCCTGTAAAGCCAAAAGCACTCAGCACCTTAGCTAGGTAGCCCCAATGGACCCTATCGAACGCCTTCTCTGCATCCGTAGCGAGGAGCAGAGAAGGCGTTCTTGTTTTATTTAAGCAATGGATAATATTGATTAAGCGCCTAGTGGCATCTGACGTCTGGCGTCCCATTGTGAAGCGAGATTGGTCAGGATGCACCAGGCCTGGGAGAACTGTATTTAAACGAAGGGCAATGAGTTTGGCATATAGCTTCAAGTCTATATTAAGAAGCGAAATAGGCCGGAAATTTTGCGGCTCAGTTGGATCCTTCCCTGGCTTGGGTAAAGTAATAATCAATGCTTTCAACATTTCTGAGGGGAAAGAGGCCAAGGCAACCGCACCATTGAACACTTCAACCAGATAGGGAGACAATATCATTTTAAATGTTTTGTAATATTCCCCTATAAATCCATCTGGACCTGGGGACTTGTTAGATGGCAGAGAATCTATGGCCTTCTGAACTTCCTGTGTGGAGTTCAGCATCTGGAGTTGAGCAGCTGTAAGACGGGGGAGTGACAACCTGGATAAAAAATCATCTATCAGGGCAGGTTTAGGTTGATAGGTGGGGGTCCTTCTCGAGATTATAGAGGGAGGCATAGTAGCTGCTAAATGCATCCGCTATGTCTTTAGGATGGTAATGTTTAATTCTAGACGTGGGGTGGATAATAAAGGGTATTTTAGATTTATATCTGTAGCCGCGGAGTCGACGAGCTAAGATTTTGCCTGCTTTGTTACTGTTAGCGTAAAATTGGGCTTTAAGTCGTCTAGATGACTTCTCGAAGTCATCCAGAAGGCATAGTCTGAGGTCGCATCGTAGCTTTGTGAGTTTGTTAGGCCCCGTACACACGGCCGAGGAACTCGACGTGCCAAGCACGTCGAGTTCCTCGTCGAGTTCTGGGATGAAGCCGCAGAGGAGCTCGGCGGGCCGCCTTCTCCCATAGAACAACGAGAAAATAGAGAACATGTTCTCTATTTTCTCGTCGAGCTCCTCGGCGGCTCCATCGAGCCAAAACTGTACAGACGACAGAGTTTCTCGGCAGAATCCGGGTTTTGACCGAGTTTCTCGGTGAATTCTGCCGAGAAACTCTGTCGTGTGTACGGGGCCTTAGAGTTCAAAAGAGATGGGGCCTTTTTATTCTGGTTCTCTAAAGCTTCAATTTCACTGGTCAAGTCTTTGATGCGCTTTTGCCTCCGCCTCTTCACCCCTGCCCCGATCTTAATAAATATTCCCCTCATGAAAGCTTTATGAGCATTCCATAAAACAGAACAGTCACCAACTGAGTTCTCATTAATCTCAAAGAATTCCTTCAAATGAACCTCCAGGGAAGCTTTCGAGTCCGGTAGTTGTAGGAGTGAGGGATTGGCCCTCCATACTGGACATGCACCCACTGAGAAAGCATCAGATAGTGAGAGAGAGATAGACGCGTGGTCCGACCAGGTGATAGTATTGATGGCCGTTTTGGTAGTCTTGTTTAACAGGCCAAAGTCAATCAAAAATAAGTCAATCCTCGAATAGGATCTGTGTGGGGATGAAAAAAAGGTGAAGTCCCTTTCATCAGCATTGTGACACCTCCAGGCATCAAATAGACTGTTTTGTCGTATTGTTTGCTGAAGCGAAGGGCCCACATGGGAGGGAGTGTGAGTAGAGTCCATAGGTCGGTCAGGGACCAGGTTGAAGTCCCCACAGACGAGCAAGGCGCATTTCTTGACGCTCTCAACCTTTTTCATAAGTCTGTTAATGAAGCGTAGTTGATGGCGATTTGGGGAGTATACATTGACCAGTGTGTATGTAACTGAGTTAATGTCACATATGATGATCAGGAATCTTCCATTGCTATCTCTGATTTCCTCATGTAGTTTAAAGGATACTGAGTCTCGTATAGCCGTAAGGACTCCCCGCTTCTTAATGTCGGCGCTCGCTGTGAAAACATGTGGAAAACTCCTGTGTGAGCATTGGGGTTGTGCTGAGATACAGAAGTGTGTTTCCTGGGTGCACAGAATGTCCCCCCCATGTCGCAGGGCTTCGGCCCACATTTCCTTACGCTTTGCGGGGTGGTTTAGTCCCTTAGCATTTATGGAGAGGAACGTCACTCCCATAGTACCTGAGTAGTATCATTGATATGAGAGCTCCATAATGGAGAGAGATGGGATGAAAATTGAGCAGACTCCTTCAATGTGTGTTTAGAACAGTCCCAGCATTCGTATAAGCATATAGTGAGTATAATCATAGTACTCACGGTTGTGAAGAAGGCCATACGGCTTTGGATTTTGTCGGTGACGGTGGTGCTCCATGGAGGTTCACAGATGAATCTAGGTAGTAGGTAGTGAGGTAATTGTTCAGTGGTTGGGATCTCAGATGAATCTTGGTGAGTGGCCAGCCGGCCCTCCGGGTGCGCTTCGGCGGACGGAAAAAGGCAAGACATGAGAACAAAACAAAATAAGTTGAAAAGGAAAATAGAAAAACAAGGTTGCAAATCCGGCATCATAGCCGCAACAAACATTTTAACTGAAGAACTGACCAATTGGTCAAGTGAGAACAACAGTATCTCAAAGTGCAGCAAGAGGCTGCTCAGGCACTATTGGGGGGGAAAACGTTTGTGTTAGAGAAAGCCAAGCCCCTCCTCAGCGGGACTCAGTGCTGCGGTCGTGTAGGCCAGGCTTTAGGCGTGTTTCGTGGAGTTTTTGGCAGTGACCTTTGTCCACTCCTGGGTCACAGGTTTTGTTTTTTTCGCAGTGTCAGCATTAGTTGCTGCATCAGGGAGAATGTCCCATGCTCTGAGTAATGCCAGGCCCTCATCCAGCGAGTTCACCACATGGTTTCTGCCCTCTTTGGTAATAGTGATGCTGGTTGGAAAGCCCCATCTATATGTTATCTGATGATTTCTCAGTGCCTTAGTTATAGTAGCCAGATTCCTCCGTTTTTTCAGGGTGTACTGAGAAAGGTCGGCATAGAATTGCAATTGCTGATATTCTGACGGTATGTGGTCTTTGGACCGCATGACCGCCATTAATTGCTCCTTAACGTGAAAGAAGTGTACTCTCAGGATAACATCTCTGGGTATGTTTTCGGGAAGATAAGATGGTTTCGGGAGACGATGGATCCTGTCGATCGTAATGTCGATCGCTGTGAGATCTGGAAGTAGCTCTGAGAACATAGTGGTGGCGTAGGCTTTAAGCTCACTTTGCTGCACTGATTCAGGAACTCCTCTTATTTTTAAGTTGTTTCTCCTACTCCTGTCTTCCAAATCTGCTAATTTAGCCTTGACACCCTCCAACTCATCTTCTCCCTGTTCCTGGGCATCTACTAGATCATTGATCGTGGTGGCGTATTCACCCATTTTGGTTTCAACATGTTCCACCCTCGACTCCACTGCTTGTATGTTTTTGTGAAATCTATTCATGCAGGACATCATGTCTGCCTGGATGGTGCTTCTGAGGGAGAGCAGCATGTCTTTCAGCATGGTATCCATGACAGGCTGATTTGTGGTGGGGAATTTTTCGATTTGAGCAGGTAGTTCTCTCGTGTCGTCCCCGGAGTCAAGATCGGGTCCTGGCACTGGGCTGTATTGCGGCTCCTCCATCCTAAATCTAGCCTTTGCTGGACTGGCTGTTTGTGGAGTATCTGGACAAGATTGTGGGCTTCCCTGGGAATTACTGTGCCTGCTATGTAAGGCAGAGGAGAGGGGAGAAGAGCGAGCCGGGCGCACCGGCGTGGATGACACACCGGCGCCATTCCGCTTATCCCCATGCTGACTGAGCGGGAAGAATTCCGTCAGTTTGTGTGGTTTCCTGTCTTCCTTCCTTTTCCTTGTCATGGTTTGAGTGTTACCCAAGGGTATGGGAACTGGTCACTGATCGTGTGGTTCGCCTGGTCTACTGTTTTGTGTTGCTAATTGTCCCGCCGGTATGGAGCTTCGCTATCAAGTGTCCATCTCTGTCCGCGGCTAGTCACTCCTTGAGAGGGCTACCCCCTTAAGCGGCAATGGCGTTGTAATGGACAGCGGGTTATGCATCTGGAGTGGGGCAGCGGTATAGCAAGGCCTTTGGTTGCGTAGCAACAGCACTCCCCCTGCGCTCTCTAGATAGGTGGATTACTTTAAAACTTGTTTGGATGCTTTCTAGGATTAAGTCATACAGTGGTTAATGAATGAAGGAGCCCAGTAGACTATGGATGATTCCAACAAGGCACTAGTTAGGGGATAGGTGTAGCTCAATTTTCTGAGACGGCTGGGAGTGTTTGGAGTAGCAATATATCCTCCAGGAGTAGGCCGAAGCGGCAGATTTTCCTGAGAGGGGGGCTTATTGAGCTTGAGTCTATGAGGGCTTAGTGTAACCCCCCCTCGAGCCGCGATCGTATCCCCACACCTGGCCGTAAGTTACTGACAGTCCCGGGGTTAGTAGGACAGGGATAGGCCGGAGTCCGGCTACTCACTGTGACCCGCTGGAAGAAGATCCCGGACAGGGCTGCAAGAAGTCGCTGCAGGGCTGGAACCTCGGGACCTCTCCCCAGCTTGACGGGCAGATTGCGGCTTCCGGAGGGGCCTCGGATGGTGATGGAAGCGGCTCCCCCCTCCGATGGGTGAGATGCAGGTGTCACAGGCTCCGGAGGTAGTGCAGGCCGCAAGATGGCTACGCGGAACTCCACGCTCCACGACCGGGACTTCGGGGGATATCCCCAGCAGAGCAGGCAAGAAGCGGTCTCAGGGTGTGCCTTGTCAGTTGGTGTAGGCAGTGCTCCCCCGGGGTGGATAGGACACTGTCGCCGCGGGCCCCGGAGGTTGCGTAGGCCTCAAGATGGCGGCGGCGTGGAGCGAATCCCTCTCCGGTCACGACCCGGAATCCTAGGCAGCCGTGCTCCAAAAACACCCCGGACCAACCGCAGGTAGCCTCCCAAGGTAGGTGTTTTGCTGATGCTCGATTTGAGCGTGGATTAAGGTGAGGATGGCGGTGGATGCGCTCTGCCAGAACGGAGCTCAGCTTACACACGTCCTCCCTGCTTCACGTTCGGACACGCCCCCTCTTGCCTCAATTTAAGCGGCCACATGAGGCCTTCGCCTCTAAGGGATTGTTATTTTGGTTTTCATCTGTTTCACCGAACTTAACAGTCTGACTGGAGGGGGGATGGAGGGGGAGGACTGGTTCCTATTTTTGCATGCCTCTTGCTTCTGAACACTTAGCTGGAATCAGCTGGTTTCCACACCTTTCCTATCCCCATCCACTATCCACCAATCCTCCCTAGTCTCTGCCCATTCCCCTCATCCCATCCCTCTCTACCATTTTTTGTAGGACTCAGGAAGTCTATCTGATATAGGTTACAGTTCTAGATTTGTTTTTCTCGGTTTTTGTCCCCTTGATTTTTCTATGTTTTTTTTTCTCCCCTTTCAATGATATGGTCACTATGGGTGCTCAATGTGTTTGCAGGCACTAGGCCCGCTTTGCCCGATTATAAGTATGATTTAAATTGGCCTTACGGCTGGAGTGTTGCTCATGCACCCAATCCTGTCTTGAATAACAGGTTTTACACCCTTCTCTTGACAGGATTGTCCGCGAAGAGGGGAGCCTTTTTTTGGTTCACCTTAAGGATGGAGGACCCTATATCCTCCACTCCCCGGGAAACTCTCTTGTTTCTCCTCTCTTTTTTCTTCTTTTCACCTATGTCTTTTTTAACAATTGTTCTTTTGCAGTGACCGACTTGGGAAGGGCCCTTCGACTCACACCAGCAAAGTTGGAGATCGTCTTTTTGCAGGATGAATGCTTTGCAGCTTGTGGAGAGGAAACACTAAGTGTCCTTGGTGTGCTGGTTTGTTTCTACCCTCTGCTCGATGGCTGACATCCCCCCAGAGTTACACCCCCTGAAGATGGTGTCCCATAATGTTCAAGCCCTAAATTCCCCGGTCAAAAGTTGAAAAGTCCTACAAAACCTTCATTCCCAAAAATAGATGTAGTCCTACTACAAGAAACACACGTCCCTAAACGCTACTGCCCGACATTCATACACTCCAAATTTCCTACCTTTTATCTGGCCAATGCGGGTGAAAAAACGAAAGGGGTGGGCATTCTCTTAAATTGGAACATAAAGACCTGGAGGGCAGGTACATTTTGATCATTGGGGAACTGGATAACCATACCTATTCTTTCCTCTCATGCTATGCTCCTAACAAGGGCCAATTCCACCTTTTTCAATCAATGTAGAGGACCCTGACACCCTTCTTGGAAGGTATGGTAATACTTGGAGGCGACTCCAACACTGCTTTTGATCAGGGCCTAGACAAATCCCACCCCTGGGCAGACGCCTCACTAGACCCACTAAACAAAGTTTACGCATCGCTAAACTTTTTTTTGATCATGGCCTTGTTGACATCTGGAGGGAGACCGACCCAACAATGAGAGATGAGAGATTATACTCATTACTCTAGCCCTCACTGCTTCTTTGCTCGGATAGATCACATATTAATTCCCACCGCTATAGTCTCTCTGGACTTCAAGTCACACATTAGAGACTCCATCTGGTCAATTCACTCCATTGTCTCCCTAACTCTTCAGCGCCCCTCGGGTCAATGGTCACCTGTCACTGGAGACTAAATGAATCCATCTTGAGTGACCCAATCAGAACAAAAGAAAATTGAAAGCACAATAGAGCATTACTTTCTCACGAATGATGTCCCGACACTACACCTGCTTGCCTCTGGGTGGCTCATAAAGCCGTATGCAGGGGAAAACTCATTCAACTAGCCTCCCAGATACACAGGGCTAAAAAACACGAGATAGCAAAATTAGAACAAGACTTTTCTACTCTAGCAAGAAAACATAAAGCGAATCCTAGATCTGTCCATGTAGAACATCTGGACTCGGTCCGCAAGGCCCTGAATTTGGTCTTAACTACAAAAGCTGAGAAATGGTTGCGTTGGAATAGAGCCCGATTCTACTGCCAAAGAGATAGGATAGAATCCATGCTTGCTGGAGGCTCACACCGAACGTTCATTCCTTTGCCCTCCTCAAAATTTAAATGGATGGTGGCACATTATCCCAGAACCCAGAGTATTATGGAGGAATTCCATTACTTCTACAAATCGCTATATTGCAGGGGCAAGCACCCTTCCCAAAACACGGGGGCAAATTCCTTGATCACATCCAAATTCCAAGACTAGAAGACAGACATCACTTGAAATTAGAAGCTTCTATCTCATCGGAAGAGGTATGCATGGTTATCAAAAACCTAAAGTCACAATCTGCTCCTGGCCTGGACGGATTCTCCATCCCTCATTAAAAAACCTTCTCCGCGACACTTGCATCTTATCTGGCACGCGTTTTCAACGTTCTGCGATGAGGAGACCCGCTAGACAACTCAAGTAATTCAGCTTATATTACTGTTATCCCTAAACCAGGGAAAGACCCTAGTTCGGTATCTAACTACAGACCGATTTTGCTCATAAATAGTGACTTGAAGATTCTGACTAATATCCTTGCGGACCGCCTATCCTCAGCCTTTATGTCAATAAGGACCAAGTGTGATTCATCCTGGGAAGACAGGGCCCAGACCAAATCTGTTGAGCGATAGACATTGCATGCCTTCTCAACTCAAACTGGGACAATGACTCTCCTAGGTAGGGTTGTCTCCTCTCCCTAGACCTCCAAAAGGCCTTTGACTCTGTTCATTGGCCCTATATTTTTGCTACTCTGAAGTGCTGGGGATTTGGAGAATCGTTCACCAATACCTTACAAGCCCTGTATTCCACCCCAGAGGCCCAGGTGCGTTTGCAGGGATTTTACTCAGAATCTTTCCAAATATCCAGAGGCACCAGACAGGGTTGCCCGCTCTCGCCCCTAATCTTCGCCATAGCAATCGAGATTCTAGCGATAGCCGTTAGAAATAACACGGACATTCATGGCATTAAATGTGGTTCTCAGTCCCATAAATGTGCGCTATTTGCCAATGACATTCTCCTCTTCGTCTCATCTCCCCTGATATCCCTCCCTAACAAATTCCGGCTTTTGGATGACTTTGGGAACGTTTCAGGGCTTTTATTCAACTACAGTAAATCCCAGGCACTCAACATTAATATTCCAGATTCTCTGCTCACCAGGATTAGGGAGGGCTTCCGATTCACATGAAGCAACAAGTCCATCACGTATCTGGGGATTAAGCTGACCATCAAGGTGGAACTCCTTTATCAAGCTAACTACCCCCAGCTATTCCAAAAACTAGAAACCGATCTCTCCAGGTGGTCGCAGTTATTTCTTTCCTGGCTGGGCAGAATCTGACACTACTCCCACTCATTTTATACTACTTTAGAGCACTTCCTATCCCCCTGGTCAAGGCACATCTAAAACCATTCCAAAATTAAATTATCAAATTTGTTTGAGGAGGAGGGGGCCACATGCTTTCGAAATCGGTCCTATTCCAGACAAGGGAGGAGGGTGGCCTGGGCCTCCTGAACTTACTATGGTATTTCCAGGTGGCTCAACTTGCTCAAATCTCGACAGTTTACTCCCGCTGGGAATTACCTGATTAGATACACATTGAACTCCAAGCAGTTCCACTCCACACCCTAGACTATCTATTGTGGTGCCCTAAAAAATTGAGACCCTCTATATTGTCCCCAACACTTTCTCACTCTTTTGCCCTCTGCGATGGTCTAAAGGACAACACACAGCTGACATCATCCATTGCCCTACTAAAACACTTATTCCAAAACCCAGCATTCCCTCCAGGGCTAAATGTAAAAGGTTTCAGATGGGGGATCGATAAGGGAATGTATAGAATAAGACACTTACTCAGACCCTAAAGCCTTTTTTTACAAATGAACTGGACATGCCTCAGACGGAACTCTTTCGCTATGCCCAGATCTCAAACTTCCTACACAAACTATGGAAAGCACATGCTCATAGACCCCGAATGACGTCATACGAACAATGGTGTGGCCAGGCTGATGAGCAGAGGGGAGGAATCACGGTAATATACAGAGCACTTTCATCCACTAGCTCCATAACTTCCTTCATGCTAGCATGGGAGGAGGATTTCTCTCAACAATGGAAATTAGAGACCTGGAATAGAAACTTCTTCCAATCCTACAAGGGGGTCCTTAACTCCAGCCTTGTGGAAGCTAGTATAAAGGTTCTCTCCAGATAGTATCTTTTTCCCATGAAACTAGCCAAGATGTACCCAATGACATCCCCCCTGTGCTTTCAGGGATGTAACCATAGGGGTGATATGTTACATGTGTGGTGTGGATGCCCCAGAATACGGAGTTTCTGGAACAAAGTCTTCTCCTGGATACATAAGATCACCAAAGCACCCATCCCAACATCTCCCCCAATTGCCCTTCTAAACTTTCCGGTCCAGGCAGTGTCCAGGAGTACGCAACGCCTGATTTTCTTCATCCTCTTAGGTGCCAAACTAACTCTGGCCAAAGCCTGGAAAAAAAACAACTGTATCCGCTCTATTAGCTAAGAGAAAAATCTCCTGGATTATGGCACAAGAGAAAATAGCAAGCGTAATCCTGGACCGCACAGAAAAATTTGAACAAATTTGGAATCCATCGGCCACCTACATTAAGGTCCTGTTATAACCGGACTCCAACCCTACCCCTCTCCCTCCAGATCTTTCCTAGTCGGTTTCTCTTCTTTCATCTTTTTCTCTTTTGCTTCCTTTCTTTTCTTATTTCCTCTTCTTTCGCTCTCATCTCTCTGAGGAGGACGGCTTAGGCCCACACCTCCGTGAACCCAACAATCTCTGAAGATGGGTCGCTTAACAATATTTGCCATGTCCTGTCCACACAGGTTGCAACGTTGTTAGCTCACGAATGGTATTCCCCTTAACACCTATTCATCTACTGTTGGAATTTTGCCTAGACATAACCTTTGAGAGTATTTACAAGTTTAATCAGAATGTATGAGACCAAGTTTCACCTATTAGCCCCGGGCTAGGGGGGTAGGAGTCCTAGCCACAGTGTGTTCCCATTAGGGCTGGCTGGAATGCTCCCCAGGTCTCCCAAGCCAGATTCCCTCTGAACCACTCAATTGTCAGTTAAAGTAACGCAGTGCCATATCGCAAAAAAATGTCCTGGTCAGGAAGGGGGTAAAACCTTCCAGCGCTGAAGTGGTTAAAGAGGCTTCCAGATTCTGATAAGACTATGGCCCGGATTCAGAAAGATAAGCATATATTTCTGCGGGCGTAACGTATCTCAGATACGTTACGCCGCCGTAAATTAGGGCGCAAGTTCCGTATTCAGAAAGAACTTGCGGCGGCATAACGTATGTGGGCCGGCGTAAGCCTGCCTAATTCAAATGGGGATGATGTGGGCGTGTTTTATTTAAATGAATTGTGACCCCGCATATTTTACGTTTTTTACGAACGGCGCATGCGCCGTTCGTGAAAGAATCCCAGTGCGCATGCTCGAAATTACGCCACAAATCGTCATTGCTTTAGACGTGAACTTAACTTACGTACAGCCCTATTCGCGAATGACTTACGCAAATGACGTAAAATTTTCAAAACTCGACGCGGGAACGACGTCCATACTTAACATAGGATACCTCTCATATAGCAGGGGTAACTTTACGCCGGAAAAAGCCGAACGTAAACAATGTAAAAAAAAGCATCGGGCGGACGTACTTTTCTGAATCGGCGTATCTACCTTATTAGCATATTCCTCGCTTAAATATACGGAAGCGCCACCTAGCGGCCAGCGTAAATATGCAGCCTAAGATACGACGGTGTAAGACACTTACGCCAGTCGGATCTTAGCTAAATTCCGGCGTATCTTGTCTTCTGAATACAGAAAAAAGATACGCCGGAGCATATTAGAAGTTATGCAGCGTATCAATAGATACACCAGCGTAACTTCTCTCTGAATCCGGGCCTATGGATGTAAAGTATGTATTTCTTGATCATACATCACGGGACACCTTAATTACTTAATGGGTTATGTAGTCACCACAGGTGATTGGACACTGGCTGTAACAGCTCTGGTGAACGCGAGTGAACAACAACTGCGGTTAGCAAGGATTTCAATGCACGTCTCTATGTGAGATTTCAGTACTAGGCCCCAGGCGTCACTCCAACCAGAGAACAGGAGTTTGGTGGGTCACCACTTTATCTCTCTCACATATATGAATGTGTTGAGCTTCTAAGGGCGGAGGTATTACAACATGCGCCCAACCCCTAGCGTTAAAAGATTACAATGCATGTGAAGATTCCAATGCAGTTCTGTATGCAAGTGATTATCAGTATCGGACCCCAGGCGTCACTCCAATCAGAGAACAGGAGTTTGGGGGTTCTCTACATCATATCACTTTAACATAAAAAAATGCATTAGGTCACTAAGGGAGCAGGTATGAAATACCTTCAGACCCTAGCATAGAAAAGTTAAGGCTAACATGTTCAGTAACTTAGGGCATGGGCCCATAAACAAGTAACAACTTATGTCAAGCGCTTAGTAATTAAGCAAGGTGTAGGCAACTGGTAGTTGCTTAAGAGAGGCAAATATAGCTCAGGTAATTTGAGAGTGTTTGTCCCTTTAAGATACTCCACAACAAGTAGCCGAGAACACAACAGACAATCTCAAGCAGAATGCTAGTACTTAGTAAGCCAGAGTTCAATACAGTACCTGATTAGAAGCAATATATGTAGTAGATGATTATAAAGGCACTACAAGTGAAACAATGGCTACTTATCTGTTTGCAGAGGATGAGTCTTTTTGTAGTTTAGCAGCAATGGAGTTCCGTGGTTTAGGGATTCTTCTATAGAGGGTCTCCTGGTGGGGGATATCTTGCAGTGTCTGCAGCAACTCTTGTGAGGTTGACAGCGCAGCTCCAGGTGTGGGATGGCCTCCAGTTTAGGAACGAATGGTAGCTGTAGTTGAATAGTAGCTAAGCCTGCTACGGCCAAGAATAATAGAACCTTAAAATGAACCCAGCAGATCTTGCAAACCATGTGGTCGCCCTTTCTCAAAAGGTAGATGCACTTGCTCAAACCGTACAAACCCTGCAGTTGGAGAACCAAACACTGCAAGAATTAGTTGTGCAAAATCCAAATGTGCCTCCTTTTCCCCCTGAACCTAAGGTCAATCCACCTGTACCATTCACTGGTGATCGAAATACCTACAGAGAATTCATGAATGCATGTAAATTAATGTTTGAATTATGCCCTTGCACCTTCCCCAATGACAAGATTAAGGTGCTTACCCTTATATCCTATTTACGTGGAGAACCACATGCTTGGGCAAATACCTACCTAGAAAATGAGGATCCAATCCTAAATTCATATCCACAATTTTTGGCAACTATGTCCTTGCTTTATGATGACTTCAATAAGCAACTCACTGCTGAAAATGTGATTTTAGGAGCTATAGGAGCTAGGAGCTATAACCGGATCCATTCCTCGGGCTGATATCAAAGGCCTAAGATGGTTGGTACCTGGGCCTTGTGTAAGAAGAAACAAGGTTTGCCTGTAATGTCTCTCTGTGGAGGTCTGGGCTCTGGGATCCGGACTTTGGTGTACTAATACATCTGTGGCACAAAAAGTTTCTGGCAGAGTCTTCTACAGGTCCAGGTACGATGTTTTCTCTGATAAAACCCTTTGTAAACCTGAAGGTTGGCACAACTTGCCCGCCGTGATGAGTAAAAGTTGGATCTACTTTTGGTAGCTTTCCTGCGGCGTGGATCAGGTAAGAAGAAGATCATTTTTTATTTATGTATTATCTTCTTTGAGTAGGATGGCATTCCTAGTTCTCACCACTGGAGGGAGTAAGTGCAACCTAGTGTTTTCTTACATAGCCTTCCAGGATAACATGCTCAGTGAAGTCGGTCAAATATAAACACCACTCACCTCATTTCGCTGCAGGCTCTGCCACAATATGCATACAGGGGTCCACAAGATGCCCCCCAGTAATCTCTCCCCCCTCTTCCTCATCTCCCTGGGCGCCACCATGACAGCGGTGCATATGTGCTCGCCAGGAGCATGCTTTTGCTGTCCAAACAGAGACATGGATGGGGGGAGGGCCAAAGTGGTTGCTCGTGCCCATGCACAATGCAGGACACCTGTGTGCAGGCGCCAAGAGGCTGGTTCAAAAGCCCAGCATGCCAGAGTCTTCTGTAAGCAGCATAGACACAGAGCTGTGGGCTGTAAGAATCCCTGTGGATTGAACCAGGCAAACCTAAGACTCCTACTCGGCATCAGGTTGTGCAGTGAGCTGACATTTTTGTGTATTGTAAGGCTATAGCACAACAATGATTACATTTATATTGTGCTTTGCAGTAAGGGCTATGTCACTGAGAAGAGGGTCTAGGGCAAATAAAAGAGGCACCAGAAAATCCCCACGTACGACTAAGGATTCTGAGCTTGCCTGCAGTTTACCATCCCCCTCTGTTAGCCCGATAGCAGCCTCACAGGATGAGCCCCTGTCTGGTTTTGCACCTTCTCCTCTGCCAGCTCCTGTATACGTCACTGAGGATGCTTTAAAAGTTGCTATGGATGGCCTGGAAGGAAGGATTGCTAATATTGTCGCAACCTCCTTGAAAAATAGCAGAAAACGGGGTAGTTGCATTCTTCCATTACGCCCAGACCTACTATCGCAGGGTCCAATATTCCATCCTGCCTTACAAAGTGTAAATTTGATGGTTTGGCTGTTGAGACCCACATTCTGAGGAAACGTGGGCTCTCAGGGCCAGTCCTATCCACCCTGGTTAATGCTAGGAAGCCGGCCTCCAGGCTCATCTACTACAGAATCTGGAAGGCATATGTTTCCTGGTGTGAACCCAGGAAGTGGCATCCTAGGAAGTTTGCCATTAATAGGATTCTAGCTTTTCTTCAAGTGGGCTTAAATATGAAGTTGGCCTTGAGCACTATCAAGGGCCAAATCTCGGCTTTGTCTGTATTTTTTCAAAAAATGCTTGCCTCTCATTCCCTAGTCAGGGCCTTCGTTCAGGGTGCACTGCGGTTAAATCCACCTATTTAGTCGCCCGTGTGCCCATGGGATTTGAATTTGGTGTTGTCTGTTTTACAGAAGCTACATTTTGAACTTTTACACCAGGTTTCTTTAAGTCTGTTGACACAAACTGTTTTTTCTTGTAGCCATATCCTCGGCTAGTAGGGCATCGGAATTGGCGGCTCTTTCGTGTAAAGAACCAAATATGATTATTCATGAAGACAGGGTGGTGCTACGGCCTCGCCCAAATTTCTTACCTAAGGTGGTTTCAGGTTTTCATCTGAACCAAGATATAGTCCTACCGTCTTCTTTTCCAGATCCACAGTCTGTGGAGGAAGAGAGTCTACACTCTCTAGATGTTGTAAGAGCGGTAAAGGTTTATCTGCAAGCTATGACTCAGAAAAGGAAGACTGATTGTCTATTCATTCTGCGACAAGGCCCAAAGAAGGGCCAGGCAGCATCAAAATCCACTATTGCAAGGTGGATTTGACAAGTCATTATTCAGGCCTATGGTTTAGAAAAGAAGATCCTTCCTTTTCAGGTGAAAGCGCACTCAACTAAGAGCAGTTGGTGCTTCATGGGCAGTGCATCACCAGGCCTCCATGGCTCACATCTGTAAGGCTGCTACTTGGTCTTTGGTCCATACATTTACTAAATTCTACCAGGTAGATGTGAGAGGTTACGGGGATGCCGCCTTCAGGCGTAGTGTGCTGCAGGCAGCAGTATAGATCCTCTGGCTCGATGGTGGTCTAATATTTGAGCTGTGTCTCCCTCCCCTCAAATTTTAGCATTGCTATGGGGCATCCCAATAAGTAATTAAGGCTCTGTGTCCCCTGATGTATGATAAAGAAAATAGGATTTTTAATACAGCTTACCTGTAAAATCCTTTTCTTGGGAATACATCACGGGACACAGAGCTCCCACTCCTCTTCGGAGTTAACATGGAACACTTATTGCTTTGCTACAAAACTGAGGTACTGGGAGGGGTTATATAGGGGAGGAACTTAAAAAAGGACTTTCCCAAGCTGTGTCTGTGTGATTTTTAACAATTTGACTCTTTTATTTGTGAAATGGTAGGGGTACAATGTACCCGTTATCAATTAACATGGGGGGGCGGGATCTGGGGGTCCCCTTTGTTAAAGGGGGCTTCCAGATTCTGATAAGTTCCCCGTCTGCAGACCCCCACAAGGGTTGTGGGGATGAGGCCCTTGTCCCCATCAACATGGGGACAAGGTGCTTTGGGGGTCAATATATTGCGTTTTATAGTTGCCCCCTACTTTTGTCCCTGTCCCCCCATGTTCCCCCTTAAATATGAAAGCTGTAGACGTCACTGGTAAAATGGTTAGGGGTTTGAGGGACTCTTTAAGACTTCATGTCCACTTGGCCGTGATGTACTGCGGCTTTGGGAAACCACAAAACGTGTGAAAAATTGCAGCAAAACCACAATTTTGACACAGTTTTGCCATGTTTACCATGGCCAGCGGTCAACATGTTCCTATCCTAAACATAATTCTGGCACATTTAGGACAGGGAGGTTGGGGAAGGCTAATTCTCCCCTAACCACAGCAGCTCCTAAACAATCCTAAAAGCCTATGGCCCAGATTCACGTAGATCTGCGCATCTTTATGCCGGCGTAGCGCATCTCAGATGCGTTACGCCGACGTTACTTAGAGAGGCAAGCCCCGTATTCTCAAAGCAAAAGTGTCCAATTTTGCGCCGACGTAACGTAAAATCGTCGGCGTAAGACGGCGTAATTCAAAGTAGGAAGGAAGTGGGCGTGATCCATTTAAATCAACCGTGACCCCAAGCAAATTAAGGGCCTGAAAGAACGGCGCATGCGCCGTGATGTTATCGTATTTCCCGCACCCCTCTGTGCATGCTCCCAACTAAGCCCGGCGTAATTCCTAAGTTATGCCGGCCCACCGTTTACGCCCAGGGCATAAATACGCCCAGACATGCCCGTCGAGTGCAAAAGTACACCCGTTTGGTTTCTTGTCTAGGTGTAGGTACTTTTGCGCTCTTCTTCTGGACATGTCTGCCCGGCATTCTGGGAACAGAAAGAAGAACTTCTCCCCAGAGGAGAAGGCCATCATCCTTGCGGTCATGGAGAGGTAT
Source organism: Rana temporaria (assembly GCF_905171775.1). Lineage (NCBI taxonomy): Eukaryota > Metazoa > Chordata > Amphibia > Anura > Ranidae > Rana > Rana temporaria. Next base: position 505,483,154 of record NC_053489.1, read on the forward strand.
GGCGATCGTCTCCATGGGGCAGGAGCAAGGAGACGAGCAAGGGCAGAAGGGATGAGATTCTGATGAGGATCACCAACCAGGTGAATGCCGTAGGCAATGAGGTGAGGAGGCCCCAGGACATTACCAAAAAGATGAACAATATGCGCAGGAGGGTCAAGGCGAATCTGGCCAATATGAGGAGGCATGCCAGGGGCACTGGTGGTGGACCAGCCTCTCATATTCGTCTGACTCCTGATGAGCAGGTGGTTGCCCGCTGCATTACAGTTTTTCTCCATTGTTTTGGCTCATTTGTTGAAACAGAAATGACATTCTCAAAACAACATGGACAAATCTCCAAACCACTTCGCAATTGTTCATAACTGAATTGCATTTCTCATTCATTTCATCAAATTGCAAATGTCTCAGTACATGTCTCACTGTCTCAGTACATCCTTCAAATGATTAAGTACAAGTAGCCTACATTTAGCACAATTTCCAATTGAATAGATCTTGTTGATCTAAACAGATTGTCATTTTTTCAGTCTAATGGTCGTTCTCTCCAAAACGTGTCAGCGTCATTTCATTGTTTAAGTCATCACATGCACAATAGTCTGTTCAATTGTCAAAATTATTCAGGAACATAATACCATGAATACCATATACTGTATGAATCTCTTGGAACATTTGATAAAATGATTACAGCAATTGACAGTCGGGTGCAACTAGAACATGACTAACGAAGGAGGAGTTGGAGTTGGTCTCAGATGACCAATCAAACAGTATGTTTAGTTACTGTACCTGACAGGTGCTGTCCATGATTGTGAATGCTGCCAAACATGTATATATAGAGATTGACCATGCAGGACCAGTACAATTTCTGAACATGGAGTCACCTGGCCAAGTAAATGAACAATGGCAACTGTCTGCTCGAGGAAGAAGAAGAGGAGGAGGAGTAAGGGTGCGTGGTGGTGGAATAGGGGGAAGAGGCAGAGGAGCACAAAGACATCATGCTGTCCCTGATGAAATTCGGGCCACAATTATAGACCATGTCATCAACCATGGCCTCACAACCAATGATGGAATTATATAATGTATAGGACAGGACACTGTGCATAGAGCAACAAATATGTTTATTCATTTACATATTCATTTAGTGTGTGTGTGTGTGTGTGTGATAGACCTACAGTATTACAGTATCTTACCTCAGTGGGATGTTACGTATGATACTAACAATGACAAGAAAAATATTGTAGATGTAGCGCCTGTGTACTTCCAAGTACCGGTGCTATTACTGTAAAAGTTAAGGGATAATCAGAGTGTAGTTGACTCTGATTCTGATTGCAATTTTACAAAGGGTCTCTGTTTCAGCTGGGCTGTGCTGCGGGTCCATTCTGTGGTTGCTGGGGTGTCATAACACCCCAGGGCGACAGGTGGCGCCAGTGGAGTCCAGGCTGGAGTGCCTCTTGCCAGCAGCCAATCGGGAGGGAGTTTCTCTCGCGGGGCATGCTGGGGGAGGGTACTTTTGGAGCAGACGCCATTGAGGCGGGGTTCTTTTCCTGAGGTGGCACCCAGAAGCTCCTCATCTTCTTGGACTGCCTTCATTTGGATTTGATCCCTGAAAATGAGAGAGGTCTCATAGGGCCTCACCTACCACAATATATAATTGTATGGGACAATGTGAATTTTCACCATGGCCCGCTCATCAGGGCCTGGTTCACTGCTCATCCAAGGATGAATATGGTGTTCCTACCACCTTACTCTCCTTTCCTCAATCCTATTGAGGAGTTTTTCTCCGCTTGGAGGTGGAGAGTGTATGAGCATCGGGCTCAAGATCAGAGGTCCCTGCTCCATGCAATGGACGTTGCCTGTGAGGATATTAGAGGAGATCAGTGTAGGGGATGGTTGCAACATGCATGCCGTTTCTTCCCTCGTTGCATCACAAGGGAGAATATACGCTGCGATGTTGATGAAAATCTGTGGCCAGACAGACAGCAGCGTGTGGATGGGCAGGAGGGTGAGGATGGTGGCCAGGAGAGGGAGCGTGAGGACAGTGGCCAGGAGAGGGAGGGTGAGGACGGTGGACAGGAGGGTGAGGACGGTGGACAGGAGGGTGAGGACGGTGGGCAGGAGGGTGAGGACGGTGGCCAGGAGAGGGAGGGTGAGGACGTTGGGCAGGAGAGGGAGGGTGAGGACAGCGACCAGTGAAGAGATGTTACAGTAGTTGTGAAACTCCAGCTTTATTTACAGCATTGTAGGCTAAATGTAATTTTCCTTGTTTTTTGTTTGTGTATTTATATTTGCGTATATTATTCTGTATACATTTTCTTTTTATTCTGATGTATGGAAGGTACTTTGTGTGGGAATGATAATGATTACAATACTGTAAAGTAATTTTTCCTTGGCAGTATGAGTGCAATGTGTGATGTCAAACCTTGGAGGCGACTCTTACCCTAAAATCTTTTCTTTTTTTTTTTCAGTTTTATACACAATTGTATTCCGTTATCTAGACAAAAACTGTACAGTAACCATTGTCAATGAAGGACTGGGCTAAGACTGAAAGGTGGACATGAGGGATATTTCAATGGTCCTCTGCCATAGAGACAAAATATCTAAACATTTTGACTTGCAGTGCTTACACAATGCCAAAGGGATGAAGCATTTTGGGGGCACTGACTATTTGAATGAGAAAGAAATTTAGTTTTGACACATGAGTGAACTGTTTTGGGAAAGATATGAGCTTCTGAAGGTGAACCATGGTGTTGTGCTGAACCATCCGGGTTATTTTGACAAAAGTACCAAGAGAGCTGAGAATGTCTGGTCTGTTTCAAGAAATGAGCCAAAGCAATTGAGAAGAATATTTGCCATTTTGGGGGCACTGACTCTTTATATGGGAAAGGAATATGGTTTTGAAGCATGAGTGAACAGTTTTGGGAGAGATATGAGCTTTTGCACGTGAGTTATAGTGTTGTGCTGAACTGCAAGACTGTTTTGCCAAATGATCTTAGAGTTTTGAGAATGTAATTTCTGTTTCAAGAAATGAGCCAAAACAATAGAGAAAAACTGTAATAGGGAGCAAGTGGAGGGAGTTGAGGGCTACGACTCAGTTGAGCCGCCCTTGAGGACAGGTAAGTGTGTTTTTTCTACTATCTGGTGTGTAGCATGTGAGGGGTGGAAGGGAATATGTGACAAGTGTGTGGGTCCACCAACATGTGAATGTTTTGTGTCATCCACAGATGTCCAGGAGGGAGCTGGGCCATCTGGTGCCTCTGCCCGTCCCACGCCATCATCCCCTGATTACAGTCTGAACAGGATCAGCCACGGAGACAGACCACACCTCATTCACCTTTCCCCTGACCTTTCAGGACTCGAGTCTGAAAGAGTGACTCTCCCAAGGCGCCTCTGCTCCAGTGGATAACGGCGGGCCGACCTAGTAGCAGGTGCCTGGCTGCTGGAGCAAGTTAGGCAGGGTTTTCCTCCCCCCCGCCGCATCCTACTCTTCTCCCCTGGACTCGCGATCGGCTTCCCCGGGCACCATTCACAGGCATTGGCAGCCTAAAAGGTAAGCCCCTTCACAGGGCTAAACATCACTGATCCGTTTTCAGGACAAGCCGCAGCGGCGCCATTCGCGCTGCTCGTGGAACGCCCGGCGGCTGCAGGAGTTAGGAAAGACTGCGGCTTCACCAGTGGCCTACTAGTGCAACTGCACCAAACCCTCACAAACCCCCATATCCCCTCCAAAAAGGCTCGGACCCCCCTCCAATCATCAGCCATCCTTTGAAATAGCCCCCGGCCGCAAGTTTGCCCCCCCAGCCGCAAATTTACCCCCCCGCCGCAAGTTTACCCCCCCACCCCCACACACATCCACAGTGGTGTGGCCAGCTGGGTACACCCCTGTAGGACTGGGCAACCCCCCACCCATCACCCCCGACCTATCCTTAAACCCCATAACCATCAGTCAGGTTCCCCCCCCATCCCCATCCCTGGTCCTTTCTAGTCCTTTAGCACTTGATCCAGGGCCACGGCCGATCGCCCTCTGGGGGTCAGGAAGGAATTTTTTTCCCCTGCCACGGCACATTGGCATAGCACGGACAGGTTTTTTTGCCTTTCTCTGGATCAAACAGGGAGGTACGGTTCACTGAAACCGTCACTCCCAGCACTACTGAAACCCCCCCTCTTCTTTCCCCCCCTCATAGGTATCTGCCCTCCAGTGCGGCAGCAACTATGACTAAATTTAGTTATTCGGCAGCAACTATTTGGGGACTAAAGTCATTGGCCTCAATATTGCCAGCCGCCACCAAAAAAGCCCTAAGGACGGAACAGCTGTTTAGAAGCGATCGACGATCGACAATTAAACAGTACACCGGCCTACACAAACCAAAGCACATATCATGTGAACTGGTCAATACAAGATCGGCAGTAAGACACAGAGTAGAAATTCATGAGCTCATCCTACAATGCAATTTAGATTGTCTCTTTATTACAGAAAGCTGGCTCACAGCTGACTGTAACACCATTCTAGATGAACTGGTGCCAGAGAACTATCGCATAATAACAGAAAACAGAGTGGGGCAAAGAGGAGGAGGCCTGGCAGTGATCTACAAGAGTGGCCTCTCGATCACTAAACCAGTCAGGCAAAACACACTTCCTTTTATGGAAACCCTCTCCCTACAGCTTCAAACAATTCCCCAGGAAACCGTCCATATCCTACTCTGCTATAGACCACCGGGTCCAAAATCGCAGCTCCTCACATTGTTGACTGAGTTCCTTTCCACTTATACACTAAACAGCAAACATTTTTTGCTGCTTGGGGATCTGAACCTTTGGGCCAACTCCTCACAGGATCCCATGGCCGTCGCCTGCATTGACCACCTGGAAGGACTAGGTCTGCAGCAGCTAGTATGTGGGCCCACACATGCTTCTGGCCACACGCTCGATCTTATTTTCAGGCAAGATATGGAAGTAAAAATTCTGGAAAATGAACCGTCGCCATGGACAGACCACCATGTAATCAAATTCATGATTACCAAAAATGCCCCTTTAACAAAAACACCAAAACCAGTGACAACGCACTGGACGAGATCTCAGAAGAAGCTCCATTTGGAGCTCTTCAAAAAAACACTAGGGAATAAAGTAAAAGATATTCACTCACATCAGTCAGCCACAGAAACCCTGGATGCAATTAACGTAGCTCTACTACAGTCAGCCGACTCAGTAGCGCCCAAACGTAAAACCTGCATCCGGAAACACAACTCCAGCTGGTTTAACGACCAGCTGGCGTTGGTTAAGCAAGAACGCAGAAGAGCGGAAGCAGCCTGGAAAAGAAGAACTACAGATAAAAACCATACCATCTACAAGGACTTAACAAACAAATACCACAAAGATATCTTCAAGGCCAAGATCATCACCAGTGCCCTAAACCGTCCCCGAGAACTCTTCAAGTTGGTCACCCAGACCATGAATCCAGTTTGTCTGGAAGCCCCCAATTCTGATACCCAAGAATTTTGCAGTGAATTATCGGATCATTTCATTAACAAAATTGAGAGGATCCGCGAAAGCATTCAGCAAAACATTACCCTTCTAAATCCCCCTTAACCAACAACCTAACGCCCATGAAAATCAGTCCCAATTAATCAGGTTTACTTTAAAACCCATCTCCATCGAGGACACAAAAAATATTATCAGCGCCCTGCGTGACAGCACAGCGCCTAATGATGTTATCCCCCACTAAACTGCTAAAGGAATGTGCCGATATTCTGGCACCACCGATTAAGCAACTGATTAACCAATCATTCAGGGAGGGCTCAGTACCCACCCTGTTGAAACAAGGTATAATCAAACCCATCTTAAAGAAACCCACCCGTGACCCCAAAGATCCGGAACACCGTCGCCCCATAACAGGCCTGAACATCTTCTCCAAGATAATGGAGAAAGCAGTGGTACAACAGTTGCAACAGCATTTAGACACCCATAATTTGCTTGATCCTTTTCAATCAGGCTTCCGTCCAGGACACGGGACGGAAACAGCATTGCTCAAAATATGGGATGATGCTCTTGAGGCCGCAGATGAAGGAGAGTCTTGCCTTCTAGTACTGTTGGACCTCAGTGCAGCTTTTGACACGGTCAACCACAAGCTATTGCTGACTCGGCTATCGGAAGTAGCCAGAGTCGCAGAAGGTGACCTATCCTGGTTCACCTTCTTTTTGGAAAACCGTTCACAAACGGTGAGACTGGGACCGTTCACCTCTGAAAAACGCACGGTATCATGCGGTGTCCCCCAAGGATCCCCTTTGTCGCCGGTGCTGTTTAACATCTATCTTCGCCCTCTTTTTGAAATCATCAGCAGCCAGAAGCTGCTCTACCACTCTTATGCGGATGATACACAATTATACTTTCGTATCTGCAACAAGAAGGATCATCACCTCAGTCTAGAGAAATGCCTCTCTTTGATAGAGAACTGGATGACAAGGAGTTATCTTAAACTCAATGGCTTAAAAACAGAACTTCTACTGTTTCACGCCAATCGAAAGAATCAACCGGCAACACCCTGGACACCTCCACCCATTCTGAGAAAAATCATCACCCCTAGCGCCAAAGTCAAAAGTCTCGGAGTAATTTTTGACACCTACATGACAATGGATGCACCAATAGGGTCAGTAGTCAGCGGATCACACCATCTGCTGCGCCTACTATGCAGACTTATTCCATTTATCCCTAAAGAAGACATAACAGTCGTGGTGGGAACAATTGTCAACTCTAGACTTGACTATGCAAATGCCCTGTACCTCGAACTCCCAAAGTACCAAATCACTCGTCTGCAAGTCGTTCAGAATACGGCCGCGCGGCTTGTAACTGGGAAAAAACCTTGGGAATCTATTTCCCCCTCATTGAGAAGCCTCCACTGGCTCCCAGTGAACGACAGAATCACCTTTAAAGCACTCTTCCTGAAGCACAAATGTATCTTGGGTAATGCACCCAAGTATTTGTGTGAAAAATTAAAGGCATACAACCCTAGTCGCACGCTGCAATCCTCCAATCAAAATCTACTCCAAATCCCTAAAACAAGATACAAGTCCAAAGGAGAAAGGAGATTTGCGATCCAAGGCCCTCAACTTTGGAACACTTTACCAACCTCTATTTGGTTGGAGGAGAATCACTTGGCCTTTAGGAGAAAGATCAAAACCCATCTCTTCTGAGATCAAGTGGAGAAATGGTCGAGCAAGCGCCCAGTTCGCATGTGTAGCGCTATATAAGTTTTTCACTCACTCACTCACTCATCCTGCCCCTGACCCCCTGGGAAGCCAAGAGGCATTGGTGGAGGGGAGTGGTGCCCAGACCTTCACTGAGGAGGTGATTGAGGAGGATGCCGAACATCTGGGTGAGGAGGTATCCCTATATCTAGAGGAGTCCTCCATATCGGCTGGTCCATCCCAGACATCAAGCCCCTCTGGATCCATCCCCAACCCACCCACTCCCTCAAGTCCCTCCCCCTATACCAGGCCTGAAGCCTCTCCTGGCCCCAGGAAGACAACCAGGAAGACCAGGGGGTTCTGGACTTCCTGCCTGAGAACCTGACCAGTGCCCAGGACTCTCAGACCCACCATATGGGTGAGATGGTCCAGGAGATGAGGCGAGTGGCCGATAGCCTGGCCTCCAGGGGCCACATAAATGATGGGCTGCAAGATGTGGCAGGCAACACTGCAGCTGTCATCACCTGCTTGGGTGAGCTGCAGGCCACAACGGCTACCCTTGTGGCAGAGGTGTGGTCCCTGTCTGAGGCCGTCTAGGGCCACACAGCTGCCATTGAGGTGGAGGGGAGACATTCGCGGCAGGTGCAGTCAGACACCAACACCATCCTGACCCGCATTGCCGTGGCGTTAGAGGGCAGGCCTCCAGCCATGGACAGGCCGGTGGATGCTCCTCCACCTGATGCCCCCCCCCACCTGAGCCATCAACCAGGCAGTTACGGAGCCATGGCCATGGCCGTGGCAACAGCCAGGGCAACTAATTATTTTGTGTTTGATTTATTTTTTGCTCTGGTTAAGAGTACTATGTTTTTTTTGCTCTGGTTAAGAGTATTATGATATTGTTTCTAATAATGCACACGGTGAGGCGTGCAGATTACAGTGTGACTGGTGTGTGAATGGGGGGGTGACACTCCTGCCAGCAAAGGGGTGTCACCCCCGGTCGTTGGGGAGAATTTATCCCCACGACCCGTGTGAATGTGGTATGAATGGTCAGCAACATAATTGGAGCCTTGCCGTGGCGTTGCTGCTCCCAAGTCCTGCATGTTGGACTTGGGCTAATCTAATGTGATGTGGATGTGGGGTGTGTGCTAGGGACCACAGTGGTGTGCATGTGTGCATTCTCCTTGTGCCATGATGAATGTGTGTGTTTAACGTGCAAAGATACGTTCCATGAGACAACTTCTGACTGCTGTTCCCTCAGCAGACGGGGTATCCTCGGGCAGGGGGGGAATGTCTGGTTCGGGGGTCAGGTCATCACGTATGTCAATCTCCAGGCCCTTTCTCTCTGCAAAGTTGTGCAGAATGCAACATGCACCGATGATCTGGCACACAAAGTTTGGGGAATACAACAGGAACCCCCTGGACTTATCCATCGGAAACGGGACTTCAGGATGCCAAATGTGTGTTCCACCACTGCACGGGTACTTATGTGTGCAGCATTGTAGTTTTGCTCTCCTGTGGTTTGGGGATCCCGGAATGGAGTCATGTGATGGGGCCCAAGTGCATATGCAGAGTCAGGGAAGGGAAAAGACAGGAGGATGTTAGCCGTGCATGTGCCCCTTGTGATGTCTGCTTCATGGGGTCGGACAGTCATGCCTGACTCCCATGTCACTCACCAACCAGCCAGCTGTTCCCGTACACGCTTTGTTCAAATTCTGTTGGGATGGTGCATTGACAGTATATGTAGCTGTCATGGCTGGACCCTGGGTGTTTGGCACGGACGTGCCATATGAGGCCTTGGGCATCAGCTATCACCTGTACGTTGATGGAATGCCAGTGCTTCCGATTGCGGTATATGTGCTCTGTGTCACAGGGGGGCCGTAGTGCCACATGTGTGCAATCAATGGCCGCCACGGTGCGTGGGAATCCTGCAATTCTGACAAAATCCGCCATTGCCTTATTCCGCAGGTACTCCTGGGTGGGTCTGATGATGTGGTGGGACATGCATCTGAGGATTGCGGGGACAACCTGGTGCACACATCTGCTCATGCTGGTTTGTGACATGCCAGCCACAACTCCACTTGTACGCTGAAAAGATCCAGTGGCGAGGAAATGCAGTGTTGCCAGTACCTTGACTAGTGGCTGCACTGCATGTGAGCGGTGTGTCTGGCTGGTGATGTCATCCTGCAGGGTTGTGGCTAAATCCAGGATGGCATCAGTGTTGAATCTGAAGATGCGATACACCTCCAAATCCCCCATGCCAAAGACGTTTATGCGCATTCGGTATATCCTCTCCCATGCCCTCCTCCTTCTACGCGCCTGGGCACACAGTAGTATAGCTATGACCCTGGCATATGTGCCCCTGGCATGTTGGCATACAGATGTGTTTTCCTGCAAGTGTGGTTGCTCAGCTCGTCCGTAACGGTGCTGCTGAAGCTGCTCTCCAGCTGACCTGCACACGTCTGGTGCAAAGTTGCCCCTGCTTTATGAGGGGCAAGTTTAGGCCGGACGTACAGCTTACGCGCACCGCGCGTAGCCTGCGTCCGGCGGACCTACGTTCAGGAATCGGCGTATCTCCCTCATTTGCATATTTGAATAGAAAATCAATGGGAGCGCAAGATGCGCCCAGCATAAAGATGCGCCTACGCTACACCGGCGTAGAAAAGTTACGACGGTTGGAAGAAGCCTATTTTCAGGCGTATCTGGTTCTGTGGGTACGGCGCATAGATACGCCGGCGTATATATACACTTACGCCGCGCATCTCGAGATACGCCGGCGTAACTTCTTTGAGAATCTGGGCCTATGTGTACATGGACACAGAGGTTGATTTACTAAAACTGGAAAGTGCTAAATCAACTTCCATGTTTTTGGTCAAAGCTTCATTGAACATGCTGAAGTTGAAAGCTCATTGGCTACCATGCACAGCTGCGCCAGATTTTGCTGTCTATAGTTTTAGTAAATCAACCCCATAGGCTTTTATGGAGTTGAGTTTAGCAGCTTTGGCACAGAAACACCAAAAGCTCCTAAACTCAAGTTTAGGAGCTGTAGTGTATATGAAGCCTTAATCAGTCCATGAGAAAAGGGATAACCATCTACTTGTAAACTCTTGGGGGGAGAGGTAAGGTTCAAGACACATAAATTCCCAAGCATCTTTCTGATGCCCTGTCCTAGATAATAGTGATGCCCAATAGAATCACGGCACTGGGATGCTTTCAGAGAGGAACCCTCATTTTTGGAGAAAGTTTCGCTTAAAGGAACCACCCACAACGGTGATTGGCAGAAGGGCTGTGCAGTTGCTATAAGGATTCCATCCTGTATGACTAGTACTGTATACCTGGTGAGTTAGTTCTGGGAAGTGGGTCCTACTTTTCTGTGTTCACATTTGAAAAAACCCTGTTTCAGAGATCCTACAGGAAAATTCACCAACTGGCCAAATGGCACTGTATCTCTGACAATCCATACTGTTCCTTTCATGTGAGTATGGTGATGGATAAAGTGTGTACCACATCCCTATTTAACACAATTGGTAAAGAATGAGAAAATACCTAAGACTTTAATTGGTGCTACCTCTCAGAGAAAGACAAACCTTCTTATAAAAACCTCATATCTGTTGCCATATATAATTATATGCACACAGGCACAAGTTAAAATTTGGTAAAAAACAGAAATAAAAAAACTTGGATGATAGCCCACAGAAGGTTAGAGCATCATATTGTGCTACCTTATATCTCACCTAATAATACACATAAATACCATAATGACTGCCCCACTTAAAGCTATAAATTACAATAATTGTACTATGTGTGGGCAAGATCAGATATCAACATGTTTTACTTCATAGCTTTCTCAGGAGATACAGAGATGCTGTTAAAGAAATTGAACAGTATTAAGACTCATATATATATATATAGATATAAAGGTGCATCGGATCAAATAATTTTAGATAGGTATGAGCCAATGGATCTACTTAACCACTTCAACCCTGGAAGAATTGGCTGCTCAATGACCAGACCATTTTTTTGTGATATGGCACTGCTTTGCTTTAACTGACAATTGCGCGGTTGTGCGATGTAGAATCCAAACAAAATTGACGTCCTATTATTTCCCACAAATAGATATTTCTTTTGGTGGTATTTGATCACCTCTGTGGTTTTTATTTTTTGCGCTATAAACAAAAAAAGAGCAACAATTTTGAAAAAAAAAACACAATATTCTGTACTTTTTGCTGTAATAAATAGCCCCAATTTTTTTTTTTAAAAAAAGCTAATTTTTTTCCTCAGTTTAGGTCGATATGTTTTCTTCTACATATTTTTGGTAATAAAAATCGCAAAAAGCATATATTGATTGGTTTGCGCAAAAGTTATAGCGTTTACAATATAAGATAGATTTATAGCATTGTTATTATTATTTTTTTACTAGCAATGGCAGCGATTTTTATCGGGACTGCAACATTATGGCAGACATATCGAACATGTTTAACACGTTTTTGGAACCATTGACATTTACATAGCGATTAGTGCTATAAAATGCACTAATTATTGTGTAAATGTCACTGGCAGGGAAGGTGTTAACACTAGGGGGCAAATCAAGTGTGTTCCCTAATGTGTGTTCTAACTTTGAGGGATGGTACTTACTATAGGAGATGACAGATTGTGGTTCCCAGCTTGTAGAAACTCACGATCTGCATCTTTCAGTTCTGCCTCTCGTGCCTCACGTGATCGCTCATGGCAGGTGGTCATCGCGACCACTGGTCACAAGCATCGGCACCCCCGCTGTGCAGTTAGCATGTGCGCGCCTGCAATCCCACTTAAAGGGACCGACGTACAGCTACGACGGTCCACGCGAACGAGCCAACCTGCCGCAGTAAAATGATAGAGGCCGGTCGACAAGCGGTTAAATACATTTATGCTATTGCTGTTAAAGAAATGTAAACAACCTTAAGACATATACATATATACAGTGGCAGCTGGTGCTTTTTGGGGGGCGCAAACAAACTGAAAAAACAAACAAACATCAATTGCAGCCACTGTGCTCATCAAACGCAGCCACTGTGCCATCAAATGGAGCCAATGTACCCATAAATTGCCACGACTGTGCCATCAAATGCAGCCACTGTACCCATCAATTGCTGACACTGTGCTCATCAATTGCCTTCAGTGTGCCCCATCAAATGCTGCCAGTGTGCCCCATCAAATGCTGCTACTGTGCCCCATCAGATGCTGCCATTGGCTGAGAGGCGGATTCAGTGTTAGCAAAGCGAATTCCTTCGCTTTTCTAACACACAGCTAAATTAACAGCAAATGCCCAGCATGGTGCCCCGCTGTTCACATTTTTGGGCGCCTACGGCTCTAATCAGGTGCTTCCAAAAAACACCCCTGCCGCTGTAATTCAGGTGCCGACACCCGAAAAGGGGCCAGACACCTGAATAGGGGGTGTCAGCAGCGACCATAGATAGATTCGGCAATGCATGAATCTATCTATGGTGATTAGATCGGTACAGGAGAGAGTGCCACTGCATATATACTGTTCATAGTTAAACAGTTGCATGAGTTCAAATAATTTTTAGATAGATAGTTGGGAGCCATTGCATTTACATACATAAGGCTCTGACCTGTATCCACCAGTGGGTCCAAAAAGACCCAGGGAAGGTATAATGCTTGCATAGGAGAGGAAAAGGGGTGCACCGAGCGGCCAAGGCACTAAGATGCACACAAACTAGAGCTAATAAAAATGAAATAATGTACCATAGATGTAATAGATGTAAGAAGTATATAAATACTGTATATGCAAAAATACATTCACTCTTTAACAAAGGATTCCTACATTAAAAATAACAGTAGCAACCGACTGGCAGTCTATTATCATAACTTATAGCAATTGGTATGGCAGTCATTAATATATATCTATGTACTAGTGGGTAAGATGCAAGGTACCACAATATAATGCTCTAAAACAAGTATGGGGAATCATATTTTACCCAACTTTAACCTGTCTTTGTGTGCATTCAATTATATACTGTGTGTCAATAATTTATTTTATTTTTTTTACAAGAAAGTATGTGTGCATTTCTCTGAGAAGTAGCACCAACCATGTCTTTTCGCACTCTTTATGTAATTCATACCTGTTCATTCAAAATTGATCACAGGATTGTGACAGATTGTGATGCTGAATAGGTGTTACAGCCAAAATGCAGAATAAGGTAAGTCTATTCTCAAACTTCTTTCCACAAATTTGTGTTTTTCATGCACTTTAGTCCATAATAGCTCCAAAGTTTACAGCAAATTGAGGAATGGAGATATTTCCATACTCTTTCTTTTTTTTGGGGGGTGTGGCTAGATTGGAGATGATCTCCCCCACTTGGTGCAGAAGGAGATATTAACTTGGAGAGTAGGGATGAGGTTCGAGTTCAAGTCGAACTCATGTTCGACTCAAACATTTCCTGTTCGCCCATTCGGTGAACAGCGAACAATTTGGGGTGTTCGCAGGAAATTTGAAAAGCCACAGAACACCCTGTAAAAGTCTATTGGAGAAATCTAAAGTGCTAATTTTAAAGGTTTATATGCAAGGAATTGTGATAAAAAGTGTTTGGGGACCCGGGTCCTGCCCCAGGGGACATGTATCAATGCAAAAAAAGTTTTAAAAACTGAAGTTTTTTCGGGAGCAGTGATTTTAATAATGCTTAAAGTGAAACAATAAAAGTGAAATATTCCTTTAAATTTCATACCTAGGGGGTGTGTATAGTATGCCTTAAAGTAGCTTTTGTTTCCCATGCTTAGAACTGTCCCTGCACAAAATGTCATTTCTGAAGGAAAAAAAGTAATTTAAAAGTACTCACAGCTATAATGAATTGTCGGCTCCGGTAATACAGAGAAAAATCATTGAAAGTCATTGATACAAAAAAAATGCCCTAAATTCAATTACCAGGCCCTTCAAGTCTGGTATGAATATTAAGGGGAACCCTGCATCAAATAAAAAAAAAATGGTGTGGAATTCCCCCCAAAAATCTATTCCAGACCCTTTATCCAAGCACTCAACCTGGCAGGCCGTAGGAAAAGAGGGGGAACGAGAGAGCTCCCCCTCCTGAACTGTACCAGGCCACATGCCCTCAACATGGGGAGGATGCTTTGGGGGTCTGTGACCCCTCAAAGTAACATGTCCCCATGTTGATGGGGACAAGGGCCTCATCCCCACAGCCCTTGCCTGGTGGTTGTGGGGGTATGCGGGCGGGGGGCTTATCGGAATCTGGAAGACCCCTTTAACCACTTACCCCCCGGACCATATTGCTGCCCAAAGACCAGTGTACTTTTTGCGATTCGGGACTGCGTCGCTTTAACAGACAATTGTGCGGTCGTGCGACGTGGCTCCCAAACAAAATTGGCGTCCTTTTTTTCCCACAAATAGAGCTTTCTTTTGGTGGTATTTGATCACCTCTGCGGTTTTTAGTTTTTGCAATATAAAAAAAAATAGAGCGACAATTTTGAAAAAAATGAATATTTTTTACATTTTGCTATAATAAATATCCCCCAAAAATATATAAAAAACATTTTTTTTTCCTCAGTTTAGGCCGATACGTTTTCTTCTACATATTTTTCGTAAAAAAAAATCGCAATAAGCGTTTATTGATTGGTTTGCGCAAAAGTTATAGTGTTAAAAAATAGGGGGTATTTTTATGTCATTTTTATTATATTTTTTTTACTAGTAATGGCGGCGATCAGCGATTTTTTTTTTCGGTACTGCGACATTATGGCGGACACTTTGGACACTTTTGACACATTTTTGGGACCATTGGCATTTTTATAGCGATCAGTGCTATAAAAATGCATTGGATTACTATAAAAATGCCACTGGCAGTGAAGGGGTTAACACTAGGGGGCGGGGAAGGGGTTAAGTATGCCTGGGTGTGTTCTTACTGTGGGGGGGGGGTGGCCTCACTAGGGGAAAAACTGATCCTCGGTTCATACATTGTATGAACCGAAGATCAGCATTTCCCCTGCTGACAGGACTGGGAGCTGTGTGTTTACACACACAGCTCCCGGTCCCCGCTCTGTACCGAGCGATCGCGCGTGCCCGGCGGCGATCGCGCCCGCCGGGCACACGCACGGGAGTTGGGGGCGAGCGGGGGGCGCGCGCCTACGGCGGCGCGCGCGCGCCCCCTAGTGGCGGCTGGGAGAGAGGACGTCATACTACGTGCTCTCGCCCAGCCGAGCCAACTTGTCGACGTATAACGGCGGTGGCCGGTCGGCAAGTGGTTAACAAAGGGGACCCCCAGATCCCACCCCCCCATGTGAATTGGTAATGGGGTACATTGTACCCCTACCATTTCACAAAGAAAGTGTAAAAAATAAAAAATAAACACACAGACATCGTTGGGAAAAGTCCTTTATTAAAAAAAAAAAATAAAGATTTCAGCAGTGGTAATCCACTCTCGGTTTCCACTCCAACGTTGTCGGTATCCTGCGATGGATGATCTCCTCTCCAAGCTCCACCAATGGATGATCTCCTCTCCAGGCTCCACCGATGGATGATCTCCTCTCCAGGTCCAGGCTCGATCCAGCGATGTAACGCAGGTTTCCCGTTGCATGAGAGGGGGGTGGGGTCACCCGTCATGTCACTGGGTAAGCCCGGGTTCCCCTTGCGTCAGAGGGGGACGGGGTCATGTGACGTGTGGCCCTGTCCTCATTTACATAAGAGACCTGTTAGGCTGCTGCAACGTTATTCCCGGGGTGTGGAGACAGGATGCTGTTCCTTGCTGCACTGGACATCTCATCACTGGAGCCTGGACCTGGAGAGGAGATCATCCATCGCTGGAGCCTGGAGATGAGATCATCCATCACAGGATACCGACAGCGTTGGTGTGGAGACCAAGAGTGGATTACCACCACTGGAATCGTTTTTTATTTTTATTTTATCCCAAACGTGTCTGTGTGTTTTATTTTTTTTATTTTTTACACTTTCTTTGCGAAATGATATGGGTACAATGTACCCCTTACCAATTCACATAGGGGGGGGGCGGGATCTGGGGGTCCACTTTGTTAAAGAGGTCTTTCAGATTCCGATAAGCCCCCCGCCTGCAGACCCCCACAACCACATGACAGACCCCCAAAGCATCCTCCTCATGTTGAGGGCATGTGGCCTGGTACGGGTTCAGGAGGGGGGCCCTCTCTTATTCCCCCTCTTTTCCTGTGGCCTGCCAGGTTGCGTGCTCAGATAAAGGGTCTGGTATGGATGTTTGGGGAAACTCCACGACATTTTTTTTTATTTGGCACGGAGTTCCTCTTAAAATCCATACTATTTGGGGGAACCCCACGTCATTTTTTTTTATTTGACGCAGGGTTCCCCTTAATATCCATACCAGACCTGAGGGGCCTGGTAATTGAATTTGGGGGGACCCCCACGTATTTTTTTTTATTATTAATGACTTTCAATGACTTCTCTCTGTATTGCCGGTAGCCAACAATTCATTATAGCCGCAAGTACTTTAAAATTACTTTTTTTCCTTCAAAAATTACATTTTGTGCAGGGACAGTTCTAAGCACGGGAAACAAGCGCTACTTTACAGGCATACTATACACCAGTGTTTCTCAACTCCAGTCCTCAAGGCGCCCCAACAGGTCATGTTTTCAGGATTTCTCTCAGATGAAACAGCTGTGGTAATTACTAAGGCAGTGAAACTGATCAAATCACCTGTGCAAAATAAAGGAAAGCCTGAAAACATGACCTGTTGGGGCGCCTTGAGGACTGGAGTTGAGAAACACTGCTATACACACACCCCAGGTACGAAATTTAAAGGAAAATTTCACTTTTATTGTTTCACTTTAAGCATTATCTAAATCACTGCTCCCGAAAAAAAATGTCAGTTTTTAAAACTTTTTTTTTTGCATTGATATATGTCCCCTGGGACAGGACCCAGGTCCCCAAACACTTTTTATGACAATAATTTGCATATAAGCCTTTAAAATGAGCACTTTATATTTTTCATGTTCAAGTCCCATAGATTTTAACAGTGCTCGGATGTTCGAACTAATTTATTGCCTGTTCACATGTTCTGATGCGAACCAAACTGGGGGTGTTTGGCTCATCCCTATTGGTGAGCTAAGAACATATGCAAATAGCGGTGAGATAATCAAATCGTATTGGAATAATCCTACAGTACATGCCTTTTGTTTACATAATCATCAGAGATGTCTATGGTCAGAATATTTTGTACAGATTTGTGGATTTATTTTAGCAGTGTGAAATTAGCACATTAGCAGCACTAGATACAGGTGAATATTCACATAGACATGTAGACACTAAGGGCCAGATCCACAGAGATAGTACGCCGGCGTATCTACTGATACGCCGGCGTACTTTCAAATTTCCCGCGTCGTATCTTTAGTTTGAATTCTCAAACCAAGATACGACGGCATCTGAGTTCGATCCGACAGGCGTACGAAGCCTTCGGATCGTAGATGCAATTCTTCGTCGTCCGCTGGGTGGAGTTTGCATCGTTTTCCGCGTCGGGTATGCAAATTAGCTATTTCCGACGATCCACAAACGTACGCGCGGCCGTCGCATTTTCTTACGTCGTCTCTAGTCGGCTTTTTCCGGCGTATGGTTAAAGCTGGTATTTTGCGGCGTATAGTTAGACTTGCCATGTTAAGTATGGCCGTCGTTCCCGCGTCGAAATTTGAATTTTTTTTTTTGCGTAAGTCGTCCGTGAATAGGGATGGACGTAATTCACGTCTAAGCTAAAAAAAATGAAAAATTTAGGGGCGGAGCATGCGCAGTTCATTCGGTGCAGGGATGTGTTTCATTTAAATGAAACACGCCCCCCTACTCGCCAATTTGAATTACGTGCCGAGAGATACACTACGTCGCCATAACTTACGGCGCAAATTCTTTGTGGATTCAAAAAATTAAAAAGTAAGTTACAGCGGCGTAGCGTATCTCACATACCCTGCGCCTATCTAATTGTATGTGGATCTGGCCCTAAAATAATACAAATATTCGCCAGCACACCATGGATCGTAGATAACGTCCAAAAATGTATTACAAAAAAAGCATTACAGAAAATGCAACGTTTCGAGGCCACGCAGGACCTCTTCGTCAGGCAAGTAATCAAGTGAGTCAGTGCATCAGAAAAACATATATAGAGAGCAACCACCACTGAAATCATATGAAAAAAACATGTGGAATTTGTTTTATTTTTTGTGGAAATGTGCAATTCTGCAAAGGTTTATTGCAGTGCATCTCCAGGGTTATCTATTGTGAGTGAAACAAGACAGGACTCACCTAGAGGCAAAATTCTAAATGTCACACAGGAGGATCTAGACTCTGATCATAGGTGGGTACATCTAATTAAACAGATAGATGTACAATTACTATTTAGAGGTATATATAGATTTCTATGGTTTATGACATATTCCTTTCTTTGGATCCTTAGAATCTTTTTTCATTCCTGTCCTGATGTTAGTTAAGAAATCTCTCTTTTCTTCTCCTATTGTACTTTCAACAAAGGGAATACTTGGTGCAATGGGAGGGAAGTGAGTATCAAAGTCCACTGTCTGAAACACAGTCCTGGGAAGTAGACCTAAAACAGGCAAATGGATGAAGAGTCCATGCTGACCAAACCCGGTCAATGGAGAATGCCCACTCAGTGGCTGCTATATCCAAGAAACAACTCTAGCAGAAAGGTATAAAAGAGGAGGGAGGCAAGTGCCAATTATGTGTAGCAGATTAAAAACTATTTTATTGGGCTAAAAAAATTGCACTCACATGGTAAATTCTAAAGAAAGACATGTAAACAATGGGAAAGTCTGCTGCTGTAAGTCCCAGTCCACCGGATGGACAAAGCTGTGCTATACTAGACGGCTGCACTTGGAGTCTCTGGGGTTTCCTGGTTGGCATGAAATGCACAGTCAGGCGGTTGTGACATCTCAACTGGATGTGATAGGTGAGCATGGCCACAAAATCCAGCCAGAGTCTGTGTTTACAAACACAGAGATCTGTGCTTTGAATTGCCACAGCCGATCAGCAGGTATACTGCCAAAATGATTGGCTGTAACCTCCAGACAAACTCATGCTGTGGCCAACAGGTCAGCAGGAGGCACATGCATGCATGCCCAAAAAACAGGAAGTAGGGAAGTAAGCAGCAAAATAATGGTACGTCACCTAACCTGCCATCTGCTTGCATTAAATGTGCTCTAGGGGCAGAATGGCATGGCTGGGCACAATCACGTACCTGTACGTGTCTCTTTAAGCCCAGCCATGGGGTCGCAAGCGCGCCACCGGCAGCGCGCTTGCGACCCGGTCCAAAGCTCTGTGACCGCACCCGCAGGACTCGCGAACCCGATTGCCGCCGGTGTCCTGTGATTGGTCACTGGAGCTGAAGAACAGGGAGAGGTGTGTGTAAACACACCTTCCCCGTTCTTCATTGTGGCAGTGTCAGTGATCGTCTCTTCCCTGTTATAGGGAAAGACGATCACTGACGTCACACGTCCAGCCTCGCCCCCCTACAGTTAGAAACACATATGAGGTCACATTTAACCCCTACAGTGCCCCCTAGTGGTTAACTCCTAAACTGCAATTGTCATTTTCACAGTAAACTGTGCATTTTTATAGCGCTTTTTGCTGTGAAAATGACAATGGTCCCAAAAATGTGTCAAAATTGTCTGATGTGTCCACCATTATGTTGCAGTCATGAAAAAAATCGCTGATCGCCGCCATTACTAGTAAAAAAAAAATATTAATAAAAATGCAATAAAACTATCCCCTATTTTGTAAACGCTATAAATTTTGCGCAAACCAATCGATAAACGCTTAATGCGATTTTTTTTACCAAAAATAGGTAGAAGAATACGTATCGGCCTAAACTGAGGAAAAAATAGTTTTTTTTATATATTTTTGGGGATAATTATTATAGCAAAAAGTAAAAAATATAGAATTTTTTTCAAAATTGTCCCTCTATTTTTGTTATCAGCAAAAAATAAATACCGCAGAGGTGATCAAATACCACCAAAAGAAAGCTCTATTTATGGGAAAAAAAGGACGCCAATTTTGTTTGGGAGCCACGTCGCACGACTTCGCAACTGTGAGTTAAAGCAACGCAGTGCCAAATCGCAAAAAGGGGCAAGGTCCTTAACCTGCATAATGGTCCGGGTCTTAAGTGATAAAGTTATTGGCCCGGATTCAGATAGAATTGTCTATCTATCTGCGGGCGTAACGTATCGCAGATACGTTACGCCGCCGTAAATTAGGGCGCAAGTTCCGTATTCAGAAAGAACTTGCACCCTAAGTTACGGCGGCGAAACGTATGTAGTCCGGCGTAAGCCCGCCTAATTCAAATCTGGATAATGTGGGCGTGTTTTATTTAAATTTCAGGTGAATTTTACGTTTTTTGCGAACGGCGCATGCGCCGTTCGTCAAAGAATCCCAGTGCGCATGCTCGAAATTACGCCACAAATCGTCATTGCTTTAGACGTGAATGTAACTTACGTCCAGCCCTATTTGCGAACGACTTACACAAACGATGTAAAATTTTTAAAACTCAACGCGGGAACGACGTCCATACTTAACATAGGATACCCCTCATATAGCAGGGGTAACTTTACGCCGGAAAAAGCCGAATGTAAACGACGTAAAAAAATGCGCCGGGCGGACGTAGGTTTCTGAATCGGCGTATATACCTAATTAGCATATTCCTTGCATAAATATACGGAAGCGCCACCTAGCGGCCAGCGTAAATATGCAGCCTAAGATACGACGGTGTAAGACACTTACGCCGGTCGGATCTTAGGGAAATCTATGCGTAACTGATTCTATGAATCAGTCGCATAGATACCACGCCATCGTATCTCCTTTCTGAATCCGGGCCATTGTTTTTTGATTTCTTTCAGTCCACGTGCTGCATTTAGAAGTATATAATGACAGCAAGATTTAATGTGATGACAAACATTTGTATAGTTATGTTAGCTAAGGAAGGGGTGGGGGGTTAGCAGTTGAGATTAATCTGTCACAGACTGTAAACAGAAGCTGTAGTTTGTGAAGCACTTTTCATTTCAGTACAGCAAAATAACCATTTTACCCTTTTTTAATTTGCAAAATGTTCCAGAGGACTGCGAACAGGATCATATTGTTATCAGATTATAATAATATGAGGTCATTTCTGTATTGTACTTTTAGATGGCATAATCTTCTTATAGTGCTGGCAGACTGTGAAAATAAATTTTTACATGATTGTTTCTTTAATTTCATAATTAATTTTTTAAATAAAAGCAACTAAATGTAAAATATTTTACATTGATAACTGAAACACTGAGTCATTAGGTAAAGAAGTGTTTATTGACTTAATATATTAAATTGTGCGCTAAGTGATTTACTTTGAATATTATTTCTCTTGACATATTGAACTTTTTTCCTAACACATAAAATCCCCATGTTCTCATTAATGTTTATAAGTACCTATTTTATTTGTGCTGACTAAAGTACCCTGACCTTGAGAAAAAGCTTAAACTAGTGCATGCCCTTAAGAGTTCGTTATGGGCAATACGGGCAATAATTGTAATCTTAGCATGTGTTTATAAGTGTATATATATATATATATATATATATATATATATATGTTTGATATTTCTGCATAGCAACTGTTCATTTACCCTGTACAATATAATTTATAGACAGCCGTTAGTGAAGGCAAATATTTTCACAGTATATTTCTGCTATTTTAACTATTGATTCAGCAGCCTACAACAACTGGCCAGTACAAGGTCAGCTATAATTGCCTCCCTCCAGTTTTCAAGCTTTCCCCTGGGAAGGTTCAAATAAGATCCTCCTTACCTTGCATGTCCTTCTCCATAAACATTGCTATTGACTAACACTGCTGGGAAATGAACTGCAACATTTCATATGCTGTACAATTTCATGTAAATGCTTAGCTTTCACAACCCTGTGCAAACGATAAAACACGTTATATTAATAAAATGCTCAGGTTAAAGTTATATAATAAAACTGGCTAACAGGATTTTTCAATTACTTGCAATATTATGATATGACTGCCTTTCTATTTTAGGAGTGCATGTTTTAGTAAGTGTGTGGCAGTGTAGTTATGAAGCATGCATACTTTAAAATATAGCACACATATATTTTTATATACCTCATAATTGGGTAGATGTGACATTATTGATGTAGACACATATACTGTAACTTTCTACGTTCTATATAAAGATCTACACCACCATTAAAAATTTAAAATAATCAATTTAAAAATAATCTTTATTAGAGATGAACAAACTGCATAAAATCTTCTCCAACGACAACTCATTCTCATCATTTGGTTTATGAATAAAAATCCAATTCATGCATAATATATATATATTTTTTCTTTTCTTTTTTTTTTCTTTTTATTTACACGTTATGTTTTGCTTTAATTTCCCCACATGTCACACTTTTTTTTAATTTAGCCACTGGACCTCCGGAAGATTTACCCCCTTCAAGACCAGACCATTTTTGCAATATGGCACTGCATTATTTTAACTGACATTCAACACTGTACCCAAATAAAATGTATGTCATTTTTTTCTCACAAAAATAGCTTTCTTTTGGTGGTATTTGATCACCTCTGCTGTTTTTATTTTTTGCACTATAAACAAAATAAATAACAATTTTGAAAAAAACAACATTTTCTTTTTCATACATCATGGGACACAGATTCAGGTTAATTTTCATTACCTACTTCATCATCAGGTGAATGGACACTGGTAGACCAAAGGTCTCTAGTACCACAAACGGTCCCCTAATGGATTATGGGATTGACCGACCAGATCAATTTTACACAGGCCTAGATAAATGGTACATGAGCCTCATAAAGAAGACTCAAGGTTCTGCAAAACTTTTGCCTGTAATGCGGCCCCCGGGCACTGGACCCTGAAAAGAGGAATCCTAGACACCACAAGGCATTCCTGCAGGGTGCTGTACAGGTCCAAGGGAGTGGACCCCAAACATGAAAAGGTTACCCAGTCCTTAAAGGTCCTCAAGTGACAGGAACCCGCTGGGAAGGGTAAAGATTGGGCCCTTATTTTATAAGTGGCCCTGTGCTTGGACAGGTAAGTGAAACCCCTTTATTTTTTATTGTGGGGTGTCCCAGTGATTGTAACAATCAGTCAAGCTAGCTAGAGACTGGACACCTATGTGCAGTGACCAGATGGGGGAGTTTTGGGCTAGCTGTGGTTGTTTTTCAAAGTGTACCTTTTTTGCTTGTCTGGATGTTTTTTACCTGTATGATGGCACAAAAGAGCAGTATACTAAAATTTGGCCAGCATGGGACTCATTTGTATATACAGAAGAGGGGGAGAGATTGTTGGGGAATACACCTGAGGAATGAGGCCCCCCGCCTATGATTCCTACAAGAATATGGAAGTTGCCCGTATCCTACAGGAAAGGGGGATAAGGGGAGTGGTCCATTTTTTGGGTTGACATTCGTTTGGGGTACTTTGTAAAAGATAAAATAGAAGGGAGGATCAGGAAGTTCATAGACCAAAATCTGAGGCCACGATGGCAGTCTCTTCTCTTTTAGACCATGAATACAAGAGTATAACTGGGTTGAAAAGATTATAGGTGAATATGGTGGATAAAAAAAACAGTTGTTTGTTGGTGGCCATGGCGCACGCGGCTTCGCCGCTCATGCACAGTAGCCTTTTATCTGGGCCTAGTGTTGTATCCCCTGTAGGCCAGAGGCCTACAGGCAATCTGAACCACTGCAACTATCTGGTATCGTGTCCCTACAGTCTACGCTGCTGCTTCACCCTTTATCACTAAGGATGAACTGTTCTCAGCCCTAGCCGGGTTAGAGCATAGGGTTTCTGGCATGACTGCCTCCATCTCGCAGGGTAGCAGGAAGTGTGACAGATCCCCCTCCCTGGAGTCTACTAGTTTGGAGCAGGAATGGGTTGAGAATGGGGTAGAGTTAAAACCTAAGGATTCAGTTGGGTTCCCGACAGTTGAGTCTGCTTCTGAGCAATCTGGACAAGAAGATATCCTATTGATGTCTTTTGATCCTGACTCTGACTGAAATGATTTGCTCTGCCTTTAAGTTGCTGCTTGCAGAGGTGACTGAGCCCCCTGGTCCTCTTTGGGATCCCTGAGGCCTCTTCAGGCCACACAGACTTTCCCTCTAAACCCCCTGTTTGAACAGGCGGTGTATGCTGATTGGGAACATCCTGACAGGATTTTTGTTCCTTCTAAGGCCCCATACACACGGGAGAATTTATCCGCGAATACGGTCCAGCGGACCGTTTCCACGGATAAATCCTCTCAAAGATATCCGCTGATTTCGATGGGATGGAGTGTACACACCATCCCATTGAAATCCGCGCGGAAATCCTCTGGCGATGACGTGTCGCGCCGTCGCCGCGATTATGACGCGGCGACGGGCGCGACGCTGTCATATAAGGAATTCCACGCATGCGTCAAATCATTACGACGCGTGCGGGGAATCCCTTTGGACGGATGGATCCGGTAAGTCTGTACAGACGAGCGGATCCATCCGTTGGAATGGATTCCAGCAGATGGATTCGTTGTGCAGCACAACAAATATTCGATCTGCTGGAATCCATCCCAGAGGAGATTTCTCCGCGGAAAGAGATCCGCTGGCGTGTACACACCATAGAATCTATCCGCAGAAACCCATTTGCTGGGATTTATCTGCGGATGGATTCTATCGTGTGTATGGGGCCTAAGAGGTTTTCCCTTTTATATCCCATGGATGAAAAGTTCATAAAAAAATGGAATATGCCAGCAGTAGATGCAGTAATCTCTTCCTTAAACAAGAACTTAACTTGTCTGGTAGATACAGTAATGCACAGGGTTTGAAGGACCCCGTTGAAAAGAAATCGGAATCATTATTAAAGGCTTATTTTTCTTTGATCAGTTCAGCTATTCAGCCATCTGTTGCAGCAATTGGTATCTGCCATTCCATAAAGGATCAGGTCAAACAGCTTGATAAGCCTAAACAGGAGGATGATCTGCCTGAAAAAAACAATATTTCTTTAGCGCCTTGTTTTGCTATTGACGCCTTAAAGGATTCAATACAGCAGGTTTCTCGTCTGGCTCTCTCGTCTGTACATATGTGCAGATTCTTATGGCTTAAGAACTGGTCAGTCGAACTAGTAAAAAGTTATTGGCAGGTTTCCCTTTTCATGGGGAATGTTTATTTGGTGATCACTTGGTCAAATATATCCAAAAGATCTCTGAAAGGAAGAGTTCTCTACTTCCTGTTAAGAAAAGCACTAGACGTCCCTTGTTTAAAACCTCAGGGACTGCTTCAACCGATGTCTCAGCATCAAGGTGGTTCTGCTGCCAACAGGGCACTAGGGCTAGGGGAAAGCCACAGGGCCAGGGCCAGAAGAAGCCCTGGGTCCAAGATTCTTCTGAAACCAGCACCCAGCCCTCCTCTATAGAGTGGGGGGAAGGTTTCTACACTTTGCAGACATTTGGAGAACAATGATTCAGGACGAGCGGGTCACCTCAATTATATCTCGCGGTTACAAGATAGAGTTGTGGGGGGTTCCCCCTTAGCGGTTTTTACGATCCAGCGTTCCCTCGGATCCTCCAAAAATAAACTTATTGCTTCAGGCACTACATCATCTAGTGCATCATGGAGTGATTATAGAGGTTCCGGTATCCGAAATGGGCACAGGGTTTTAAACCTATTTACGGTTCAGAAACCAAACAGGGACATAAGGCCCATTTTGGACCTAAGATCCCTAAACAAGTATCTATTGATACAGTCCTTTCGAATGGAGTCTGTCCACTCAGTAGTAGCCTCACTCCATAGGGAAGACTTTCTAGCCTCCATAGATATAAAGGACGTGTATTTACACATACCTATTTTTCCACCTCATCAGAGATTCCTACGTTTTTCAGTAGAGGAACATCATTTTCAGTGTGTGGCTCTACCCTTCGGGCTAGCTACAGCTCCCCAGGTGTTCACAAAGGTCCTAGCACCAGTACTGGGCTTTAAGGGATCCTAGGGCCAGATTCATGTAGAAGTGCGGCGGCGTAACGTATAGTAGATACGTTACACCGCCGCAAGTTTTCATCGCAAGTGCCTGATTCACAAAGCACTTGCAATGAAAACCTACGCTGGCGGCCTACGGCTTAAGCCCGCGTAATTCAAATGGGCGTGTGCCATTTAAATTAGTCGCGCTCCCGTGCCAGGACCTACTGCGCATGCTCCGTTTCGAAATTCCCGCCGTGCTTTGCGCAAAGTGACGTCATTTTTTCAAACGACAATGTGCGTAGCGTACTTCCGTATTCCCGGACGTCTTACGCAAGAAGGAAACATTTTCAAATTTCGACGCGGGAACGATGGCCATACTTTATACAGCACATACGTGTGCTGTGTAAAGTTAGGGCACCAAAAACGACGACTAACTTTGCGACGGGAAACTAGACTAGCAGCGACGTAGCGAACGCAAAAAAACTTTGTGGATTGCCGTAACTCCTAATTTGCATACCCGACGCTGGTTTACGACGCAAACTCCCCCCAGCGGCAGCCGCGGTACTGCATCCTAAGATCCGACAGTGTAAAACAATTACACCTGTCGGATCTTAGGGCTATCTATGCGTAACTGATTGTATGAATCAGTCGCATAGATATTCTGAGAGATGCGACAGAGTATCTGAGATACTCCGTTGTATCTCCTTTGTGAATCCTCCTTTGTGAATCTGGCCCCTAGTGCTCAGGTATCTGTATGACCTCCTACTCAGAGATCACTCATTACAGGCTCTAGAACAGAGCATAATATGCACAGTGCGGTATTTAACCACTTCTTTACCCAGCCATAGTCATATGATGTCCACAGATGGGATCTCCCATCCTATAAAGTCATATGACATCCTTGACTTTGTGGAGGGATATCTGAATGATGCCTGCAGCTAGAGGCATCATTCAGATATCATTCTTTCATGCCGGAGATTCGGTGCACGATGAGAATGATCATAGCGGCAGTTCCACCGCTTGATCGTTCTTATAGGCGACGAGAGGGGACATCCTCCCTCCCGCCACCATCCAGTGCTTCTCCAGGTATTCCCGTGCCATCGGGGGCCCGGAGAAAGAATCGTCCAGGGCCAGATGACGAGCATAGAGATTTCCAGTCATCTCTATGACCGTCGGAGGCCCGGGCGCGACGTTGTAGGTTCCCGGAAGTAAACAAAGCTGCAATTTCGGCTAGTAAGCATGAGATCTGTGATTTTTTTTCTCAATCTCATGCTTTTCAGCTTGGAGGAGAGATGTGGGGTCTTATTGACCCCACATCTCTCCATAAAAAATACCTGTCACACACCATTCCTATTACAAGGGATGTTTACATTCCTTGTAATAGGAAAAAAGCGATCACATTTTTATTTATTTTTTAAAAGTGTAAAAAAAAAAACAATAAAAATTAAAACACCCCTGTCCCCGGTAACTCGCTCTCAGAAGCGAACACACACGTAAGTCCCACCCACATATGTAAACGCCGTTCAAATCAAATATGTGAGTTATCGCCGCGTGTGTTGGAGCGTGTGCAACAATTCTGGCACTAGACCTCCTCTGTAACTCTAAACTGGTAATCTGTAAAAAATTTGTGTTGCCTATGGATATTTTTAAGTACTGAAGTTTGGCGCCATTCCATGACTGTGTGCAATTTTAAAGCGTGACATGTTGGGTATCTATTTAACATCATCTTTCATATTTTACAAAAAAATTGGGCTAACTTTACTGTTTTGTTATTTTTTAATTCGTGAAACAATTTTTTCCCCCAAAAAAGGCATTTGAAAAATGATTGCGCAAATACCGTGCAAGATAAAAAGTTGCAATGACTATCATTTTATTCTCTAGGGTGTCTGCTAAAAAAACATATATAAGGTTTTGGGGTTCTGAGTAATTTTCTAGCAAAAGAATGATGATTTGTACATGTAGGAGAGAAGTGCCAGAATATAATTTTGAGGTGGTATAAAAGCCCTGTATTGAAGTGGTTAAAAAGCTTAGGCTGGATAATAAATGCCAAAAAGTCAGCCTTGAAACTAGCTTAAAGTCTAAAATATTTAGGTCTGATCCTAGATACGGTTCAAGCAAGAGTATTCTTGTCACCTGTAAGGATCTTTGCCCTGAAGGTTCAGGTGTGTCAGATAAGGGGCACCAGACAACCCTCCATTCGGCTCTGCATGAGTCTTCTAGGGAGGATGGTATCCTCTTTCAAGGTAGTGCCCTATGCCCAGTTCCATTCCAGGCCTTTCCAACAAGACCTCTGGTTGGCTTGGAGGAGAAGAGGAAAAGCCCTGAATTATCCAATGTGCTTATCTCCTCAGGCATGCTTAAGCCTAAAGTGGTGGTTGCAGGATCAGAACCTACGGAAGGGAAAATCCTTTCTTCCGGTAACTTGGAGAGTACTGACTACAGATGCCAGTCTCTCAGGCTGGGGAGCTACCCTAGATGGGCTCACAGCTCAGGGAAAATGGTCAGGGATAGAACAGATACTGCCCATCAACATCCTGTAATTACGGGCAGTACGTCTGGCCCTAATGTCCTGGACGGTTGAGCTTCAGGACTGCCGTATCAGCTTTCAGTATGACAATGTCACAGCCGTGGCCTATATAAACCACCAAGGCAGTACCAGGAGCTCTGAAGGAGGTGAACCACATACTAGCCTGGACAGAAGGACACTTGCCGATTATATAGGCAGTCCATATCCCGGGAGTAGATAACTGGAAGGCAGATTATCTCAGCCACCACCAGATCTGCCTGGGGAATGGTCCCTACACCCAGGGGTATTCCAGGAAATTTGCCAGCTTTGGGGATGGCCAGAGGTCGACCTATTGGCATCCAAATTCAACAAGAAGCTCCAGCAATTTGTGTCCCGAACAAGGGATCCTCCGGCAATCTCAGCAGATGCTCTGATAGTTCCATGGAGACAATACTCCCTGGTTTATGCTTTCCCTCCGATCTCTCTCCTTCCACGTTTGTAGCGCAGGATTCGGAAAGAGGGGATTACAGTCATTCTGGTGGCACCAGCCTGGCCTAGAAGGCCCTGGTTCCCAGAGATTGTGAGACTAACAATAGACGGGCCATGGGCGCTTCCATGTCGCCCCGATCTGTTGTCTCAAGGTTCTATATTCCACCCCAATTTACAGGCTGTAAATTTGACGGCATGACTATTAAACCAAGGGTGTTAAAGGACCATGGTATCTCAGGATCAGTAGTTTCTACCCTAGTGAATGCTAGAAAAACTGTCACTAGAAACAATTATCATAAGGTCTGTAAGACTTTTATATTGCTTATTGGGAAGCCAGAAAATGGCATCCTCGGAAATACACGATTGGGAGAGTTTTCTCTTTTCTACAGTCAGCTAAGTGGACGTTCGAGCAGCAGAGGATTCGGCTTTTGGCCGAAGTGTACTGCGGGCTGCCGTTTAAGTTCTTTTTTTTTCCCATTCCCCCATCTCATGACTCCACATTTGCAAATTTGGACCTATTACTGCTGTATCTTCCTCATTAATCTCTCAGATTTTCCACAAAACTACAGTTTTTTTTAAAGTCTTTCCAAATTGCCCAATTGCCCCTGGAACCTGCCTTGTCCTCCTCCACCCTGTACTTCAGCTCCTCCCTCCTATATGTGTCCTCAACGGAATCCATCCACTCCCAAACTTGTGGGCTTTCAACTTCCCACCATTTCTTAGGTATCAATCGCTTGGCTGCATTAAGCAGATGGGGGGTCAAGGATTTTTTATATTCTTTTAAGGTCTCTTCTCCCCCATGGAAAAGAACAACCCATGGGTCCTCTTCTATCTCTTTCTTAGTTATAACCTTAAACAAAGTCAGGTTTTTTTTCCAGTAATTTTTTATTTTCGGACAATCCCACCACAGGTGGGCCATCGTTCCCCTTGCAGCACACCCTCTCCAGCATTCTGCTGGCTGCCCTTCTCTGAATTTGCTAGTTTTGTCTGGGGTAGCATACCAACCCATAATACATTTAAAGTTCTTCTCGGCAGTCCTTACGTTGACTGCAGAGGTATGGGTCAGGTTAAGTATTCTTCCTACTGTCGTTTTCCCCCTTGGGACTTCTAGTTCTCTTTCCCATTTTTGAATATATTTTAGCGTCTCTGGCTCATCCACTTTCAGCAAAAATCTATAGATTTTAAAGATGTTACCCTTAGAGGTTTCAGTTATACAAAGTTGTTCCACCATTGTGTACTCCTCCCGTGGGCGCATAGGTTGCGGTAGGCGCTTAATAAATAGTGATAGCTGTAGATATCGCTATTCGTCCAGCATCATGAATTCTACCTTGGATTTAATCTCGTGAAGTGTCATAATTTTACCTTTTGAATTATATCCCTTACCTGGGTTCTATTTCTAATCCAATTTCCACCCACCCCTTTTGTCCCTGGTGCAAAATATTCATTATCTTTTAGATCTATGAGTGGAGAGTTAAATTTTGATTTTAATTGTTTATGTAGTCTATCCCAAATCCGTAGTGCGTTAAGTGTGATTGCATGTGTGGACGTGTGTAATGTTCTATATTGTGGTGGGTTCCAAATTAATCTCCCTAATTGTGCCCTTGCTAGTGCGCATTCGATTTTAATCCATATTTTATCATTCTCTTTAGCCCATTCTATAACCCGTGAAATGACCGACGCGTAGTAATATTTTTTGATGTCCGGTACAGCCAATCCACCCCTTTTCTTATTCAGTTTTAGTACTTGAGCGGAGATCCTATGTTTTTTATTTTTCCAAATATAGTTCATTAATAGGGAGTTTATTATTTTAATGTAAGACTGTGGCAAGGCTACTGGGACCATTTGGAATTTATATAAGATTTTAGGAACTAAGACCATTTTTACAACATTTATCCTTCCAAACCACGAAATTGGTCTGTTATATATATTTTTGATTTCTCTTTTAATTTCATCTTACAGGGGGATAACGTTTATTCTGTACATTTTCTTTAGGGAGTTTGCTAGTTTTATACCCAAGTAGTTTATCTCTTTCTGCCAAGAGAAGTTGAACTCCTTTTGAATATTAACATTCAAGATCTCCGTCTTGCATACGTTCATTTTAAAATTAGAGACCTCACCATACTGTTTTGAATTTACCATTAGATTAGGAAGGGTAGTTCTTGGGCCACTTATAAAAAATAAGATGTCGTCTGCAAAGCGGACAATTTGTGCTCCTCCTCTCCTACTTTTACTCCACTAATGTCAGGATTGTTCCGCACCAGAACAAATAGGAGAGGGGACAGGGGGCACCCCTGCCTAGTCCCGTTCCTCATCTCGAAGGATGCGGATAAGGTCCCATTAATTTTGATCCTTGCACGGGGGTGGAAATACAGTGTTTTAATCCACTCGATCATCCTCGGGCCAATTCCTATAACTTCTAATGTTTGCATCATGAACCCCCAGTCTACCCTGTCAAACGATTTTTCAGCGTCCACTGACAGGAATAGACCGGGGTTCCCTTTTTCTTTAATTTGCCGAAGGAGAAGGAGTGCCCTGACCCCATTGTCCTTGCCCTCCCTGCCAGGTATAAAGCCAACCTGGTCTGGATGGACCATGGCTGTCATTATCCCCTTCATGCATTCGGCCAGGATCTTAGCATACAATTTTGTGTCTGCATTCATTAATGAAATAGGCCTAAAGCCTGAGCAGAGCGTGTTATCCTTTCCCTCTTTTTTATAACTGTAATGGTTGCTGCTAATGCATCCCTGCTCATCTCGTAGTCTACCCCCAACCCGTTAAAATAGTGGCACAGTCTAGGTACCAGGATGGCGCTAAACTTTTGTAAGTATAAGGTTGTAAAGCCGTCAGGCCCTGGGCTTTTCCCTTTGACAGAGTTTTTTAGGGTGCAACTAATTTGCTCCCCTGTTATGAGTTTGTCCATTTTTGCTGTTTCCTGATCATCTATTTTTGGCAAGTTAGCTTTCTGTAGTACTTCCCTTATTTTGGCCTCTTTCTCCCCAGGGTCCCAAGACTTTTGTTGTACAGCGTATAGACCTTCATAATAACTTCTAAAGACTTCGGCTATTTTGCTTGTCTCATGGACAGGTTCCCCGTTCTTTTTTTTTTTTCAATAACATTTCTAGTTTTCTTTTTTTGTACCATTCTGGCTAAGTTCTTGCTGGGTTTATTCCCCCATACATATCTTTCTCTCACCATACTATTTATTGATTTCTTAGTTTCTTGCTCTGAGAGTGCTCTATATTCATCTATTTTTAAAGTCAGTTCATGGAGTATTTCTCTCTTTTGACCCTGTGTTTTATGGACTTGTTCCAGCTTATATATTTCTTCCATTAGTGATTTTAATTTCCTAGTTCTTTCTTTCTTTTTTCTCGCCCCTTCCGCAATAAGAATCCCTCTTATATAGGCTTTGTGAGCGTCCCAGAGGGAGGCCTTAGAGATCCCCTCCGTATCATTCTCCCAAAAATAAGATTCCAGTTCCTTTTGTACTCTACCAACTACATCCTCATCTCCCAATAGACTTTCGTCCAGTCTCCACTCCGGTGGATTAACTTTCTGTATGGGCGTGCTAATTTTTATAGTTATAGGGGCGTGATCTGAGATTGTCGTAACCTCAATTCCCGTTTCAATTACCCTCTCTAGGAGTCTATGGTCTATGAGGATATAATCTATCCTCGAGTACGTCCCATGCACAGGGGAGAAAAATGTGTAGTCGCAAATTTTAGGATGTAGAATTCGCCATACGTCAACCATTTGATTATGTGACATTCGTTTTTTCAGTGCTTTCAGCTGCTCACAATTAGTCCCCTGTGCCCGGGACGTATTATTTGTTACTATTATTATTATTATTTGTTACTATTACGCACGTTTGTGAATTTCAACGTGCGTAACGTACTTACGCCGAAAAAAAAATCAAATTTGACGCGGAAACGACGGCCATACTTTAACATGGGCTGTGTAAAGTTAAGGCATGAAAAAACATGACTAATTTTGCGACTTGAAAAAAAGACTTGCGACGACGTAACGAACGCGAAAACCTTTGTGGATCGCCGTAAAACCTAATTTGCATACCCGACGCTGGAAAACGACGCAAACTCCACCCAGCGGCGGCCGAAGTATTGCATCCTAAGATCCGACGGTGTAAGTCAAATACACCTGTCAGATCTTAGGGCTATCTATGCGGAACTGATTCTATGAATCAGTCGCATAGATACGACAAGAGATGCGACGGTGTATCAGGAGATACGCCGTCGTATCTCTTCTGTGAATCTGGCCCTTTTTATTTTTCTTGTTCGGCTCACATAGGGGTTCGCCGTTCAGGTAGAACTTTTCTGCTGCAAACTGAACAGGGGGGTGTTTGGCACATCTCTATTCCTTACTAAATGTCTCTGAGCCAGGAGACATATAGGGATCTTTAATGCCACGTACACACGATTGGTTTGTCTGATGAAAATGGTCTGATGGACCGTTTTCATCAGACTAAACCGATCGTGTGTGGGCCCCATCGGTTATTTATCCATCGGTTAAAAAATTAGGAACTTGTTTTAAAATTATCTGATGGATAAAAAACCTATAGAAAAAAACAATCGTCTGTAGGCATGTCCATCAGTCAAAAATCCATGCATGCTCAGAATCAAGACGACACATGCTTGGAAGCATTGAACTTCATTTTTTTCAGCACATCGTTGTGTTTTTTTCACCACATTCTGACACGATCGTTTTTTTAACTGATGGTGTGTAGGCACGACTGATCATCAGTCAGCTTCATCAGATAACAGACCGTTTTCATTGGATGGACCGATCGAGTGTACAGGGCATAAGTATCAAGGTAGTCATTAAAGTCTTTAAATAGAATAGTAAGAAATATATAGTGTGGACTGAGAATGAGATGCCATATCATATTGCTGGTGACCATCATCCCATGCATCCCACACATTGGTAACAATTGCTACCATCCCGAGCCTAGTCTTACAGACATCCTCTTATTCCTACATGGTCTAGGCCTGGACAAAAAACACAAATAAGAACTCAGACCATAACAAGAGGTAAACAACAGTTCACATACTGTATAGTTAATTTCAAAGTCTTAAGGAAATACTTGCTGGTGACTCCATCTTGTTACAAGATAGCATTTCAATTCCATGTTGTATCCCATCTTTACACAATCAAACCAACAAGACCAGTCGAGAATTGCAGATTGTAGGTAAACCTCAACTGATGTGACCACTTAATTCCTGGTAAATTAGTTCAATGTTTTCCAAAGGTGGACTACGACTAGCCTTGCAGCCAGAAAGATATGTGTGGTTAGACACTGAAAGTGGAGCTGAAGGCTATCAATGCCAATGTGAATGAAGCCTCATATTCTCAACTGGCCACAAGGGGCCATCTGTTGCCTTATGGTTTAATGGGTAATCTAAATTAAATAGCTGTATTTACTATATATATATATATATATATATATATATATATATATATATATATATATATATATATATATATATATATATTTAATTTAGATTACCCATAAAACCATAAGGCAACAGATGGCCCTTTGTGGCCAGTTGAGAATATGAAACTCAGCCACACCTAAAATAATGGTTTATGGGTAATCTCCTTTTTTAATATTTGTAACTTTTGGCAAATAAAACACAAACATGTGCTTATATTTTCCCTAGACAGATTGGATAAGCTTGAATTCCTCCTAATAACCTTAATTTGTTATTATATTAAATACTTTCAGTCCTGTACATATTTTCATGGTTTCCACTGTTACTATATAAAATCTATATATTTAAGAGTTAATATCTCAAAAAAATGATATGTTAAATAAGATTTCTTTTGACCAGAAGTGAAAGCTTCAATATAATAAACATTTATTAGAGCTTATACAAAGTCTAATCTAACACACAAAGGGGCAGATCCACAAAGATCTGCCCCCGGCGCAGCGTATCTGAGATACGCTACGCCGCTGTAACTTACTTTTGTTTGCTTCGAATCCAGAAAGAATGTGCACGTAAGTTACGGCGGCGTAATCTATCTCTCGCGGCGTAATGGCGCATAATTCAAATTGGCGAGTAGGGGGTGTGTTTCATTTAAATGAAGCGCGTCCCCGCGCCAAACGAACTGCGCATGCGCCGTCCCTAAATTTCCCGCTGTGCATTGCACTAAATGACGTCGCAAGGACGTCATTGTTTTGACGTGGACGTAAATTACGTTCATCCCGATTCACGGATGACTTACGCAAACGAAAAGATAAATAAAATAATTATACACGGGAACGACGGCCATACTTAACATTGCGTACGCCACCAAATAGCAGCTTTAACTATACGCCGGAAAAAGCCGACTAGAGACGACGTAAAAGAATGCGACGGGCACTCGTACGTTCGTGGATTTTTGGAAATAGCTAATTTGCATACTCAACGCGGATTACGACAGGAACGCCACCCAGCGGACGCCGAAGAATTGCATCTTAGATCCGAAGGTGTACGAAGACGTATGCCTGTCGGATCTAACCCAGATGCCGTTGTATCTTGTTTTGAGGATTCAAAACAAAGATACGACGCAGGAAATTTGAAAGTACGCCGGCGTATCAGTAGATACGCCGGCTTACTCTCTTTGTGGATCTGCCCCAAACTATCTATCACCTTAAGAAGCAGGAAATAGCAGTTTAAAATATACAAAGTATTTACATGGAGGGATACAGAGTGTATTCCTCTAAAACATTAAAGTACAGACATATTTAGTTACAGGTACCACATACCCTTTTCCATAATTACCCTTTTAGAACCATCCTGCAGGCCATCCTTCCATAAAACAGAGCTCCCGTCTCCTCCCCTCTGGAGCATATCTCTCTATGCTGATTGTCTCATTGGTTGGCCTAGCAAGGATCAGGATTGGAGGCCTTACTACATAAGTCAGCCCCCTTTCATGCAAATCCTGCTGATTATATTCGGGCAGGAGATTTAATTGAATTTTCCCAGAATTAAAGAATGGGGTTATCTTCATTGCATGCACATCACAGCATGAGGTCAATTGAAGAAAGTGGGTTTAACACAATGGAATTGTCTCTCCAAGTTTGGGGCTCCACATAGTCTAGTCTTAACAAATGGGCTTTCCTAGGTGCTAAATTACATATATTCAGCAAGCTTAAATGAAATATATTCAGCACGCTAAATGAAATATCTTCAGCCCGCTAAATGAGATATATTCATAATTCATAATTACAATATATATATATATATATATATATATATATATATATATATATATATATATATATATATATATATATATATATATATATATATATATAAATACAGCTATTTAATTTAGATTACCCATAAAACCATAAGGCAATAGAAAATTGTAGAGAAATGTTAACTAATGCATTACAATTTATCACACAATATATATTTTAGATGACTAACATTTATTTTAGTCAACTAAAATGTACTGGAGATTGAGTCGACTAAATACGACTAAAACTAAAACAATTTCAGAAGACTAAAATGGGACTAAAACTAAAATGCCATTTTAGTCCTAAGACTAAAGCCGCGTACACACGATCAGTTTTCTCGTCTGGAAAACTGTCATGTTTTCTCTTGGACGAGAAAACCGGCCGTGTGTAGGCTCTCCAGCAGTTTTCCCAATGAGAAAACCATCGAGAATCACAACGAGAAAATTTACCACACATTTAAATTTTTAAGAAAAGGGGTGGATTGGCTGTACCGGACATAAAAAAATATTACTACGCGTCGGTCATTTCACGGGTTATAGAATGGGCTAAAGAGACTCATGATAAAAGATTAAAATTAACACGTGCCGATGAATACATATATTGAGATTTGATGGTTTGTATTCTCTGATCAGCTATCACTACTGTTCCTTTCTCAGCCTCAATCTCCTCCTGTAGAACTCCTGTAAAATGACAGATCATTTGTTGTGTATCACCTAGAGGAGCTGTTTATTATCAATATCCTCATCCCACTGTCTCCTATTGGAAATTTAGGGCTTGGACTGGCATAAATATGGAGAATGTGAAAACCTTCAATGCATCATGTCTGTAATGTTTTTTCCTTTATCCTTAAAACTATATCTCCTAGGTTAAATAAAACTAAAACTTTAAAAAAAGCACAAATAAGAGAACATTTTATGAGTCTGTCATGTGTATGTTGCCTTCCATTATGTATGTGATATATGAGTATTAGGCTATATTAAGATGACTATGGCCATTCCAGTATGGGAGAGTCTTTGTCTTTGTATAGGAAAACCTCTGAGCCAATGACCAATGGGTTATCGTGTATCATAATACATGTTTTTAATGGATAATCGACACAACGCCTTCATGTATTTTTTAAGGTATGTTGTTATTTTTTTTAAATATAATCTCTGTTTATACATTTAGCTTCATAGTATTGTTATTAGACAGGTTATTGTGTAAGTGTGATGTTATTTGTAACATCATATGATAGTTGACATAGTCTCTAAATAGGTGAGCCCTCGGCAGCATCTAATTTCTTTAAATGAGCTACTTGCATCTCTCTGCAGTGCCATTACTAAAATAGTTTTATAGATGGACAAACTTTAGTTCAAAGACAAGTAGTGTATGCAATACATTGTGAACCGTCCAAATTATAACCCTATAGTCTGAAATGTTTTTCAGCTTGAATCAAGACAAAATATGAGGAACTTGAGACAGTACATATATGATATATTCAGCAGAGCAAATAATGAGAGGTTTCTGTAAAAAAAACAAAATCATTTTGTACCATCTGTAAATTGCTCTTTTTACCATGCCAATTAGAAGAAACTGATTCCAGGTCTTGACAGGAACAAATAGCTCCAATCCACTATTCTGGATGAGTTTGCTGCTGATGTTTTAGAACCGTGCAGATTTCATTACTGGGCAATAGTTCTTATCTCTAAATCATACTGCCTATGACAGTGAATAAAACAAATGTACTTTACAGAAAGTGTTACAATTTCAAATTATTACCTTGTAATTTTTGTTAGCCATTGAACCTTGAAAAAGAAATCTATAAATCTAGCAATATTTCATTTCATTCTGAATCATTTACACAATTAACCATTCAATTAATTTAAGTGTTTAATTTTAATTTAACTTCTTACACTTGGGTATAGCACATCAAATATATATTTTTTGTTAAAATATACAGTTCCCAATTTTTTAATTAAAGTTCCATTTAAATTGTAGTACCACTGTATTTCATATTATGCCAGAATAGATTAAAATTTCCAGAGAAAATTGTTTTAGAAATACATAGCTTATATAAAGGTCTAAGTACTTAATGTATTTACCTTCTTAGTAGTATATTTTGTGTTCATGTAAATAGGCCCTATGAAAAAAAACTCCTTATCTGAAAGTCCTTTTTTGGATCATGTATACTTTTCTTCTAGTCTTTAAGCCGTGAGACTTAATTCACTTTAGAAATATGAGTTGCTTTAACTTCACTTCATATTTTATGTCATGCATTATTACATTTTCTGCTTGAAATTCCTGTTTTCCCATATATTTGTTCTCACTAATTTTATCAGCACCTAAAATGGCTCCCTAGTCTTATTCTCAGTAGACTCTATCATAATAATTAAACACATACGTGGTGGCCCTTTTAACCATAAGTATCCCAGAGGAGGTATCATCCCTAAAAAATCAAAGCAAGAACCAGAAAAATTGGACTTTGCATACACCTCCAATAGTAAAAACACATTATTTATAATATCATTGTTTTATTGAATACAAATACCGTATTTTCCGGCGTATAAGACAACCTTTTTGATGCAAAAAAATGCATCCGAAGTCGGGGGTCATCTTATACGCCGGTACCTGTCTCTGTCAGGCTGCGGGCATCCATGATTTAAAAGCGGCGCCTCCTCCTCAGACTGTTCCGCGATGGGCGGAACACTCATTTTCCCAGCAGGGCCTCTGTTCAGTGTTCTGCCTATCACAAATGCCTTCTCATCCTCGGACGAGAGGACATCCTTGATAGGCGGAACACAGAACAGAGGCCCTGCTGGGAAAATTAGTGTTCCGCCTATCACTGAACAGTCTGAGGAGGAGGCACGGCTTTTGAATCATGGATGCCCGCAGCCTGGAAGACAAAATCTGAAAAGAAAGAAAGGTAGGGAGATCGTCTTGGCCGGCACAGTGGAGGCATGTGGTGGCACAGTGGAAGCATGTGGTGGCACAGTGGAGGCATGTGATGGCACAGTGGAGGCATGTAATGGCACAGTGGAGGCATGTAATGTAATGGCACAGTGGAGGCATGTAATGTAATGGCACAGTGAGACATGTAATGGCACAGTGGAGGCATGTAATGTAATGTAATGGCACAGTGAGGCATGTAATGGCACAGTGGAGGCATGTAATGCAATGTAATGGCACAGTGAGATCTGAAAAAGGCCTGTTCCTGTCAGCGGTTGTTCTGGCTACCCCTTAGCTTCCAGAAGACTAGTAGGAAGGGGGTAGTCTTATACGGCGAGTATATCCCAAAACCAACATTTTTCCTGGAAAAATAGGAGGTCGTCTTATACGACAGAAAATACGGTAAATAAAATTATGTTTGTTACATACATATCATAAAAGCATTTCATCTCATGTGTACAAGGTCAATAAGTGATACCATCAACCTCATCTTAAAAACATCCCACTTGGAATGTCGATATGGTTGGCTGGGTTTGACTTGTTTCGCGGGACACTTGCTTCCTCAGGACCTCTCAGACCTGCTCCATATCCACATATGACAAAAGTGTGTGATTTAAAGCTAAGGATAAACAAAATGTTTAAATATTGTCATGAACAATGACAATTACAAGGGGCATCAGTTCAACAGGATACAATAATAAACAATGAGAAAACAGCCAAAACGTATCATATTAATACAAAAAGTATTACCTCAAATAATCCCCTCAAAAACATCCACATTTGGTGAGAAAGTACTGTATTCCACAAACAAGTCCTGAGCAGCCTGTGGGGGGTCACATAAAAAACATGCATATGAGATATCACAGATGAAAGGAGCTGAAGGCAGAACAGAAGGTACAGTAAGATTTATTGATGCCAGATGATATAAGGGGCATGTAAGAAGGGAAAAGGGGAGAGTATAGGTCCCCATAATATTGATAATTACCATCAGATGGAAATATAGGCTGCTTGTAGGGAAAAGGAAAGAAAGGGTACTGCTGTAAAGGCAGTCTTATATCTCTACAAAAGATTGTACATAGTTAAAGAATCTCGTGTTAGCA
Organism: Rana temporaria; assembly: GCF_905171775.1. Lineage (NCBI taxonomy): Eukaryota > Metazoa > Chordata > Amphibia > Anura > Ranidae > Rana > Rana temporaria. The sequence continues at coordinate 505,523,551 of NC_053489.1, forward strand.
GGGGTTCACAAATCTGCCAAACAGACAGTTAAAAATTGTTTTAAAATAAAAATAAACTTAGTGAATTAGAAGGTGTGAACTATTGCCATTATACCTATGTAGCAATGGCCCTGTGGGATTGCTACATGTTGCAGCATCCACACATTTCGCCCTGCTGCCAGATATTCATTAGACACACTTCTTTTTTTTTATATATTTTTATTGAATTTTTTCAACAACACACAAAAGAAAAAAGAAAAAAACAGACTTTGGCTATTCACTGCATCCGAGCATTACATACATGCATTGGAACATACTGTAAACAGTGTTCATGTCAGGTGTCTCCTGTAGTTTTTTAGCATGAGAATTACAGTACTAGGTAATACACCTGCACTAATATAAAGTCACCAGGAGGGTGTACATGACATAGGTCCAAGGCATCAAAAGGACTCATTATCCAACATGTGGTCTGCCTGATGTAAGGGTTAGGGGGCTGGCCAGCCATCTGCCCCATATTTTCTGAAAGGCTGTGGCTCGTTTCCGAACCTCAAATGTGAGTTTATACAGAGGTATCGAGTCATTAACCAGTGATATCCAATGAGGCTTTAAAGGTACCTGAGAGCCTTTCCAGGTCAATAATATAGTTTTCCTAGCATAGAAATGAAGGATGCGGAGGGGTCTCTTTGCATAGGTGGAGATCTGGAGATCCCAAAAATGCCCAAAAGGCAGTTCTTGGGGTGAAGAACATTCGGAAGGCCCAGTGCCTGTGAAATATAGGACCCTACTTCTTCCCAGAAGGTCTGGACTAGTGGGCAGGCCCAGAAACAATGTAGAAAATCTGCCTCCTGGCCACTCCCTCAAAAACAGTCAGCAGTGGGGGCTAGGCCCATCTGGCATGGGTTAAGTGAGATAGGTGAAAGATTTTTATGTTGATTTTATGATCTTTGGAAGATATTACCAAAGTTTTATATGTGTCGCTAAATTATGACCAGTCTTCGTCCATAAGTGTAGAGTCCATAGATGCCCATTTTGCCTGTGTCATCCGGAATCTAGAGTTACAGTCTGTCAGAAGAGCAGCAAAATATGTGGATATAAGTTTAGTGGGGTCGGGGTGTCGCAGTATTTTCTCTAGTTGTGGGGTCATCTAGGGAGCCAAACTGGGCACAAATGGCGTAACGTAGTTGGTAGTAAAAGAATATGTATGAACGCTGTAAATCAAAGTCTTCTCGCAATTGCCAAAAGGACTTAAACCCCTGTGCATCATATAGGTGACATAAGTATTTAATCCCCCTGGAGTACCATTGCTGTGGATCAGGCATGAAGTTTGGTTCTTTAAGATTGGGGTTAAACCACATTGGGTTATTAGGGGACACATACCAATATTTCCTTTGTGATTTTGGAAACAATTGTTTTAAAAAAGGAGAGTGAGGTGTTCAGCATAGATGTGCCCAGGTGGATCGGAGGTCGACCCCTGTATACAATATTATGGCAGGTGTGCCAGCAACCACAAAGTCTCCAAAGCCACCCTGGGGGACCTGCCATTCCACAGAAATGCTGTGCAGATCGCATTTATCTTTTTAAAGATGGATTTGGGAACCCTACACGGTGCGTTGGACAGGACATACAGCAATTTGGGCAAATACATCATTTTAAGGATATTAGCCCTCCCATGAGATCCAGGGGCAGGTCCATCCACCATTTAATCTGCTCTAGTTGCTGGGTCAAATTAGTAGGGGAATCAAGTTATTGTCAATATAAGAAGATAAGGGAAGCTGCACTATGACATCTAGATATCTGAAAGGGGACACTACCTGGAGCTAGGAATGCTGGTGAATCTGTAAGGTTGCATCAGGGTCTAAAGGAAATAAATTAGATTTGTCCCAGTTCACTCAGAACCCTGAGTAGTCACGAAGACCTCTATTTCTTGACAACAGTGTCTTTAATGAGTCCTGAGTATCAGCTAAGTACACCAGGGTGTCATCTGCATATAGTGAAATACACTCTTCAATAGTGGCAATAGGAAGTCCTCTGATGTGGGGGGGAACAACGAATACATATAGCCAGCGGTTCCATGGCCAGGGCAAATAGGAGGGGCGACAGTGGATACCCCTGCCTAGTGCCCCTGGTGATAGAGAAGGTGTCTGTAATATGGGAGTTTTCCCGTATACGCGCCTGTGGGGAAGTGTAGAGGAGTCTGATCCAGGCAATGAAGCGGGGGCCGAAGCCATACTAATGCAGTACCTAAAAAATATATGGCCACTCCACACTATTGAAGGCCTTACAGGTGTAATGACACAATGGGGCTGATTTACTATGCCTTTGCTCCATTATTCATGGATCAAAGGCTGGAGCAACGGCCGTTTCAGCATTTACTAAAGGAATGCGCTGGCAATGCAGCACAATTCCTTATTTACTATAATGCAGAGTGCGCCCAGGAGGGGGGCGCATGGTGCGCCCCTATGGACCTGGTGCACGGCATCTAGAAATGTAAATAAAATGTGTTTGGGAGTGAGTTTATTATGGGGGATGTGGGATATATAGTGACATGTGTTTGTATAACATTTACGGGCCGAATTTAAAGTGAAAGTGACTTTTGTAAAAACGAGCCGCTGCGCCTGCTAGCACATTTAAACCTGCAGGAGGTTTATTTGTGTACTTCACATGCGTGAGAGTCAATTTCGGACATTCAGGCACGGCGCTTCACTACACCGGCAAAATATTGGTAAATATCAAGCGGCGTAGTTGCCTTTGCGTGGCTTGAAGTGGCGCACGTGAATGACTGAAACTTTTTTAGCTTATGCTGAACATGAAGGGGAACTCCACGCCAAATAAAAAAAAACGGCATGGGTTCCCCTTTAGGAGTATACCAGGACCTTAAGTTAGGAACACCACTACTGCACAAGTCTGCTCTCACTCGTAGGATCACCAGGAGGAATCAATTGTCATTTGCCCTCTGTTCTGCTTGCAGTGAGGTTTGAAGCACCTGCTGCCAGAGGAAGGTTAGGTAGTCCAGCTAGCGATATTCCAGCCTCCTACATCCAGCCGGACATCCAGCAGGACTCTGCACCCCCAGCGCCGACTCCTAACTCTCACTCCTAGGGCCAGACAGGCAGGGGTCTCCTCAGTCAGGATCCAGGACAGCTACTCCACCTTTGGCCTCCCTCTTTCCTCCCCAACATCATCAAGGTAAGGCCTTTTTTCGTTCAGGCCTATCCACCTCCCCTTGGGCTAATTCACGACCGTCCTTTTCAGGATAAGCCGCGGCTGCGGCCCAACAAAGGGGATAACGGATAGATCTTCCATCCCCCACACTCCCAGCCACGATCGGGGCATCCCCGCTGCTTCCATTCCGCAATCCCACCTTGGCCTGAACAATTCCGAGGCAAGCTCGTGGCGACCGCATTTAAGAAAGTCTGAAGCTTCAGCCGCAGCCTAGCGGTGCACAGCGCTTGCTCCGCACAAACCCCCTCAAACTTCACTAAACCACCCCTGCCCCTGGAGGATCTCTACCATCGCCCCTTGGTGCCCCCTCCTCCCTACAACCGGGCCTCACCCAGCTGCACAGCCCCCGGCTCGGCCTAGTCCCGGTCGGCGGCCATCTTGCTACACCCCAGCAACTGTGATATTGCTGGTACATAGCCCCACTCCCCTTCCCCAGTCCTAAAGCTGGGATTTGGCTCCCACCCCCACATCCTCAGGTCCAACAGCTCCAATTCCAGGGTCCGCCACCACTTAGTGTTTGATCCAGGGCTCTCCCGATCGCCCTTGTGGGATCAGGAAGGATTTTTTTTCCCCCGGTCATGGCAGATTGGCATAGAACGGCCAGGGTTTTTTCGCCTTCCTCTGGATCAAACGGGGAGGAAGATTTGCCGAGTGGGGAACCCACTTGGAAATCGCCCTTCCCATCATCATTGAATACCTCTCCGACCAATTATCACTTTCCCCGGCGTTTTTCTGCGATTATGTCTAATCTGAGATACTCTGCAGAAATCATTTGGGGTCTAAAGCCATTCGCCTCAATATTACCAGCCGTCACCAAAAAAGCTCTAAGGAATGAGCAACTGTTAAGAATCAATCGACGATCGTCAGTCAAAAATTTACCCCAACCTAAGCACATATCATGCGCTTTGGTCAATACAAGGTCGGCAGTAAAACACCGACAAGAAATCCATGATTTCATTCTACAAAATGATTTAGACTGTCTTTTTATCACAGAAAGCTGGCTCACAGCCGACTGTAACACCATTCTAGGAGAATTGGTGCCAGAGAATTATCGCATTCTAACATAAAACAGAGTGGGGCAAAGAGGAGGAGGCCTGGCGGTGATCCACAAGACTCACCTCTCGATCACTAAACCAGGCCATCAGTACTCACTTCCATTTATGGAAACCCTCACTCTGCAACTGCAAACAAATCCCCAGGACACTGTTCACATACTCCTGTGCTATAGACCACTGGGTCCAAAAACGCACCTGCTCATGTCATTGACAGAGTTCATCTCCACCTATACCCTAAACACCAAACATTTCCTGCTGCTCGGGGATTTTAACCTCTGGGCCAACTCCTCACAGGACCCCGTCGCTGATGCCTGCATTGGCCACTTGGAAGGATTAGGTCTACAGCAACTAGTATGTGGGCCCACACATGCTTCAGGTCACACGCTCGATCTCATTTTCAGACAAGATCTGGAAATCAATATTCTGGAAAATGAGCCGCAACCATGGACTGATCACAATGCCATTAAATTCACAATCAACATAAACGCCCCCTCAAAAAAAAAATGTAAAACCGGTGACAACACACTGGACTAGATCTCAGAAGAAGCTCCACTCGGAACTCTTCAAAACTACATTAGGGAACAAAATAAAAACAATCCAACTACATCAAACAGCCACAGAAACTATTGATGCTATAAATAAGGCTCTGCTACAGTCAGGCGACTTAGTAGCGCCAAAACACACAACGTGCATCCGGAAAAACAACTCCAGCTGGTTTAACCACCAGCTGTCGTTGCTAAAGCAAGAGCATAGAAGAGCTGAAGCAGCCTGGAAAAGAAGCTCTTCAGAGGAAAACCACACCATTTATAAGATAATAACCAAAAAATACCATAAAGAAATCTTTATTGCCAAAAAAAATAATTTTTCCAATATTATCACTAATGCCCTAAACCTCCCCCGTGAACTCTTCAATCTAGTTACCAAGACCATGAACCCAGTCTTTCTAGAAGCCCCTAATTCTGATTCACAAACATTTTGCAACAAATTATCAGATTATTTCATCAACAAAATTGAAAGAATCCGTGAAAGTATTCAGCAAAATACAACCTCCATCTACCCCCCCCCCCCTAAATCACAAACCTAATACCCACATAATTCCACCACAATCACCTAACTTCACTCTAAAACCCATGCATCGATGCCACTAAAAATATCATCAGGACTCTGCGAAATAGCACAGCGCCCAATAATATCATCCCCACCAAACTGCTGAAAGAACATGCCGATATTTTGGCACCAGCTATAATGCAGCTCATAAACCAGTCATTCAAGGAGGGCGTGGTGCCACCCTTGCTGAAACAAGGTATAATCAAACCAATTCTAAAAAAAAACACCCTCGACCCCAAAGACCCTAACCACCATCGCACCATAACAGGCCTGAATGTCTTCTCCAAGGTAATGGAGAAAGAAGTTGTACAACAGCTACAACATCACTTAGACACCCATAAATTACTTGACCCATTCCAGTCCGGTTTCCGTCCGGGTCACGGGACGGAAACAGCACTTCTCAAAATACAGGATGACGCTCTAGAGGCCGCAGTTGAAGGAGAATCTTGTCTTCTAGTTGAAATCAATCTCACCTTCGTTGAGATCCCTTCATTGGTTGCCCATAAAAGACAGAATCACTTTCAAAGCACTCTGTCTAACGCATAAGTGTATTCTGGGAAATGCCCCCCAATATCTATGCGAGAAACTAAAAGCTCACAACACCAATCGCATTCTGCGATCCACCAACCAAAATCTACTCCAGATACCCAAAGCCAGATACAAGTCCAAGGGAGAACGAAGATTTGCGGTCCAAGGACCCAGACTATGGAACGCCCTACCAACCACCATCCGATTGGAGGTAAACCACCTGGCCTTCAGGAGAAAGATCAAGACCCATCTCTTCTGAGGGCCCAGGGAATGGATACCAAGCGCCCAGAGGCGATTCAGTTTGCATGTGTTGCGCTATATAAGTTTCTCAATCACTCACTCAGGTATGGACACCTACGCCAAAAAAACGGTGTGGGGGTTCCCCCAAGATCCATAACAAACCCTTATCCGAGCATGTCGCCTGGCTGGACAGGAATGGGGGTGGGGACAAGCGAGCACCCCCCCTTCCTGAGCCATACCAGACCGCATGCCCTCAACTCTTGTCCCTATGTCGATGGGGACAAGGGCCTCTTCCCGACAACCCTGGCCGTTGTTTGTCGAGGTCTGTGGGCGGGGGCTTATCGGAATCTGGGAGCCCCCTTTAATAATGAGGCCCCCAGATGCCGGCCCCCACCCTATGTGAATGAGTATTGGGTACATCGTACCCCTACCCATTCACCTGGGGGGAAAATGTTAAGTTAAAAAAACACACTACACAGATTTTTGAAGTAATTTATTAGTCAGCTGGGGGGGGTCTTCTGCCGCCCCTCCCCTTTCTTCTTTAATTTTTTTTACAAGGGGGGGTAGGCCCGGACTTCACCGCCGCCTTCTACCGGGGGGAGCCGGACTTCACCGCCGCCTTCTGCCAGGCCCTTTCCCCCCTTTAAGCTCTTTTACATGGGGGAGGGGTAGGCCCAGTCTTCTCCGCCGTTTTCTGCCGGGGGAGCCGGACTTCACCGCCGCCTTCTGCCGGGGGGGAGCCAGACTTCACCGCCACCTTCTGCCGGGCCCCCTCCCCCTTAAAGCTCTTTTACATGGGGGTAGGCCCGTCTTCTCCGCTGTTTTCTGCCGGGGGGAGCCAGACTTCACCGCCGCCTTATGCTGGGGGGAGCCAGACTTCACCGCCGCCTTCTGATGGGCCCCCTTTAAGCTCTTTTACATGGGGGGTAGGCCCAGTATTCTCCGCCGTTTTCTGCTGGGGGGGAGCTGGACTTCACTGCTGTCTTCTCTGTTCCCTCTTCTGCCGGGCTCCACCACGGGGGCCCGGTCTTCTCCGCTGTCTTGTTCCGTCTTCTCTTCTAGCGATGTTGACAAGACGAGCTCTCCTGCTGTAATGCCGTGTGAGCGTTGCGCAATGACTTATATAGGCATGGGGCGTGGTCACCGGGTGATGCCACCCGGCGACCCCATCCCTTGTTACATCAGATTCCCGAAGGTAAATTATTAACATATGGGCGTATTTGTTCATCTATGAACTTGCTGATGTTTTCTGTGATGCTACCACAGCCCGAAACAATGGGACGTCCGGGAGGTGGTATCTTGTTTTTGTGGCTCTTAGGAAAACTGTAGAACGTGGGAATTCTGGGGTGCAAAGTCCTCACAAAATTCCACGTTTGTAAGTTGATAGTCTTCATAGCATACGCATTGTCAATCAGTTTGTAAAATGTCTCGTCAAATTTATTGATCTGGGACCTGGAAATTTTGGTATACCATTCACTGTTACTCATAATTTTTGGGCACATCTCTTTATATTGCTGGTTATTCATGATTACTATATTGCCACCCTTATCAGCTGGTTTGATAGTTAATTGTGTTTGTTTGATAAGGTTATCTAAAGCATATTTTTCTTTTTTAGTCAAATTGGATGGACTTGTAGGGTGAAAATGTACCTTCCTTTGTTCAAGATACCTTACATACAGTATTCTCCAACAATTGGATGGTTTGTCTGTTCCCCCCAATGCCCTTCTGGTTACTATAGATGCGGAAGCTCTCTATAGTTCCATTCCCCACCGGAGGGGCATTGGGGTGATCAGACATACCTTGTCTCAATCCCATCGGTATAATCCGATTTTTGATGACTTTCTGATTTTGGCTTTGGAACATGTCCTAACCCGAAATGTTTTTTCCTTTGATGGTTCCTACTTCCTCCAGGTACAGGGCGTAGCTATGGGGACTTTGTGTGCCCCATCCTACGCCAATCTGTACCTGGGGGAGTGGGAACAGGGGGTTCTGTCCCAGGAGGTTTATTTACCCCTAACTGACCATATCATTCACTGGAGTCGTTACGACGACATCCTGATGGTTTGGACAGATACCCCACAAACACTATTAGCATGTCTTACAGCCATGAATGATAATACATACAATCTAACATTCACTATGACTTATAGTGATGTCTCTATCAACTTTCTAGATGTGACCATTGAGAAAGACCTGACTGGCAAACTCACAAGTGCACTCTTTAGAAAGGACACAGCATGCAACTCTATTTTACTTGCACAAAATGCACACCCCGTGCCCCTGATCAGATTTATTCCTTTTGGCCAGTATTTGCGGTTACGCCGCAACTGCACAAAAGATGATACTTTTAAAATGGAAGCTCATATGCTTAGGGACCGGCTCCTAAAATGGGGCTACTCTACAACTTGCCTCAAGAAGGCCTTTAGAAAAGCCACTGCTAGACCAAGAAATGATCTGTTGATCAAAAAAAACAACCTAATAAATCACCGATCGATGTAAATTAAAATTATCACCAGATTTAGTAGGCAGAGCAAACATGTTGGTAGGATTATCTCCAAACACTGGCAACACTGGCATCTGTTAAGCGTTGATCCATCATTAGCTCCTTATGTACCATCAAGACCTTTGATTACTTATCGTAAAACAAGATCACTTAAAGACAGTCTCACTCAAAGTGAATATGTGGGTGAATATCGCACAGATCCATGCAAGAGACCTGGCACCTTTCGGTGCAGAGGTTGCAATTTATGCCGGTATATGAATATTGGAGACAATATCCTGTTACCCAATGGTAAACCTTTTAGACCTACCCATTTTGCGAACTGCAAAACACCTGGAGTGGTGAATTTATTTCTTTGCCATTGTGGGGCGTTTTACATTGGCAAAACTAAACAACCCTTTCACAAACACGCTTCCAGACACATTACGTGTATGCGTAAGGCAGACACGGAGCTTCCCCTGGGGTGCCACATTCGAGGCGCCCATGGGGGTAAGATTCCTAGAATTAAATTCCTAATTTTGGACAGTATACACCCCAATAGTAGAGGGGGTGACTGGAATAGAACTTTATTGCAGAGAGGATCCGCGTAACCTATGTGATTTAAGATCCGCCGCCGCAAGTTTTTGAGGCAAGTGGGTAATTCACAAAACACTTACCTCATTCAAATTCCGCGGCTAGGGGGAGTGTACTATTCAAATCAGGCGCGTCCCCGCGCCGATCGAATAGCGCATGCGCCGTCCGGAAATTTTCCCAGCGTGCATTGCTTCAAATGACGTCGCAAGGACGTCATTGGTTTTGACGTTTACGTAAATTACGTCCATCCGTATTTGCGATCAACTTATGCAAACGACGTAAAAAATTCAGATTTTGTCGTGGGAACAACGGCCATACTTAACATTGGCTGCGCCTCATAGAAGCAGTGGTAACTATACGCCGGGAAAACCCTTACGTAAACGGTGTAAAGTGACTGCGTCGGGCCCGCGTACATTCGTGAATTGGCGTATCTCGCTGATTTACATATTCTCGGCGTAAATCAGCGAGAACGCCCCCAGCGGCCATTTTAAAATTGCAGTTAAGATCTTAGGCATATCTATGCTTAACTGATTCTATGAATCAGTCACATAGATACGACCGACGCAACTCTGAGATACGACGGTGTATCAGGAGATACACCGTTGTATCTCTATGTGAATCTGGCCTGGAGACTTTCGTCTCCATTTACATCTCTTTCCTTTTGGTGCGTGTTCGATGCTGAGACAGGAGATTTTATGCAGATCTTATTTGTTGTAAGTAACATATGCTTATCTTTTGTTAAAACTAGAATTGCATGGCTGCCTTCTCTCTTGTCCCTCTCTTCATTTCCAAACAACTTTAATTACTTGAGCTGTAAATAATGTTGAAGTTTATTTTTTCTCTGTAATGTATGTATATACAGTATCTCTTTTCTAATAGACATGTAACTTTTGACCCTATGATCGTCTGTAATACCCCTTGAAGAAGGATCACAGATACCGAAACGGCTGTCGGGTTGGACTATTTTTGGTCTTATGTCTGTTTAATTGTTTTATGAAATAGGATCTGTATACCACTTGCATGTGGTTTTTATCCTCTTTAGGACACTCATTGATGTCCCGATTTGATCTATTTAAATACAATTTTTATATTTTTTTTCTACAATTAATGGGCCTAATCCACAAAGCAGATGCGCCGACTTAACTCGAGGTACGCTGCGTAAATAAAATTTACACGGCGCATATCTTTGCGCCTGATCCTCAAAACGAGATACGCCTTAAAATCAGGTTTTTCCGTCCTACCTAAAATAATTACACCGGCGCTTTTTCGTGCGCAAATTATGCTAGACACGCCGCTGTTTTGATAGGCAAAGATGAAAATGAGGGAGATAGGGCGATCCACAAAATTAAGTGTGTGCGCCGTAGCTTACACCCTGTGCGCTTCTGTTAGTTTCAATGTGCAAATTTACACTTTATAAAAGCAGCCCTAATTTTAAACATGCCGTGTAAAGGTCAGCTAAAGCTAAACACCATTAAGGAAGAGCTGAGCACACACACTTGCAGGACAACAATCTGTATGCCAACATGCCAGGGGCATCCATGCGCATAGCTAGACTAGTGACTTCAGTGACCGAGGGTACCCCCTCTTCTGAGGGAACAGCAGTCAGGAGACGCCTCGCAGAATGCATCTTTGCACAGTAAACACACACATTAATTATGTCACAATGAGAATGCATGAATGCAAACCACTGTGGTCCCTAGCACAGACACATCACATGCACATCTAATTGGATTAGATCCAAGTACCCCCCCCAGTACTTGGGAGCAGTAACGCCCCGCCACGGCTCCAATTCTGTTACTGTGCATTCATACACCATTCAGGGACCTGGGATCACTTCTCCCTGGTCCTGGGGATCCCTTCTCCACCAAAACTGAGGGTGACACCCTTTTTTAATCAGAAATGCCACCCCCCCACATTCACACATCATTCGCACACATAAACCAAATAATAAGTACAGTATAATAAACAAAATCATAAAAATATAAAAAAAATCACAAAAATAAAAAAACAAAAGTACCCCTGCAAATTAATTGCGGTGGCGATTGCTACGTCTGGGCCGCCCATGGGCACGGACACGGGCACGGCCACGGCCAACCGGAGGATCTTCATGGAGGGGTGTGAGCAGGGGAGGGAGTATCTTCATGGGGGGGGGTGTGAGCAGGGGAGGGGGTATCTTCATGGGGGGGTGGGTGAGCACGGGAAGGAGGAGCCTCCCCTGGTGTCTGTCCTCCTGCTGGCCTGCCCTCCAAGGCCACGGCTATCCTTGTGAGACAGAGAGTGACGGCAGCCGTATTGGCCTGGCCAGCCCGGGTATTGTCCTGCACAGCCTGGGTCAGGGCAGTCACCTCCTGGGCCATGCCTGTTGTGGCGGTCTTCAGGTCCCACAAACATGTGATGACCGCCAATGAGTTTGTGGCCCCATCACTGATTGACTCCCTCATTGCACCCAGGCTGTGCTCCATCTGGGTCAGAGTCTCTTTTATCTGACCCAGATGGCGGGTCTGCCGGGCATTGTCCCTCTGCAGACTGCCCGGCAGACGCTCGGCCACCCCCTGGTCTCCTGGGTCGCCATCCTGCCTGCCCCTGAGGCTTGTGGCCTGGGAGGAGGGGAGAGAGTGACCCTTGTGGCTTGCGGCCTGTTGGGGGAGGAGTCGGAGGGGCCCCTCTGGGGTAGCCTCAGGGGTAGCCTCAAGGGTAGCCTCAAGGGTAGCCTCAAGGGTAGCCTCAAGGGTCATCATATCCAAGGCCAAAATGACTTCTCTGCCAATCTGCAGATCTTCTTCCTCCACCCCCTCATCCTCCTCCCCCTCATCCTCCTCCCCCTCAACCTCCTCATGAGGGGAGGTTTGGCCCCTCCCCTCCCCTGGGGACTCCTGCCCTTCTTGGGACTCATCAGCAGCCTCTTGTCCTTGGGGTGGTGCAGCAGCCTGGCCTGATGGCCCAGCAACCTCCTGGTCATCTGTGGAGGACACAAAACAATCACAGGTTTGAGGATCCACACACTTGGCACATCTTCCCTTCCCCCACCCACACATGCTAATCACCAGATAGAAAAACCAAAAACTTACCTGGCCTCACAGCAACATCTGACTGATATCTACTCAGGCCCACCACCTGCTCTGGCTGGAAACACAGGGCCACTGCCCATTCCTCCTCACTGAGCCTGATGGGGCAGGCTGAGCCTCCTCCAGTGCCCGTGGTATGGGCATTGATCTTTGCCACCTTGTTACGGACCACGCTCTTTAGATCGTTAATCTTTTTTTGGATGCCAGCGGGGGTCCTTGTCTCCCCCCCGCCGCATTGATCTCATCCGTAATCTTTTTTAGAATCGCCTTCGTTTGGGCCGGGGAGGTGTTCCGGCTATCAGGGCCATGTAAATATCGCCCATATAGGACGATGGCCCGAGCAAGGATTTGCTTCTCTACCTGATTAAAATTGAGCTTCCTGCACTTGGGTGCCATCACAGACACCACTCAGCAACAAGAATAAACTCACAGGACAAACAAACAAAAATACACACACAACAAACAAACAAAAAAACTCACAGAAGAAACGCACAAAAAGCAAAACACACAAGCAGACAGCTACTACAAATTCAAAAACAAACATGCAAAAAACAAACACAAAATACAATCAGAAAAAAACAAACACAAAATACACTCAAAAAAAAAAAAAAAAACTCAGAAAAAAACAAACAGAAAATACACTAAGCAGAAACAAACACCAACTACAATCTAATACTCCTCCAAAACCTCTCTATCACACACAACTCACCAACAAACACCGACAAACGTTCAGAGCAGAAGCAACTTGCTCTAGGAAGGGTAACACAGGAAAATACTTTTGCAAGGGAAGTGTGTTTGTCTGGGGCTATTTATACACAGGGCGATCCTCAAACTAAGTACGCTTGGCCTTTTACCTATCTCACTGATTGCGCCGAGCAAAGTTCTGCACATGCCCAGTGAGCAGCAGATTCGTGCGCGCATGCGCAGTACGGCCGGCCCTTCATTTGCATGGGGTCATGGCTCATTACAATGAAGCACGGCCACTTCCTTTCCACTTGCTGTGGATACGGCACTTACGACACCAAATTAGGGCGCCGTAACTTAAATGACATAAGTTTTGAGTAACTTAATTTGCGCCGCTGGCTGTGGATTAGGCCCAATGGGCCAAATCCTCAAAAATCCTGCCTAACTTAACTTTTCCCATTTAAGTTACACTGACTTAAAATGTCTACCTAAGTGCCCGATCCACAAAGCACTTACCTAGAAATTTCAGGCCGTGTAACTTAAATGTCTCCGGTGCAGGGCGGTCCTCTTCTGCAGGGGGCGATGACAATTTAAATGAGGCGCGCTCCCGCGCCGGCCGGACTGCGCATGCTCGTGACATCATTTTCCCGACGGGCAGCGAGCGAAATTACGTTACGTCAGGCTTTGTGGATTGCGACGGGACAATAAAGTTGCGTCGGGTAAAAAAAAAGTTACGCGCCGGGAAAAAAAATTCAAAATTTAAAAAAAATTGTGGCGATCGAAAAAAAGGTCTGTTTTTACAAGGTGTTACTAGTTTACACTTTGTAAAAGCAGAACTAATTTTACGTATGCAAACGTAAACTTACGCAGAAAACACAAAGCTGAAAAGCTTTGTGGATCTCCGTAAGTCCTCATTTGCATACGCAAAGCGGCATTTCGACACGAAATGCCCCCAGCGGCGTATGCGGTACTGCATCCTAAGATCCGACAGTGTAAGTCTCTTACAGATGTCGGATCTTCTGCCTATCTTTGGAAAAATGCTTCTGAGGATCAGTTCCAAAGATAGGCACTGGGATACGCAGGCTGAACAGCAGTTCCGCCTGCGTATCCCTTTTGAGGATTTGGCCCAATGTGTTTGTGTCACTTTTAAAGTCCCACCCTTGAGGGGGTATTCCATGTTTTTTTCTTACATCATAGTGTCATAATTAACTTCTACCTTGTTTGGTGATCTCAGCTCCTTCCATCTGTGATATCTCGTATGCATGTTTTTTTCTGTGCCCCCTCCCCCCACAGGGATGTTTTTGGTGGGATTTTTTTAGGTAATAATTTTTGCATAAAGATTATAAGCTTTGGCTTTTTCCCCATCTCCTCCATCTTTGTATCCTGTTGAAATGATACCCCTTGTAATTGTATATTGTTATTGTCATTGTTCATGATGATTTGATAATAATTCAATGTTTAGTTTATCCTCAGTTTAAATCACACACTTTTGTCATATGTGGATACAAAAGAGGTCTGAGGCCTCGTACACACGGCCGAGGAACTCGACGTGCCAAACACATCGAGTTCCTCGTCGAGTTCTTTGTTGGACTTGTCCAGAAACTCGACAGGCTTGCTTTGCGTACACACGTAACAGACAACAATTTCCTCGTTCTCCAGCGCGGTGACGCTCACCACGTATGACGCGACTATAAAGGGGAGGTTTGAAATCTTGGGCGCCACCCTTGGGGCTCCTTTTGCTGATTCCGTGTTTACGCCTGTTAGTAAAAGTTTGGTGCGTGACGAATGTGCTATTTCCATTCCAAACGCTACTTTTACCGAGGGTGTTCTCCAGTCTCCAACTTTTTCATGGGTTTCTTAGCATACACACGACCGAGTTTCTCGTTGAGAAAACAGCCCGACGAGGAACTCGTCGATCCAAATTCGACTCCCATCGAGAAAATAGAGAACCTGCTCTCTTTTTGGCTCGACGAGTTCCTCGACGAAAAGTGTACACACGACCGAGTTTCTCGGCAGAATCCGGCTCTGACCGAGTTTCTCGCCGAATTCTGCCGAGAAACTCTGTCGTGTGTACGAGGCCTAAGAGGTTCTGAGTGATCAGAGTTTCCCGGGAAATGCATCAACCCTATCCCAGCCAACCATATCGACATTTCAAGTTAAGATGTCTTTGAGATTGGTTGATACTGACCTTGTGCGCATGAGATGAAATGCGTTTATGATATGCATGTACTAAACATGATTTTATTTCTTTGAATACACAAAAAATGTATGATAGTTTAATTAGTGTGTATTTACTATTGGAGGTTTATACAAAGTCCAGTTTTTCTGGTTCTTGTGTTGATTTCCACTTTATTATGATGGTCATTAATATACAGTGTGATGATAACATTAGTGTAAATGTAAACTCAAAAGATGATATACCACCCATCAATCCATTTACTTTCTAAACAATATAATCTCTTTGATTTCCACATTTCTGAGCATCTAAATAGTGTTTCTTGTTTGTTTCTTCTTCACAGAGTGCGTATGTTTTTGCTAGAAGCAAAATTCAACTGAAGTAGATTTAGACCATAACTAGATGCCATTTAAATTGCTAAAGCACTGCTTATTGTAACTAATTGCTTCTTTTGCATCTCTCATTTTCTTTCACTAGCTTCCTGCTCTAACTTTGCTTTATTGCGTTGGATCCTGAAAGGAACAATGGTGGACCATGCTTGTGTTTAGGCATGGCAGCTTGTAATCTTCATTACAGACTCATGTGAAAGATGAACATTTAGGAACACAATTGAAAGACAGTTGTCCATACATAACATCTGTCCAAACTCTTACCTTCATAGCCAAATAACCAGTATTAAATAATATAACACAAATCTAAAAATAACCTTAAAAATATTTGTTTTAGTTGTTTTTTTGCTTAAAGCATGACATATATTGGCAATGTTCTCATTCTACATTTATATTGCATTGTGATTGAGCTGTTTATGGAATTCTTGCTCTCTTTTCCGTAGAAAAACAATGTAATTCAAACAAGATGGGAATTTGAACACATAGTTGCTTTTACAAAGGATACTTGCTGGAGATAAAAGCAGCAATCATCTGGCAGGTGCATTGTAAATCCAACAATCTTTCTGCTCAATTAAGATCAGCAGATTGTTGAGAATTCATGGGTCAACAGCTTTTATTAGTACGTCGTGGTCTGATGTCTCCTAGTACAATTCATTGCAGCCTCCTGTATCTACAGTAATTTTTAAACTCTAATGAGCATCACAACAATAATATATATATTTTTATATATATATATATATATATATATATATATATATATATATATATATATATATATATATATATATATATATATATATATATATATATATATATACATACAAAATGGTATTTGGAGGATAAGTGAAGGTATTAACAAAAAAAGTGCTAAAATACAGTAGTTATAGATTTTCAATAAAACTTTTAAAATAAGCAATATTTTTTTTTTAAATGGAGAAAAGCTGCTTAGCATTTTGGGGCTACACGAGACCATATTCTGTTTAACCACTTCAGATCCGCGCTATTGACAAAAGACGTCTGCAGCACGGACTTGAAGTGCCGGGTGGACGTCTTTGGACGTCATTTAAAGTGCATTACCCGCGCGCGCCTCTGGGGGGCGCACAGCGGGTAAACACTGTCCCGGAGCATCGGTGAAGAACCGATGCGTGTACCTGGCGGCCGCGATGTCCGCCGGGTACACGCGATCATCGGTAACACAGCAGGGACGTGGAGCTCTGTGTGTAAACACAGAGCTCCGCGTGCTGTCAGAGGAGAGGAGACCGATCTGTGTCCCATAGGGACACAGCATTGGTCACCTCCCCCAGTCACCCACCTCCCCCTACACAGTTAGAACACACCCAGGATACACATTTAACCCCTTCCTCACCCCCTAGTGTTAACCCCTTCCCTGCCAGTCACATTTATACAGTAATTAGTGCATTTTTATAGCACTGATTGCTGTATAAATGTGAATGGTCCCAAATTTGTGTCAAAAGTGTCCGATACGTCCGCCGCAATATCGCAGTCCCAATAAAAATCGCAGATCGCCGCCATTACTAGTAAAAAAAAAATAATAAAAAAAATCATATTTTTTTCCCCATTTTGTAGGCGCTATAACTTTTGCGCAAACCAGTCGCTTATTGCGATTTTTTGACAGTGACAGCTGATTACAGGATATAAACACAAGTTATAAACAAAGTCGGTTATTGGCTTTTCTCTCCCTATTCTGTCAGCTGAGAGCTGATAACTGGCTTGTGTTAGTGATATGTGCAAGATAATCAGGGCACTGATTATCAGTGTTCTGATTATCAGTGCAGTCCCAGCAGTGCCAACCAGTGCAGCCAAATCGTGCCCACCAGTGCTGCCAATCATGCCTCCTTATCAGTGTCACCTATCAGTGCCTATCTGTGCCACCTATCAGAGGCCATCAGTGCCGCCTATCAGTTCTGCCTATCAGTGCCACCTCTCAGTGCCCTTCAGTGCCACCTATCAGAGGCCATCAGTGCCACCTATCAGTGCAGCCTCATCAGTGCCACCACATCAGTGCCCACCAGTGCCTATCAATGCCCCTTAAATGTACCCATCAGTGCAGCCTAATAGTGCCTATAAGTGCAGTCTCATCAGCACACATTAGTAAAGGAGAAAAATTATCTGTTTGCAAAATTGTATAACAAACTATGATTTTTTTTTTCAAAAATGTCATATGGATATAGTGTTGCATGACTGCACAATTGTCATTCAAAGTGTGACAGCGTGGAAAGCTGAAAATCGGTCTGGGCAGGAAGGGGATACAACTGCCCATTAGGCAAGTGGTTAGAATACCTCACTGAAATATTTTATTTAGCTTTCTTTAACCCATTTAACTTTTTTGTGAGACAGATACTTGCTTTTGGTAGTATTTAATCACCACTTTTTATTTTTATATATTTTTTACTATATAAAGGATACTGTTTCCCTTAGTTTCAGCTATAAAACTTTACAAATAACAAATCGTTCTTTCTAAATTTAGGCCAGAATGTATTCAGATACATTTCTTTGATAAATAAATAAACCAATAAATAAATAAGTGTATATTGTTTGGTCTGTGTGAAAGTTATGCCTTGTACACACGGTCGGACTTTTGACCGTGCAAAAGTCTGCCGTGAGTCAGTCGGAAGTCTGATGGAAGGAAAGAGAACAGATTCTCTATCTAAGGTCCGTTGGACTTTCGAAAAAAAAGTCCGAAGGATGCTACACACGGCTGGACTTTCCTAGAAAAAAAGCCAGTTGGACTTTTTTTCTCTGAAAATCCAGCCGTGTATACGAGGCATTATGGCCTCTACAAGCTGTGGTATATATAGTTAGAATTTATCAGAATTTATTAACTCTGCTATTCTGACTACCTTTATAATTTATTGAGGCAATAAAATGCCAGAAGAGTACAAACACACTCAAAATAACCAATTAGTATGGGGACGCCACATACTAGCTGCATAGAAGGTAAAAAATCATTAAAATTTTTAAGGGTCATACATAAGGCGTCTAATTTCCTGACTATCACATGTGTGGAGGCCCTGGAGTGTCAAGACAGTAGAAACATCCATAAAATTACCACATTTTGAAAATCAGACACCCCAAGGTGTTTTTTAGGAATTATAGTGAATCTTTGGAAGATTACATTTTTTTGCCACACGATTTTGAAAAATGCAGAAAGAAAGTGAAAATGCATTTTTACACAAAGGTGTACATTAAAGCGGGAGTTCACCCATTTCTAAAATTTTTTTTTTTCTTCCCCTAGATTCCTGCTCGTTCGGTCTAGGGGAATCGGCTATTTGTATTAAAATAGGTGCAGTACTTACCCGTTTTCGAGCTGCATCTTCTTCCGTCGCTTCCGGGTATGGTCTTCGGGAGCGGGCGTTCCTTCTTGATTGACATTCTTCCGAGAGGCTTCCGACGGTCGCATCCACTCGTAGCCGAAAGAAGCCGAACGTCGGTGCGGCTCTATACTGCGCCTGCGCACCGACGTTCGGCTTCTTTCGGAAAATCGTGACGCGATGGATGCGACCGTCGGAAGCCTCTCGGAAACCTGTCAATCAAGAAGGAACGCCCATTCCCGAAGCCCATACCCGGAAGCGACGGAGAGGATGCGTCTCGTAAACGGGTAAGTACTGCACATATTTTAAAATAAATAGCCGATTCCCCTAGTAATAACGAGCAGGAATCTAAGGGGGAAAAGTGCCCTCTAAGGGTGAACCCCCGCTTTAATAGGATATTTCTAATGTGCATACTTAGAGGTACACCCTCTGTTACTGCTCATGAATATGGGGATGCTACATTTGTGAGACTTTTTAGAGCCTAGCTGGCCCTAGAGGGGCCTAAAATTCAACAAGCACCCTCAGGCATAAATTATGCATCAAATTTCTTGACTACCTATTACATCTTTGGAGACTCTGGGAAACCAGGGCAGGACATTACAAACACCAACACAATGACCACATTTTGCAAAGCAAACACCTCAGGGTATTTTATAAGAAGCATAGTGAATAATTTAAGATTTAATTTTTTTGTCACAATTATTTAGAAAATAACAAGGAAAATGTATATAATTTCTACTTCTCACAAGAAGCATGGACACACTTTGACACACCATAACATGTGTGAGACCTTTTCAATGTTCAGACTGATTATGTACCAGTCATTGTATTTTCTGTATGACAACAATAAGCCAAAATTGTTTAACCACTTCCATACAGGGCACTTATACACCTTCCTGCCCAGACCAATTTTCAGCTTTCAGCACTGTTGCACTTTGAATGACAATTGTGTGGTCATGCTACACTGTACCCAAACAACATTTTTATCATTTTGTTCCTACAAATAGAGATTTCTTTTGGTGGTATTTGATCACCTCCGAAAATTTTGAAAAACAAATGCTTTTTTTTTGTTTCCGTTACAAAACTTTGTAAATAAGTATGTTTTCTCCTTCACTGATGGTTACTAAAGGGTGCTGCACTGATGGGCACTGATGGGCACCGATGAGGTGGCACCAATGAGGTGGCACTGATGAGGTGGAATTGATGGGCACTGATTATGGGCACTAATATGCAGCACTGATGGGGCACTGATAGGCAGCACTGATGGGCACTGATATGCAGCATGGATGGGCACAGATAGGTGGCACAGATGGGCACTGATAGGTTGCACGGATGGACACAGATAGGTGGCACGAATGGGCGTGGATAGGTGACACGGATGGGCACAGATAGGCGGCATGGATGGGCACTGATAGGTGGCATGGATGGGCATGGATGGGCACTGATAGGTGACACGGATGGGCATGGATGGGCACTGATAGGTGACATGGATGTACTGTAATATATTGTACTGATGAATGCCAATCAGTACCAAACAATAATGCTTGCCAATCAGTGATGCCAATTGTGGGCACTGATTGGCATCCATTGTGGGCGTCGGGTCAGGATATTGAAACCACTTTGCCGCCGTTATTTTGTGGGCGGCAAGTGGTTAAAAACAGTGTACTGCTTGCTTCTGTACAAGTGGTCAGGGAAGATGGCTTAAGCCCTGTACACACGATTGGTTTGTCTGATGAAAACGGACCGATGGACTGTTTTCATCAGACAAACCGATCGTGTATGGGCCCCATCGGTTTGTTTTCCATCGGTAAAAAAAAAATAGAACATGTTTTAAAATTTTCCTATGGATAAAAAACTGATAGAAAAAAACGATCATCTGTGTGGAACTCGATCAGAGAAAAATCCATGCATGCTCAGAATCAAGTCGACGCATGCTCAGAAGCATTGAACTTAATTTGTCTCAGTACGTCGTAGTGTTTTACGTCACCGCGTTGGACACGGTCAGATTTTTGACTGATGGTGTGTAGGCAAGACTGATGAAAGTCAGCTTCATCAGATATCCGGCGAAAAAATTCATCCGATTAGATTCCATCAGATATCCAATCAAGTGTACAGGGCATAAGTGTATCTTCACCTATTTTTATAGCAAGTCTAGTCTACAAAAGAAAACAAATGAGACAAATTATCTCAAATTGTACAAAAAGGCAAATAACCATGTACAAGAATATTACAGTACATGCGTAAATTGCCATGGTAAGCTGAAGATAACATATACAACACCATACTTCTATAAGAAGTGTGAACTTCTAAGGAGGTAATGAAAAAGTGAAGAGGGAATTAGGGAAGGAGCAAGAGGAAAGGGAGGGGGGTTGGGGGGTAAAGAGTGGACAGGGTAGGGTAAGTAAAAAGGTAAAGTTGGGAAAACTAGCAGTAGCAGTAAGTAGGATACCAGTCAAGACAAATTTTTATACAATCTACTCCATGTTTGTTTGAGCTATCGGAATGTAATGTCGCATACACACGATCGGTCCATCCGATGAAAGCGGTCTGATGGATTTTTCCATCGGTTAACCGATGAAGCTGACTGATGGTCACCATCAGTTAAAAAAACGATTGTGTCAGAACGCGGTGACGTAAAACACAACGACGTGCTGAAAAAAAATTAAATTCAATGCTTCCAAGAATGCGTCGACTTGATTCTGAGCATGCATGGATTTTTAACCGATAGACATGCCTACAAACGATCGTTTTTTTTTCTTTCGGTTAGGTATCCATTGGTCCATCCTCTCCTCACCCCGCCTGCTCCCTGTATGCAACATATGGAGCCCATATCTGCCGATGCTTGTCCTCCTACTCTTTCATACTCATAGAGTGGATATCTAATGAGGATTGGATTGGACCTAACCCCTGCTGTGATTCAAAGCTTTTGATACAACGCTTATTATCCAGCATTGTCTGGTAAGAGTTTCACTTGCTCATTGCACGAGTGGTGGTGGTGTTTTTAGGATCTCACTGGACTGTCTCTATTGGAGATTTGTCTTTAAGGCCCCATACTCACGACCAAACATGTCTGCTGAAACTGGTCCGCGGGCCAGTTTCAGCAGACATGTTCGGTCGTGTGTGGGCGCGAGCGGGCCGAATTCCAGCAAACATTTGCCCGCCGGGCCTTTTCCCAGCAGACAAATATTCCTGGACGTGTTTTAAAACCGTCCGCTGGAATCCTGCCCGCTCGGACATGTACGGTCGTCAGTACAGACCTACCGTACATGTCCAGGCGCCCGCCGTCCCTCGCATGCGTCGAATGACTTCGACGCATGCGTGGAAGCATTTTAAAGGCGGGCCGCCCACGTCCCTGCGTCATTGTCGCGGCGACACCGCGTCATCGACGCGGCGACACCGCGGACACGCCCCGCGTATTGTTTACGCGCGGACTTCTGTACGATGGTGTGTACAACCATCGTACAGAAGCCCTCTGGCAGACATGTATGGTGAAAACGGTCCGACGGACCGCTTTCACCATACATGTTTGTTCGTGTGTACCCGGCCTAAGTCTTCTCACAGAACATCTAGTTTGGGACTATTCTTTCTACTACAGTCTTTTCAAATGATCTTTGGACTATTACAAAAGCATTTTAATTCCACAAAGAAGCGCTGCTGTACATATGTACATTGTTTATATGTTGTTTTTTATTCTATAAATTTAAAACAAGATTGAATTTTTTTTAACCGATGGATAAATAACCGATGGGGCCTATACACGATCGGTTTGGTCTGATGAAAACAGTCCATCAGACCGTTCTCTTCGGTTTGACCGATCGTGTGTACGCGGCATAACTGTGCATTTTGGGATTATGTAACCATGAGGACCAAGAGCTCAACAGTTTAGCATAGCTAAGGCTACGAAGAGCAAACCTCTTTTCCATTGATAATTTAAATCTGAGCATCTTAGCAAAGGAGGGGACCATAGATGTTTTCCATAGTCTGGTATTATTAAGTTGTTCTGCCTGAAATAGGTCAATAATAGCATTTCGGGACCTGGTAGGGAAGTGTTCCAAACCCACATGAAGTAAGGCAATTTTTGGGTCAGGGCTAATTGGTCTATCGGTGATCTCAGAGATCAAGAAGAAAACCTTGTTCCAATAAGAGTGATTTGCAACTCCACATAATGTGAAACAGTGAGCCAAAGTCTCCATATTGTCGTCAACATTGAGAGGAGTGGGCCAGGTAGAATTTGGAAAGTCTTATGGGTGTTAAGTACCAGTGATGAAGTAATTTTTTAATAGGACTCCCAATGGTTGGCGCAATGCAAAGCCTTGGTTGTAAAAATAAAGGTTGTGTGCCATTCCTGGTCAGGGATGTGAAAGTTTAGAATCTTTTACCATTTATTAAGGAATGGTATTTGAAGCGGGTGCGTGATTATGCATACATTCTGTTTATTAATCCCCCTTTAAGCCTCTCCCACTATTAGGCAAAATCTGTCCTCTGCATCACACACTTCTGACCTCTGGCCTTAGCACTTACTACTGACCCATGTCCTCCATCTTGATGACTCTGTACACTGCCCTAACTAACAAACTGCTAACTCTGTCCTCTGCCATGCTGTACACAGCCCCACTGACCTGCCATCCTCTGCTCCCCAGACATGTTTTATTGCACCCCCACATCAAACAGGCCAGATCTGGCCTTGCTTTTAAAAGTGGTTAAAGGGACTCTGCAAGTGTTGAATTGTCCTGCACAGGAAATGCAGACACCTAGAGGGGAATCACTAAGAAAAAAGAAAGAAAATATACCTTCAATATGAATGGACTTTTAAGGCACTGTAGTAACAACAACACAAGTCAAAAAAAATAAAATAATAATTTTATTATCACATTAAAAATATTTTGGTGGATAACAGCATCACCACAGAGTGAAATTCATGCATATGATTTCATCGCAAATGCCAACAAAACAAACTAATACAGAGCAATGTTGTTTCCCACTAAAAGTTGCTGATGCATTTTTGAGTACTCAGCTGCTTCATCAGGGCCAGCGTGGGATTTCTCTGGAAAGTTAAAGAAGATTTATGACAGCATAGCAAAAATATATAAATGTAATTAATTCATTTTACAAAAACATATTGTACAAACATTAATCAGTGCTTACCACATTCAATTTTACAATTTTAGTCACTGACTAATGAGATGACATCACACATGATCTTAAGGACCCTGCTCCCCTTACAACAAAGGGGGAGGGCAGGACGAAGGCCTCGACTCCCCACACAATCCCAGCTGGAATGTAATGAAAGGATAGGCAAACTAAGTACAGAAATTCTAAAGATCATCATATAAATCACATAAAGATGTCAATCCATGGATAAATAATAAGAAAGAGGGAAATAAGGGGCAAGGGTCACTGTCCAAAGTCCCTCCTAAACTATGGTGGAACATTGTGGAGCATAAATAGTGACAATTAATAAAACAATCAAAAATGGATCACTAAATCTTGTCCAAGTGCAAGTTATTACACTAGGCTGCTCTACACTGAAGTTAGGGTGATCTATGTATATGGATTGTTAAACAAGGGGCTCTATAACATTGATTATAAAGTGCTTTACAGAGGGTCCTATACCATGGACCTATCACTCCATAAATATAAGTAGGAGCATATCATCACATTTCCACCCCAATAGCATCAATCACCATTACTCACCAAAAGTAGGATAACAACTAGGGATGAGCCGAACACCCCCCCCCCCGGTTCGGTTTGCAGCAGAACATGAGAACAGGCAAAAAATTTGTTCGAACACGTGAACACCATTAAAGTCAAATTTTAAAGGCTAATATGCAAATTATTGTCATAAATACGTTTTTGGGAACCCGGGTCCAGCCCCAGGGGACATGTTACAATGCAAAACAAATTTTAAAAACGTCATTTTTTTCGGGAGCAGTGATTTTAATAATGCTTAAAGTGAAACAATAAAAGTGAAATATTCCTTTAAATTTCGTACCTGGGGATGTCTATAGTATGCCTGAAAGTGGCGCATGTTTCCCGTGCTTAGAAAAGTCCTTGCACAAAATGACATTTCTAAAGGAAAAAAATAATTTAAAACTACTCGCGGCTATAATAAATTGCCTGGTCCTGGGAATACAGATAAAAGTAATTGAAAAAAAAAACAGCATGGGCTCCCCCCTTAGTCCATTACCAGGCCCTTTGGGTCTGGTATGAATATTAAGGGGAACCCCAAACCAAAATAAAAAAAAAGCATGGGGTTCCCCCTCAAATTCCATATCAGGCCCTTCAGGTCAGGTATGGATATTAAGGGGAACTCTGCGCCATTTAAAAAAGAAAATAGTGTGGGGTTCCCCCCAAAAATCCATACCAGACTCTTATTCGAGCATGCATCCTGGCAGGCCGCAGGAAAAGAGGGGAGGATGAGAGAGCACCCCCCTCCTGAACCATACCAGGCCACATGCCCTCAACATGGGGAGGATGTCCCCATGTTGATGGGGACAAGGGCCTCATCCCCACAACCCTTGCCCGGTGGTTGTGGGGGTCTGTGGGCAGGGGGCTTATCAGAATCTGGAAGCCCCCTTTAACAAAGGGGACCCCCAGATGCCGGCCCCCCATGTGAATTGGTAACAGGTATATTGTACCCCTACCATTTCACAAAAAAACTGTCAACATTTTAAAAACCACAGGAGACAGTCTGGGACAAGTCCTTTATTAAAAATAAAAAAAGGTTCCAACGATGTAATCCCATTTCGAGCGATCTGGAAAAAATAAAAACTTGGCGATAGGAACGATACCGCCTCATATGAGGCGCAAGGGCTGAATGGCGCTCTCTCAGTGTGACAGTTTTATAGCTGAGGACAGGGCCACCCATCACATGCGCCAGTGACCCCGCCCCCTCTCTGACACAAGAGACTTGTCCCAAGTCTAAGTCCCAAACTGTCTCCTGTGGTTTTTAACTTTTTGACACTTTTTTTGTGAAATGGTAGGCTTACAATGTACCCCGTTACCAATTCACATGGGGGGATGTGGCATATGGGGGTCCCCTTTGTTAAAGGGGGCTTCCATATTCCGATAAGCCCCCCTCCCGCAGACACCCACAATCGACGGGCAAGGGTTGTGGGGATGAGGCCCTTGTCCCCATCAACATGGGGACATCCTCTCCATGTTAAGGGCATGTGGCCTCAAAATCCATACCAAACCTGAAGGGTCTGGCATGGATTTTTTGGGGGAACCCCACACCATTTAAAAAAAATGGTGCAGGGTTCATCTTAACCCCCCTGACGGTAAACCCGAGCGCGACTCGGGGTTGGTTTTACATGTTAGGATCGGCAAACCCGAGTCACGCTCGGGCTGGACGGGCTTACCTTTCGCTGGATCCACAGGCTTGGTTTACTCACCTTGTCCCTGGATCCAGCGATGCCACCCGCTGTGTGAGCGAGCGGGACCTCCTCGCTCGATTCACAGTCCCCGTGTGACGCTGATCTCCGTTCCCTGTGACGTTACGACGCACGGGGACGGAGAACGGCGCCAAATTCAAAAAAGTAAACAAACACATTACATACAGCATACTGTAATCTTATAGATTACAGTACTGTATGTAAAAAATACACACCCCCCTTGTCCCTAGTGGTCTGCCCAGTGCCCTACATGTACTTTTATATAATAAAAAATGTCATTTCTGCCTGCAAACTGTAGATTGTCCAAAAGTGTCCCTTTATGTCAAAAATGGTTTTAGATCAGCTAGAAAACAGCGATAATAAATTATAATCACTTGCAGAATTGTGCGATAGCGATTTGCGGGGAAATTCGTCATAAAAAAAATAAAATAATGACAGCGACAATTCTGCAACTGCAAATTTCAGTGATTTTGAGTTGATTACATTATTGAATAATTTTTATTATAATTATATTATTATTTGTTATAATTATTTATAATTATTTATTATATTATAATTTATAATTTTGTTTTAAAAAAAAAAATCATACCCGGGATGCCTACAAGACTCTTGCTTGGTCAGATTTAAGTGAGTTATTTCTAAAAATTACAGGCCTACAGTATAAAACGCCAATTTCCTTGCAAAATAAATGTACCGCTTTTGGTACGTAATTCCAGACAGAATCATACCGCCAGGGAGGTTAATATCCATACCAGACCTGAAGGGCCTAATATGGAATTTGGGGGGACCCCCACGTTTTTTGATTTGGGGTTCTCCTTAATATTCATACCAGACCCAAAGCGCCTGGTAATGGACTAAGGGGGAACCCATGCTGTTTTTTTTTCAATTACTTTTATTTGTATTGCCGGGACCCGGCAATCCATTATAGCCACGAGTAGTTTTAAATTACTTTTTTTCCTTTAGAAATGTCATTTTGTGCAGGGACTTTTCTAAGCATGGGAAACATGTGCTGCTTTACAGGCATACTATAGACACCTCCCAGGTACGAAATTTGAAGAAATATTTCACTTTTATTGTTTCACTTTAAGCATTATTAAAATTACTGCTCCTGAAAAAACGTCAGTTTAAAATAAAAAATGCATTTATACATGTCCCCTGGGGCAGGACCCGGGTCCCCAAACACTTTTTATGACAATAACTTGCATATTAGCCTTTAAAATGAGCACTTTTGATTTTTCATGTTTGTGTCCCATAGACTTTAACTGTGTTCGCATGTTCGAAAAAATGTTTTGCCTGTTTGCTTGTTCTGCTGCAAACCCAATCAGGGGGTGTTCGGCTCATCCCTACTGGCAACTATGCCAGGTCTTTTTCACATCACATGCTCATGTTTATTCTGACTGGCGTTCTGACAAACACCTCTGGAAAAATCAGTGATGGAAAAAGATTTAGGGGTTCTTGTAGAACAAAGCAATAGTATTCAATGCCAAACAGCAGCTAACAAAGATAGCAGAATACTCTAATGCCGCATACACACCATCACTTTATATGATGAAAAAAAATGACATTTTTTGTGAAGTAAAAAATGAAGTTTTTGATACTTCAATTTTCAAAAACGTTGCCTACACACCATCGTTATTTCACAATGCTCTAGCAAAGTGAGGTTACGTTCACCACTCTTTTCCATTGAAGCTCGCTTCATAACTAGCTTCTGGGCATTCGCGGGTTTAAAAACGTTGTTTTAAACGTCGTTTTTTGCTACACACAGTGATTTTTTGTGAAACAAAAAACGACGTTTCGAAAAACGACGCATAAAATTAAAGCATGCTTCAATTTTTTTTGTCGTTTTTCACAAGGCATAAAACAACGTTTTCCCCCACACACGGTCATTTAAATTGACGTTTTTAAAAACGTCATTTTTTTTCATCACATAAAGTGATGGTGTGTACGCGGCATAATACTCTCATGAATTCAAAGGGACATATATTTAAGGGAGAAATCAATAATTGTACCCCTTTACAATACACTGGTTGGGTCTTATTATTAATATGCATTTCAGTTTTGGTCACCAGTATACAAGATGTATGCCCTTGTATTTCAGCTGCGAGGAACAATTAAAAAGATTAACCACATTCACTCTGGAGAAGAGGTGCTTATGAGAGGATATGATCATAATGTACAAATATATAAAAGGTGAATTTAATGACGATACTAAACTGTTTACTCCCTTAAGAAGACACGTGGCCCCAAATTGATATTAAAGATGATGTAAAGGTAAAAAATGTTTTCCCTAAATAGCTTCCTTTACCTTAGTGCAGTCCTCTTTCACTTACCTCATCCTTCGATTTTGCTTTTAAATGTCATTATTTCTTTGGAGAAATCCTCACTTCCTGTTCTTCTGTCTGTAACTCCACACAGTAATGTGAGGCTTTCTCCCCGGTGGGGAGTGTCATGCTCGCCCCCTCCCTTGAGAGGGGAGGGGGTGAGCAGGAGAGTCAGGACACCCACTAACACACAGCTCCTTTCTCTGTCTGCAACATAGAGAGCGTCCTGACTCTCCTGCTCACCCCCTCAGGGGAGGGGGCGAGCACGACACTCCACACCAGGGAGAAAGCCTTGCATTACTGTGTGGAGTTACAGGCAGAAGAACAGGAAGTGAGGATTTTTCAGAAGAAATAAGGACATTTAAAAGCAAAATCAAAGGATGAGGTAAGTGAAGGAGGACTGCACTAAGGTAAAGGAAGCTCTTCAATAAGCATACAGCTGTATGAAAGTTTAAAGATGCAAACTCACACACATATAGGTTGAAGTGGAAGGACTATGTTACATAGTTACATAGTTTACTATGGAAGGGTTCCCTTAAGGTTTTTTTAAGCAGCAATATAATAGGTATCAAAAAACGTATTTGTTGATATAATGCTTTATTAACAAATTGAATATAAATAGTTACATATTTAATCAGTTTGAAAAAAGACACAAGTGCACACAGTTCACACAACAGAGAACAAAAACACACACACACACACAAATAGAAATCCTCCATATACACTTTCCAATACGCACAGTTGTAAACCTTGTAACTATGCCACAATAAGATAACAAACAAACACTCTTGCGCATTAGTGTGATGACCAGGTGATCTATGACTCAAGGGCTAGTGTATCTGGCCTTGCTTCCCTCCAGGATATCCTGATATTCACAAAAAAATATTAAAAAAGAGGGTATACCAGCCTGTTTGTGGCAATCAGTCCTAGAATGTACGGTCTCCAGATAGCAAGGTGGAAGACATCCGGATCACTGCTGCTGATGCGTTTCAAAGGAGTACCTTCTTTCTCAGAACCTAACAGTAATGACTCCTTCAGCTTGTTATATACACATATACATTAATTAGACACATCCCATGAGAGCCTCAGACTACCACCCACTAAAGGGGTGTTACTATGAAGGGGCGGGAATATGATGACAGATGGAAAGTGACACTTTACACACACTACAAGGTGTATCCATTATTAAAGCATTTAGGGCCAAATCCACAGCCAGCGGCGGAAATTACGTTTTTCAAAACTTATGTCATTTAAGTTACGGCGCCCTAAGTTGGTCTCGTAAGTGCCGTATCCACAGTGCATTTGCGCACAAAATAGCGCTTACGTAACTTAAATTCCGAGGCGTAAGGCGGGGTTATTGCAAGTGGGAAGGAAGTGGGCGTGCTTCATTGTAATGAGCCGTGACCCCATGCAACTGAAGGGCCGGCCTTACTGTGCATGCGCGCACGAATCTGCTTGTCACTGGGCATGTGCAGAACTTTGCTCGGCACAATCAGTGAGATAGGTAAAAGGCCAAGCATACTTAGTTTGAGGATCGCCCTGTGTGTAAATAGCCCCAGTCAAACACACTTCCCTTGCAAAAGTATTTCCCTGTGTTCCCTTCCTAGAGCAAGTTGCTTCTGCTCTGAACGTTTGTCAGTGTTTGTTGGTGAGTTGTGTGTGATAGAGAAGTTTTGGAGGAGTATTAGATAGTAGTTGTTGTTTGTTTCTGATAAGTCCATCGTCCGATATGGGCGCTATTTACATGGGCCTGAGAGCCGGAACACCTCCCCGGCCCAAAGGAAGAAGATCTATCAAAAAATTACAGATCAGATAAATGCGGCGGGGGGGGGAGACGAGGACCCCCGCTGGCATACAGAAAAAGATCAATGATCTGAGGAGCGTGGTCCGCAATAAGGTGGCCAAGCTCACTGCCCATAGGAGGGGCACTGGAGGAGGGGGACCATGCCCCATCCGGCTGACTGAGGAGGAATGGGCAGTGGCCCGGTGTTTCCAGCCAGAGCAGGTGGTGGGCCTGCGTGGCTTTGACTCTGATGTTCCTGTGGGGCCAGGTAAGTTTTGTTTTTTCTATCTGGTGATTAGCATGTGTGGGTGGGGGAAGGGAAGATGTGCCAAGTGTGTGGATCCTCAAACCTGTGATTGTTTGGTGTCCTCCACAGATGACCAGGAGATTGCTGGCCCATCAGGCCAGGAGGATGCTGGCCCATCAGCCCAGGAGGATGCTGGGCCATCAGCCCAGGAGGATGCTGGGCCATCAGGCCAGGCTGCTGCACCACCCCAAGGACAGGAGGCTGCTGAGGATTCCCCAGGGGAGGGGAGTGGCCAAACCTCCCCTCATGAGGAGGATGAGGGGGAGGAGGATGAGGGGGAGGGGGAGGAGGATGAGGGGGAGGAAGAAGAAAACCTGCAGCTTGGCAGGGAAATCCTTCTGGCCTCTGAGCTAATGACATTTGAGGATACCCTTGAGGCTACCCCAGAGGCTACCCCAGAGGCTGGCAGCAGTCAGGCCACCATCAGGGGTAGCCCCTCCCACTCCTCCCCCAACAGGCTGCAACCCACAAGGGTCACTCTCTCCCCTCCTCCAGAGCCACAAGCCTCAGGGGCAGGCAGGATGGCGACCCAGGAGACCAGGGGGGTGTTTGAGCGTCTCCCAGCCAGTCTGCAGAAGGACAATGCCCAGCAGACCCGCAGTCTGAGTGAGATACAAAAAAGTATTAACAATATGGAGCACAGCCTGGGTGCAATGAGGGAGTCACTCGGTGATGTGGCCACGAACTCTTTGGGGGTCATCACCTGTTTGTGGGACCTGAAGACCACCACAACAGGCGTGGCCCAGGAGGTGACTGCCCTGACCCAGGCTGTGCAGGACAATACCCGGGCTGTGCAGGACAATACCCGGGCTGGCCAGGCCAATACGGCTGCCATCACTGGTTGTCTGAACAGAATAGCAGTGGCCTTGGAGGGCAGGCCAGCAGGAGGACAGACACCAGGGGAGGCTCCTTCTTCCCCTGCTCACTCACCCCCCCATGAAGATACTCCCTCCCCTGCTCACACACCCCCCCGTGAAGATCCTCCAGTTGGCTGTGCCCGTGGCCGTGGCCGTGCCCGTGCCCGTCCCCGTGCCCTTGGGCAGCCCAGACGGAGCACTCGCCGCAGGAATTAATTAGCAGGGGTACTTTTGATTTTTTTTTGTTTTATTTTTTTTATTATTTAGTTTATTATACTGTACTTATGATTTGGTTTATGTGTGTGAATGATGTGTGAATGTGGGGGATGGCATTCCTAATAAAATAAGGGTGTCACCCTCAGTTTTGGTGAAGAAGGGATCCCCAGGACCAGGGAGAAGTGATCCCAGGTTCCTGAATGGTGTATGAATGCACAGTGACATAATTGGAGCCGTGGCGTGGCGTTACTGCTCCCAAGTACCAAAGGGGGGGGGGGTACTTGGATCTAATCCAATTCGATGTGCATGTGATGTGTCTGTGCTAGGGACAACAGTGGTGTGCATTCATGCATTCTCATTGTGACATAATTAATCTGTGTTTACTAGGAATAAAAAACATTCTCAATGTGACATTATTCATGTGCGTTTACTGTGAAAACAAATATTATCATTGTGACATTATTCATGTGCGTTTACTGTGAAAAGAAACATTCTCATTGTGACATTATTCATGTGCATTTACTGTGAAAAAATGCCTTCTGCGAGGCGTCTCCTGGCTGCTGTGCCCTCAGCAGACCGGGTAGAGTGGGTTAGGGGGGGATTGCCTGGGTGGGGGGTCAGGTCAGCACATATGTGAATCTGCAGTCCCCTTCTCATGGCAAAGTTGTGCAGCACGCAACATGCACCAATGATCTGGCACACAAAGTCTGGGGAATACAACAATGTACCCCCAGACTTATCCAGGCATCTGAAGCGGGACTTCAGCAGTCCAAATGTGCGCTCCACAACTGCCCGGGTGCGAATGTGAGCCTCGTTGTAGCGTTGCTCTCCTGGGGTTTGGGGGTTCCTGAATGGGGTCATCATATGTGGTCCCAGGGCATATCCAGAGTCACCTGTAAGGGAAAAGACATAAGGATGTTAGTCATGCATGTGCCCCTTGTGATGTCTGCATCCTGGGGGGGGACATACCTGACACCCATGTCACTCACCAATCAGCCAGCTGTCTCCATACATGTTCTGTTCCAAATCTCGGGAGATTTTGGTCTGCCGGAATATATAGCTGTCATGGCAGGATCCCGGGAATTTTGCACAGACGTGCCAGATGAGGCCATGGGCATCCACGATTACCTGGACATTTATGGAATGCCAGTGCTTCCGATTCCGGAACAGGTGCTCTGTCTCATGGGGGGGCTGTAGTGCCACATGGGTACAGTCAATGGCCCAGATGGTCCGTGGGAATCGGGCAATGTTGTAAAAGTCCGTCATGGTTTGCAATCGCTGGTCCTCCTGGGTGGGTTTTTGAAATTGATTGGCCATGCGTCTCAGTATTGCAGGGACTATTTGATGGACACACCTGCTCATGGAGGATTGTGCCATCCCAGACAGACCTCCACATGTGCGTTGGAAAGACCCAGTGGCAAGGAAATGGAGTGTTGCCATTACTTTGATGAGAGGTGGCAGGGCATGGGATCGTTGGGTTGGGGTGGTGAGATCATCCTGCAGGATTCTGGTTAATTCCAGGATGGCTTCCCGGTTAAAACGGAAGTTGCCATAGACCTCAGAAGCAGGCATGCCAAAGAGATCTCGGCGTGGGCGGTATACCCTCTCATGTGCCCTCCTCCTCCTCCTCTGTGCCCTCCTCCTTCTTTGTGCCTCAAAGTAGCGAGTGCTGCTAGGATCATGGATGGCCCGGGCATGTTGGCAGACAGTTTGAAGTCCAGCAAATATGTGTTCTCAGCTTTTCCTCAATGCTGTTGCTTCAGCAGACCTTTACACAGCATGTGTAAAATTAGGGCTGCTTTTATAACGTGTAAATTTGCGCAGGGAAACTAACAGGTGCGCACAGGGCGTAATCTACGGCGCACACACTTAATTATGTGGATCGCCCTATCTCCCTCATTTGCATCTTTGCCTATCAAAAACAGCGGTGTGACTAGCGGAATTTGCATCCGAGGATGCACCGGTGTAATCATTTTAGGTAGGACGGAAAATCCGGATTTTAATGCGTAACTCGTTTTGAGGATCGGGCGCAAAGATACGCGCGGAGTAAAATTAGAAATCTCGAGTTAAGTCGGCGCATCTGCTTTGTGGATTTGGCCCTTAGAACATTAGAGCCATTTATAACATTGCCATAAGCATGGATACTATACATGTTGTGTAAGAATACTACATACATAGACATATACAGTAGTAGTACAGTATAGCATGATAGCCAATGGTACATACCTTGGCATAGTGAAAAGCAGATCTATATCTATGTTTGCTGCTGTTGTCTGTGGCTAATAGTGTAAATGTGACAGTGATATCCATCTAATCGCTGTGTGCTTAAAACACAGCTAGCCTGCTGCTTCCTGGAACACACACTGTAGTGTTTGTGTTACCGGAAGGTACAACCAGAAATGCGTTCCTGATGTCACTTCCTGCTTGCCCATAGCAATGATGTCAGCCTGGTTCACGTTACTGAAGGGCCAGATAACATCATCCAGGGTGGCATCATTGACCAATTTTTTTCATACTGAATGGTTGTATATCCAATATGTATCACATTCCCAGCAACTGCCATTTAAATTCAGTCAAAACTTTTCAAAATTGTGGGAAAAGAGTGGGAAAAAATTAGGAACATTTCAAGGTGTTTCCGATATTTGGAGCGTTAGAGAGACTCCCCCCCCCCCAATTCAATTTTGCTGACAAAATTTTACCAGAAAAAAAGAAGTAACTATGTAACAGTTATATATCTGAATAAACGTGTGTCACTACAACAGGACTACCTGAATACCAGTAAAAACAGTAGTCTTTGATAAAAGTGCACACCAAAATATGCTTCATTATATTTTAAAATATAGCACAAACCAATCACAGTAGATTGAATGTTTTACTTACCAATTAATTGCATCACATGGTTGGTATGGATTATTACACTTATACACAGATATTGCATAATATTTTAAGACAACATTGTTGAAGCTTGTATTTTTCCTTGTATTTATCCTTGGTCTTGTTTATAACATTGTTTTTATCTATGTGTATGTATACTTTCACTTACTTTCACTTGCTTTTTATTACACACTGATATAAGTTCTGGTGGATATCTTACATCATACAGCTTTAACTTCTAATGTTTCAACCCGACATTCAGTTGGGAAACATACTTTAGGGTAGAAAGTTATGGTAAAAATCTATGCAGGTCTAGACCGCAACATGATATATTGCTTACATTAAATTGAAAGGCAGCCACAAAACCATTTGTGATGTCCGATTTTGGTCTATGCAGGCTTAATTTTTACCTTATTGTTATGATTACATTTTGCTTTAATACATGCTACACATACATCATAAATGAAGTGATTAAAAAACACAATTTATAGCTCTAAAAATCAAAATAGCTTTTTCCTTAGCAAACATATAATCTTTGCAATGTTCTAAAATAAATTAAACGTTAGCTTTCCACAAATCAATGAGAAGAGGAATACTGTGATATTAATGAGTACAATTGAGTACAGTAAATGCTCCATTAAGGGACTTGAACAACTTTATGGTCCTTTAACTACGACACTAAATAACATTTTACATATTTTTTCTTGTCAGGATTTAATGCAATCTATAAGAAGGTTAATCTATTTAAGTAATGCCATGAGTGCAAATTAAAATTGCAATTGCAACAACTGTTTTACACACAGGAGTTTATAGATTAACAATGCAAGGTGTTACTGAACTTCTATGTGTTAAGGTTGCTTTGTTAAGATAACAAAATAAATTGTGTTTTTTTTTTAAAACTATTGCAATTAAAATTGTATGTTTTACTACATACAGAGTGGTATATGAGTAGTAAAGAGGAATTTGAAACTCCAATGATTGAGAGAGTTGATTGACCATGCATTGTCAGACTTCTCTCATTTTGGGCTATTGTATTCTGACAGCTGACACCTGATTGGATGCAGATGTTGTTTTGCCTTTTTTTTAAAGTGGGCTTTATGTTCAATTGACTTTTTTGTTTACAAATAGTTTTATTTGAAATAGAAAACACTCGGTAAAATACCGAAGACATAGATGAGCATATACAGCAAAGTGGTTTAAGCAGCATTGACAAAATATGCATGTTAAAAACAATACATCAAGTCTGAAAACCGAAAGGAATATTATATAAACTCCTGCCCAGGGCCCTGGGAGGAATCAGAACTCAAAATACTCTGGAAGTATTCCAAACTAAACCCGTACAACATATGTGGCCTACGCCAAGGTGGAAAGAAAATATTATATAAGAAGAAGGAAAAATGCACATTTGGAAATAATAAAATAAAATAAAATAAATACCAGAAATGAGCAAGACACTAAAAAAAAACAAAAAAAAAAAACAAATCATATTAAACTAAATTCAGGGTCAGTTATACCTGTAATCTATATAGAAACCATGGGTTCCATTTGGTGTCATAAATTGGGATCGTATCATGTAAAGTATGAAAAATTTTCTCTGAGAGCATCATCTGGTCTATTCGAGCAACTATAGGAGCGAAGGGGACCACTTGTTTTTTCCAATGAAGAGCAATAGCCCAATGAACCGCGATACAAATGGAGTGTATCAACCTAACCATATGTTTGGGGGTATCACTAACGTCTTGGAACAATAAGCAGTGTTTAAAGGTCAGGGTGACCTGTTCCCCTGCCAACACGTCAATCATTTCCCGCACTGCTGTCCAGGTGGGTAACAATTTCTCACACTCCCAAAATAGGTGGATAAAGGAACCCTGTTGTGGGCAGCCCCTAAAGCAAGTCGAGGAAGCCTGCGGAAACATTTTACTAAGTCGAAGGGGGGTGTAATACCATCTCATCAAGAGTTTAACTGCCGTTTCTCTAACTGTCAGAGACTTAGTGCATTTGCGCATGTTTTGCCATCCTTTGACCCAGTCCAGGGCATCCTCTTCTAAATTCAACTCTCGCTGCCAATCCCCCCTATACTTCACTAAAGTAGATTCTGTCACTGACTCTAAGAATCTATAAACCAAGGAGATGAGGCCTCTCTGTCTAGGGGCTGAAGAACAGATATCTTCATAAAGGGAGGATGGGCCGGAATTTTGGAGGGGGTAATGTTGTTGGAAAAAATGTCTGATTTGCAGGAAATGATAAAATTCCCTAGTGGGTAATGGGTAGAGCGATTGTAGATGCGAGAACGTGACAAACTGTGAGTTCACCAAGAATTTATCTAGTTGAGTCAGACCACAGTCCCTCCAAATGACAAATGAGTCCGGAGAATTGAAGGCAGAGGGGAATCTAGGATCTCCGAGGAATGAAGCACCCTGTGGGGCCGCTGAGACCAGTCTAAGTTTATCTTTATAGTCTAACCATAGTCTCAAACTTTCAGCTACAATGTTGTTCTTTAAGTGCAATCCTGGCCATGATTTACCCGAGGACCATAGTAGGGAGGGGAGAAAAAATGGGGAGATGGACTCCCTCTCAAACCTGACCCAGGGGACTCTCGAATTTGCTATATTCCACTGAGCCTGTTGGGTAAACCTGCTGGACAGATAATAGAGCCAAATCTGAGGTACCCCTAAACCACCCTGGGCTGCTGGACGGTACAGTACATCTCTGGAAAACCTCGGGGGCCTGTTTTGCCATATAAATTTGTTCAAGTGTGACTGGAGATCTAGCAACAGGGACTTAGAAAGTCTGACAGGAAGGGAACGGAACAGGTAAAGGAGTTTGGGTAGGATTGTCATCTTAATAGCTGTGATCCTGCCTAGGAAGGAAATGTGTAACGGGGCCCAGAGCTTCAGAAGCCCTTTCAACTTAGCAAACATCTTGGGGTAGTTGGCTTGAAAGAGTTTGCGGTGGTCACCGGTCAGGTCAATGCCCAAATAAGAAAGGGAGTCCACCTTCCAAGAGAACGAAAAACTCTGCTTTAGGTGATCTATCTCCACAGGGGAGAAACCCACCGGCAGAGCCACTGATTTTGAAACATTGACCGTGAGACCGGAGACCCGCGCAAAGGCAGTCAGAGTGGACAACAGAGGGGGCAAGGTGAGCAAGGGGTCAGTGACAAACATTAGAACATCATCCGCATACATACAGAACTTGTATGTGGAAAAACTTTTGGTATATCCTCGTATATCAGGGTTATTTAAAATGGCAATGGCCAGGGGTTCAAGGGCTAATGCAAAGATAAGAGGGGAAAGGGGACAACCCTGGCGCGTGCCCCTTCCTAAACTAAAAAAGTCCGAGCTGCACCCAGGGATTCGGATTCGTGTTTTTGGGTTCTGGTACAATGCCTGAAACGCATGAAAAAATTCCCCCTGGAAGCCCATACGGGGCAAAAGCGTGGATAGATAGTTCCAGGAGACACTATCAAAGGCCTTATGTATATCCAGGCCCAATAAGAAAAGTTTACGGGAAAATAAGTTGGCATCCTGTATAATGTTCGTGGCTAAGCGGATATTATCTGTGATAAGCCTATGGGGGATAAAGCCTGACTAGTAGGGGGAGATAAGAGAGGGGATAACTCCTGCTAATCTATCAGCCATGATCCTAGAGAAGATTTTAAGGTCATTATTAATTACCGATATGGGCCTATAATTCTGGGGGAGTGCATGATTTTTATTGGGTTTAGGGATCAATGACATGTTGGCGAGCAACATTTCTTCAGGGAAGCTACCACCCTGCAAGATTAAATTAAACAATTGGGCCAATCTAGTGGACAGTGGTTCCGAGAATTTTTTATAGTACATTGACGAAAACCCGTCGGGCCCCGGGGCTGAACCCGATTTCAATGATTTGATCACTCTCAGGACTTCTACAGGGGCGACTGGTGCATTCAATTTATCTTGTTGTACGGAGGAAAGGGAGGGAAGGGGTAGGGCCTGGAACCAAGGATCATTCTGTACTGAGGGTTCCGAGGATCTGGCCGCCAACAAAGTGGAATAGAACCGCGTGAAGTGCCGAAGCACCTCTTGCGGGTGGGAGGAGGTACGGCCTGGGCCCACATCTAGTCTGTAAACATGTGGAGGGCGCGTCTGCTGATTCAATTTCCTAGCGAACATGGAAGAGGCCGTGTTGCTATGAAGCAGAAACCGCGCCCTCGACCATCTCAGAGACTTTTCAACCCTGTCCGAGAGCAGAGTATCTAACTCCAGACGTTTCTGGTCTATCGCCTGCCTAGTGGAGTCCAAATGCAAAGAATCAGCTTTTTTATAAAGAAGGTCTAACTCCGATGAAAGTGACAGAATTTTATGTCTGTTCTGTTTGTTACGCGCCGCGGAAATTCCAATTAGTTTTCCACGGATCACCGCCTTATGGGCGGCCCAGACCGTAGCAAACGGGGTTTCAGGGATGGCATTATATGTGAAATATTCCAGCATGGCCTTCTCCACCTCTGACTGAACTGCAGCATCAGACAGAAGTGCTTCATTAAGGCGCCAAGAATAAGGGGAAGCGGGCAAACCAATTACATTCATGGTGAAAGAAACTGCATGGTGGTCCGACCAGACGCAATTGTGTATCGAGGAGGATGAGGAGTTAGCCAATAGAACTGGAGATGCGTAAATATAATCCAACCTAGCTGAGCTATTGTGAGGGTGGGAGTAGAAGGTAAACTCTCTAACTCCCACATTGTGTGCCCTCCAGGTATCCACCAATTGGTGGTCCAGAAGACTTCTTGTCAGTGTCTTGGGAAAAGCTCTGGCATTGGCAGCGGTGGTACATCTGTCTAAGTTAGCATTGGCCACCATATTAAAATCCCCCCCAACTATCATATGTGGGGACTGGTACTTGGACAAGGTGGCAAAAAAGGAGCTAAAAAATGAGACAGGAGCATCACTAGGGGCATAGACACTAGCAATAGTCAGTTCTTTGTTATTCACCAGACCCTTGATTATAACATACCTACTCTCAGAATCTCTTACAGTTTGCTTAACCTCCATAGGAAACGACGAGTGCAAGAGAATGGCAGCGCCCCTAGATTTAGAGGAGTGGAGAGAGTAGTAAGCTTGAGGGAATTGTCTGTGGAAAAATTTGGGATGGGAGGAGTGAGCAAAATGGGTCTCCTGTAGAAGAATGACCTTGGCACCCAAAGATTTATACATGCCGAAGGCTTTACGCCGCTTAACCGGGGAGTTAAACCCCTTCACATTATGTGAGATACATGTGACAGGCATAAGGAGAGAAAAAGGGAATTATAATTTGAAAGTTTAAATTAGAGCGAAACGCCCTTTGTGGGAATGACCTAAAAGTAATACCTTCTAGGGGCGCCACCATAATCATAGACCCATGAACATAAAAATAGCGCCAGGGAACTTCAATCAGAGCCCACGTCCGTGGAGCACATAGTTTAGCAACAAGACAGGTATTTAAAGTATAAGTATAAAATCGCTGACCTGAAAAAAAAACATATGAAAACCAGAAATAAAAATAAAAAAGAAAATAAAACAAAATGCAGCACCTAAACATTGGGTCAGGTAGACAAGAACACAACCTGACAATAAGAAAATCAGAACAAAACGAGACAACCCGGTCTCGAGCCCAGCTGGTCCAAAAACGTGTAGTGGAAAAGATTCGACACTAACACAGGAAAACAAAGGAAGTTCAATGTAGCTGGGTGGGGAGGACATGACACGGCTCCGGGGGACCGACTCCCGGGGGAGAGCCATATAGATGGATGGAGGATCAAAGTAAATAGCCAAATAAAAGAAAAACTTGTAAACTGTTCCATCGCAAAGGGTAGTGGTCACCAAAGAGGAAGTGTAGAAATGTCCAATGCGGGGCTACAGGTGTGGGTTAGTTAAGATTTCTGTCCCCAGGATCGTACCTGATTCTCCTTCTGTCTCTGCGAGGCGGAGGTGTTTGCCAGATCGGAGCCGGTCTAGGTGTGGAGGGTGGGCGACGGATCGCGGCCGCGTCCAGGAGGCCCAACTTCACTAAGATTTCCTGCCCCTCCAGTAGGGAAGTCGCGGTGTAAGTTGTACCGTTGTGGGGGATCGACAACTTAAAGGGGAATCCCCATTTATAGCGAATCCTGGCTGATTGGAGAATCACCGTGACTTCCTTCAGGCCCCTGCGTCTGTCAAGGGTGGCTGGGGAGATGTCCGGGTAGATCTGGATAACATGATCATCTAACACAATCCGTTGTTTCAAGCGCGCAGCCCTCAGGATCTCCTCTTTAATAAGGAAGTCCTTCATACAAAGGACTATGTCCCTCGGGGGTTTGTCAGGGGGTGGCTTAGGTCTCAAAGCCCTGTTAATGCGGTCCCAGGTGAATGCCGCCGAATCACAGTTAGGGAGTAGGGACTTAAAGATCTTGATGGCCGTGGGAATAAGTTCCGTTTCTGATTCAGGGACCCCCCACAGGCGTAGGTTATGGCGCCTGTTACGATTGTCCAGGTCCTCGATTTGGGACTGCATTTGAATGAACGCTGTGGATAGTGAGTCATATTCCCTGCTTAGGTCCCCATAGGCCAACGCCAG
Organism: Rana temporaria; assembly: GCF_905171775.1. Lineage (NCBI taxonomy): Eukaryota > Metazoa > Chordata > Amphibia > Anura > Ranidae > Rana > Rana temporaria. Next base: position 505,564,729 of record NC_053489.1, read on the forward strand.
CTCGTCGTGCTTAGTTTCCAGGAGATCGGTTCTCGAGCCGAGGGCCGCGATCTCCTGCGACAACGTGTGGGAGGTTTTGTGGAGTTCCGTTTGGAACTTGGAGGCCAGTTTCTCGTACATAGACTCCAAGCTGGCATCAAGATCCGCCTTAGATAATCCGGCCTGGTGCTCACGGTTCGTCTCCAAACCCCATGCAGGAGACACACGCGGTGGTGAGGCTTGCAGCGGAGGGAACTGTAGGCCCGGATCCTCGGCGGCGCTATCTTGCTACATGTTGTCCTGCTCCCGTGCACGGAGGAGATAGTGCGTCAACGTGTGCTGAGCCGGGCCCTTGGACTGTTTCTTCCTCTTCGACGGCATGCACTACTAGGTTGCGGCTTGAGGGGTGTTAAAATTGGGGAGAAAAGTTAGATCGTATGGCCCTCTAGCAGTGATATTGGTCCGGAGTGGAGCGGAGCTACAGCCTCAGGCGTCCATCCCGATCAGCGCCGCGCATGCGCCCATATGTTCAATTGACTTTTGTCAAGTGGAGCAGGGTCAGCAGGACCAACCACTGAGAAAAATTCACTTAGTGTATGACCAGCATAGGAGGTCTTGAATATATATACTCAACTAATGTCCCTATACTGAACTAATGGATACTAATGTCTCTAAAACAATTTGACGGTCCAGGTGGAGTGTAGCAAATATGTGCAACATGGTCAACCTTTTGTCACCCACTGTGATCTTTGTGCTTGTGAGTGATGTTTTTCCTGAAATTTACTGCAATTAAGGTGGTTTTATTAGTGAGGGAAGCTGTCCAGATCTTTCTTTCTCTGTTTACAAACTATTGTACGAGCTGTGCTGGCATCTAGATAATATGAGAGGTTGTGCAGCAGTGGACTAACCTAGAGCAGGGTTATTCTTTCACTGAGCAAAATTCACTTAGTGTATGACCAGAATTAGAAGTCTTAGCAATCCATACTCAACTAATGTCTGCAAGGGCTAAACAATCTGACAGTCCATGGGGGACAGTCCAGGTTTTCACAAATATGTAAAACTGCCATTATCAGGTTTAGTAAATGCTGATAACTGGGCATGTAGCAATGTGCAATCTTATTGGTTTATGCACTCCCCATAGTGTGCACAAGCACAGTAACTCTTAGGTAGATTCAGGTACATTGGTTTAACTTTAGGGCGGCGTAGCCTAGCCTGTTTAGGCTACAACGCCGTAAATTAGCTAGGCTAGTAGTGATTCTCAATCTACTTACCTGCTAATCTACGGCGGCGTAGCCTAAAGCGGGCGGGCGTAAGGGCGCCTAATTCAAATTGGTTGGAGGGGGGTGTGTTGTATGGAAATGAGGCTTGACCTCAAGTTTTTTGCTACTGCGCATGCGCCGGGCGCCTATATTTCCCAGTGCGCATTGCGGCTAAGTACGCCGTACGGGCCTATTGATTTCGACGTGGACGTAAACGACGTAACTCCCGATTCGCGGACGACTTACGCAAACAACGTAAAAAATTTGAACCTCACGGCGGGAACGGCGGCCATACTTTAACATTGTTATTCCACTTCATAGGTGGAATAACTTTAGGCCGCCTAAGGCCTTACGGAAACGACGTAATTCGACTGCGGCGGCCGCCCGTACGTTCGTGAATCGGCGTACAAGCTCATTTACATAAACTACGCCGGCTGCAATGGAAGCGCCACCTAGCGGCCATCCAAAAAATTGCAATCTAAGATAGGGCGGCGCAAGCCGGCCTATCTTACATATGTTTAAGCGTATCTCTGTTTGAGCATACGCTTAAACATACGGCGGCGTAGATTCAGAGTTAGGTCGGCTTATCTACTGATAAGCCGGCCTAACTCTTTCTGAATCTACCTATCTGTCTGCATTGACAGTGCAGATCAGAGAAAAGGGTACAGAACCAATGAAAATGACTCTGTATCACATGATTGATGTGTCCAATCACAAACAGCTCTGCCCTTTCTATGACACATACAAAGCTATTATGGAGAAAAGATATGGATTCTCTATGCAGTCAGTGATACAGTGCACATATCAAAGTACACCTTACATGATCTCAGTGGCCCTTGCTTAATAAAAGTTCCCTAACTTGATCACAGTCAGTGCCAGATTAAAGCCAAGATTGGATTACAGCCTGTGCCTGATTAAAGCCATTGGCAGATTACAGGGATCGCCTTATGCCAGATTACTGTTAGCATCAGATTACATCCACTGTCTGATTATAGTATCTTCACTTTATTACAGCCTGCACTTGAGCTAGTGTCAGATTACAGTTGATGCCTTAACCACTTCAGGCCCAGAAGAATTTACCCCCTTCCTGACCAGAGCACTTTTTGCGATTTGGCACTGCGACACTTTAAGTGATAATTGCACAATGTTGCACCCAAACAAGATTGATTTCCTTTTTTCCTCAAATAGAGCTTTCTTTGGTGGTATTTGGTCACCTCTACGATTTTTATTTTTTGCGCTATAAACAAAAATTTGGTACATGCATTTGGTACAAGTAGTCAGAATATTCACAGTTATAATAGCTAATAATCATGTAATTTTGTAACAGATGCTATGTATAAGTCAAACAGATATTGAACAATGTAAAATTGTATCATACTAATTTAAAAATAATATAAAAGAATGCACCTAGCAATATCACGGATCACCTTTGGGTGATGGTAGAGGAGTTTGTCACCAAGGCAGGTCCACCCCCAACCCACGCACCCCTAATGGGAACATACTGTGCAAGGGAGGGGATAGTAATACCATCTCTTGATGTGGTATCTGCGTTGGCCGGTGAAGTGGTAAAGTTTACCCTCCACATCTAATATACTGTGTTGTATAACCCATTTATGGGAGTGCATTAGGGTTGTCGTGGAAAGATTTAGCCTGATTGTGTTATGAGCTTGACCTTGCATTTTAAGGGTTAAAGCATTATCGGCTAAAAAGGTGAGTAAATACTATGAGTTTATAGTCCTATTACTCTACGTCAAGGTGTGGGGGAGGGTTAACCGGGAGAGATGTGGGCTTAAACGTTTAAATAAGGGGGAATGGCGGGCACTCCAACCAGGGCAAGGGCGGGGAGGTATATGTGCAACATCCTATTATAGACACCATGGGGTAAAGTTATGAATTATGTAATAACTCCTGGAACTCCGAGGAGTCTCTGAAGTGTAGCCAGCAGGCCCATGTAGTCCAAAATTTTGTCGGGTTTTCTTTAGCTTGATGGATTTAGTCCTCCATTTTAGTGATTTTATCAATATGTTTTAGCCAATCGGATATTTTAAGGGGGGTTGGTGTTTCTCCGATATAATCGTATACATTGTTTAGCAGCATTAATGAGATGGATCATAAGAGATTTTCTGTAAGTAGATTGAGGTAACGAAGTGTGATGTAACAGATATTGAGCTGGAGTGAAGTCCAAGGTGTATGACGTATTTTGGGCAATGGTATTGTGTACTTTTTCCCAAAATGGTTTTATGTGTTCACATTCCCGCCAGATATGGAGTAAGGAGCCCACGGTAGAATTGCATCTCCAGCACAGTGGTGATACAGTTGGATGGAATATGTGTATCTGTTCAGGCGTGCGGTACCATTATGATTAGAATTTGTAGCTGTTCTCCTGCGCTGAAATGTTAATAGATCATTTATGGATATGTGCAAAAATACTGTCCAATTCCTCCGTAGGAAGGTCCAGCTTGAGTTCATTTTCCCATCTCTGGTTGACTGTATTGGATTTATGGTAAATTTCACCAAAAAGCGGTGAATATACCGTCAAGATCAGGTGTCTGAGGATTTGTACTGGTGCATAGTGTTTTGAAAGGAGTTTTTCCTCTACATCACTGTGTAATAAGTCTAGTGCTATTAAGAAAGTGTCGGATTTGCAAAATTTGTAGAAAGGAATGTTACGCTCTGGGAATTTGGAGGATAAGGTATCAAAAGAGATGATGGATTCATTTTGAAAGAGGTGATGTGCTCTAAGTGTTTGTTCTGCATTTGTGAGATGCACAATATTGTCTAAGAGGCCAGGGAAAAGTCAGGGTTGCCATCTAAAGGAGTCAACGGGCCTGCAGATTGAGTTATTTTAAGTGAATTACATGTTTTCTTGATGCTAAGAAGTGTGGGTCCCGTCGGTGGGTGTGTTAAGTGTTCCTTAGGCGTGGCATTGGTGTCAATCCATGGTATGTGTAAGAGAGAGATCTGTGCAAAAGAGTCCTCAATGGTAACCCAATCCTTAGTGTATGGGTGTAAGGGCCAGTCAATTATTCTTGTGATATGGCATGCTGCGTGGTATTTATGAATGTCTGGCAGGCCTAGTCCACCTTTCAGATTGGGGAGAGTCATTCTATCCCAACTTAGCCTAGAAGATTTGAAGGCCCAAATAAAGTTCCTGCATATCCTTTTGTAAGTTGAGAAGAAGGATAATGGGAGTCTAATTTGTAGGGTTTGTAGAGGTTGAAGATACGCGGCAAAATGTTCATCTTTAGAATGGTGATTCGTCCAAACCAGGAGAACTTGCCCAGATTCCATTTGTTAAGGTCCTTCTGTATAGTTTGGAGGATAGGTGAGTAGTTTCTGTCATAAAGCTCATCTAGTTTAGAGGGGATACCTAGGTAAGTGAGGGCATGAGGCTCCCAGCTAAAAGGGAAAATTGCTTGGCATTGATGTACTAACGTTGATGGAAGGGAGATATTAAGGGCTTTTGATTTTGGCTTTGCAGAGGACATGGTCATGTTGTGCCATGACTCGTTCCACTTCTTGTACCCTGTCATTCAGAGTGTGGATATCCAGCCGTAGTTCTGCAATGGCGGCTGACAGGGAATCTTTAATGTCCGCAGTATTGGTCCTCAGGTCATGGATGTTAAGGTATGGCTGAGGAGGGTGATCGGTGTCCCCAGAGATCAGTGGAGTCGTTATCTGAGGCATAGGCAGGGACCCCGGTTGTTGTAGAGCTGAAGTCTGAGGTAAATTGTGGCGGGACAACGCCATATTGCCCCGCTGAGACAGGAACATCTCAGGGATATTCTGACTAATCCCCCGGTTTGTTCGAGGGGGAAGCGGGATCTAGAGGCTGACGATTGTCGGGAAGATTTCCCCTTCGTAAGGTGTAGATCTGGCAAGCAATTTCCTCCGGTAATTGAGTCAGTTGACTGGCAATGGTGGGAGCTCTCCAATTACACGGCCATCTTCCTGTTCGGCCAAACCATGCCCTCCACATTTTATGGAGTTGTAAAAATCTGACCAGTTTCTGGAACTCGATATCCATCTTTATTGCCTCTCTCACAGGCAACTTGTTAAAACCATCACCTGCTATGGCCCTTTTAAGTATCAACCTTGACACTTTCCCATTTCAATACAGAATATTAGTGGCTAATATTCTTATATCGGCTAGACTTACCATAATGAAAATTTGGATTAAATTGAGGCCCCTAACCTGTGTGATGTCATTCTTAGTGTCAACACCCAGGCGTACTACAAATTACTGTTAGCACTTAAAAATTATAAGGTAATTCACTTTAAGAAGCACTGGCATGTATGGATCATGCATCCTAAAGCATCTACAGTACTAAAAGACTTGTACACTCATTCTTAACTACCACTAGGTAGCCTGTTGGTATCACTTATACCTTGCAGAGACTTATGCTGATTTAATTTCCTGATTGGTTTGACTCGCTAGAATACATTGATTTACTTGACGACATCCTGTTCTCTCTTTTGTTTATTCATGTTAGAATAGACCTGTTCACAGTTTGCTCCCCTAGGGGTGAATAGCTTTATTCTTGGAGGTTTACTAGCTAGAAACTGAATTTAAAGATATGAATTTGAAGGATTATTCAGGTACTGTAACTGTACTGTACTATACTATGTAACTGTAATGGTGTGAATCCTGTTATACTTTTCTTAAAGCGGGGGTTCACCCTATAAACGCAAAAAAAAAATTTTTTTTTTCTTCTACCATAAAATCAGGCATTGTAGCGCGAGCTACAGTATACCTGTCCCGATTTTTTTATCCCCGTACTCACCTTGTACTCGTACATCGAAGATACCGACTCTCCTCGGGGAATGGGCGTGCCTATGGAGACGAAGGATGATTGACGGCCGGCTCTGGCGCGTCACGCTTCTCCGGAAATAGCCGAAATAGGCTTGGCTCTTCACGGCACCTGCGCATAGCCTGTGCGCAGGCGCCGTGAAGAGCCGAGACCTACTCCGGCTGTCTTCGGGGAGAGTGACGTGCCAGGGCCGGCCGTCAATCATCCTCCCTCTCCATAGGCACGCCCATTCCCCGCGGGAGCCGAAATCTTTAATGTACGAGTACACAGTGAGTACGGGGGTAAAAAAATCGGGACAGGCATACTGTAGCTCGCGCTACAATGCCTGTCTCGATGGAAAAATCATGTCAGTGAGGGTGAACTACCGCTTTAATGTCTTTATTTGTTATTTTACGTTCTGATAACTAAATAAAACAATTAATGTTAAAAAAAAAAGAAGGAAAACATGCATAAAAAAGACAAGTTCCATTTCAGCAACCAGAGATTTTCCACACAAACCATCGGTACTAGTAAGACATTTACACCTATATTCCATTTGTAAATGGTAAAAATAGGTGGGCTTCAACATTTACAATTCATGTGTGTCTCATTTCTAGTTGTTCTGTAGGTGTGTGGTTTCTCATGGCACTGGAATTTTTTTCTTTTTTTGAAACATAGTGGTTATACATCTGTACCTTAATAAATTAGTCCTATTATCTTGAAAACAGTCTTACATTAATCAACTTGAGACAAGAATTAAGAATTAAAACAGCAACTTTCCAAATTACATAAAAAATTAGGTAATACCATACATTTCTATCGAAGAGTGATGGCTAGTAGAAAGTTTTGCATTGTCTGACATTCCCCAGTGAAAACTAGTCTTTCTTGATATTTTGCTGGCAGTCTCCTAATCTCTGCATGTTGTTTGTAAGAGCTACATTAACTACAAGAATGAGCTATCATGCCGAGATGAGAGAGAATGCTCTGTTAATTACACAGTAGTAGCATGGCATACTACCTTGACCTTTTCAATATTCTGTATTTTTTTCTGTCAAAGTATTCAGTGTAGCATTCATGCTCACACTTTAGAAATAAACAAGGAAAGGTCATCGTTTCTTTGGCTTCTCTGCTAATGAAGACAAGCGAAGAATTGTGGTTGAATTGCTTTTCACAGCAGATGTTATTCCCCAAGGATCATCTTTTTATTTCAGACAAAACAAAGTTAATATATGATGTGTAAAAATGAGCTGTATTGTGAATATCAATGTAATCTGAATGGACAGAGCAAGTTAATAAATAATTTGTGTTTATAACATAGCATAATGCTTGATGGCCCTCTGAAAGAGCGATTTATGTTTTAGAAAATGGCATTACTTACAGACATTTACATTTCAATAAGCTAAGACCTTTGCTGAATTAATCTCGTAGTTACATGGTTAAGCATACTATTAATGTAACTTAGTGATATACAGTATATATATATATAGGCCAGTATGGTGGCCTGAATTTATGGGAGGAGCCCAGGGGGTATTTAATTCCCCCACTTGCCCATGCTCTTTATCGGTTCCAGTGTGCAATACTACACGTCACTAGGCCAACTCTTCCCAGCTCACCTCATGTTTCTGAGTCTGTGCGTTCGATCACAAGCATGCTGCGGCTTCTCCATTTGTGGTCTTCATCGGGGGTTCTTGCTCACTGTTGCAGGTAGGATTCAAACCTTGTCATATCATACACAATGTTGAGATTTGTTATGCTTTCTATCCTGTATACCTTTCGTAAACACCTGCCTCCGAGTTGTTATCGCCCATGTCCAAACATCATTTGACACAGGCGTAGTACATTTGTAGGTTCCTTCTGCCTTGTTTGTCATCCCTTCTACAAACATATGATCCATTTGTAGATCCAAGCCTCCGAGCTGCTGTCGGTCATTGTCCAATCTCACTCGACTTCACTGGTTATAGGATTCACTGTTCATGGGGTTGCCGTCTCATCCATTTGGAGATGAGCATGTATTGTTTGCATGGGTTCTGTGGCTGATTGAGGTGGTAATTAGACCCACCCGGTGCCTTGTCTGCACTTTGGTTAGCCTGAGGGGCCGGGAGGTTGGTATGTATTCAGTTTCAGAGTAAGGGGTGGAATACACTCTACAACCAATTCATATCAGATTTATTTAATACTCCTTACTACCGATTAGTTTAGGATTATTTTCATCCATTTCACAACGGTTCATATCGGAGTCATCTCTCTTTACAACCTATTTGTATCAGATACATTGCATACTTTCTATCGTTGCCATTCGTTGTATCTCCCATGCCGTGTGTTTAGTTCCCACAGTGGAACTTACGAATCATTCATACATGGTCCTTCTCTCATACCAAACCAAAGTAATTTTTTGTGCTTCATGCACGGCACCACACCACACTTTTCTGATACCATGCATACCAGCTACAGTCTGATGCAACTCAGTCGCACGGCCCACTGTCGCAGGTAGAATACGTTACCATGTTGTGTCGTATCGATCTGTGGCCACTCGTTGTGTCACCCATGTCATATGTTCAGTTCCAGCTGTAGAACTTACAAATCATTCATACACTCTTCTCTCATCTATTCACTAGACCAAAGTTATTTTTAAATGCCAAATGCATGGCACATCGCCACATGTTTCCGATATGTTACACTCCCTCCACTGTCCGATGCAAACTCACTCGCACAGATTACTGTCATAGGTAGGATTTGTTACTACATTTTTTTTTTCATTCAAAGTCTTTTATTAAAAGATAGAAAAAAAAGACAAAAGTTATACATACAGTTAGCGGTCTATCACAGACGCAGCTGGATAGGAACGCATAAAACGTTGCCACAGATCAAATTACATTTCAATAAAACAACACTTTCTCTAGTATTCCCAAAACAATGAAAACAACCATTTCGCCAAAGTGGCCTGGCTTCTAGTCCAGTAAGCAGACCATGAGATATTGCAAGCGGACAACAGCAACTAGTCCTCAAATATTATTGCAACTGCGATTAAGTTATCAGCTTCCATTTTAGTTCGGATATGAGTGGCCACAACTAGCCTTCAAACCCACATCTGAACTATCAAGAGAGAAGAATAGATATTAGAATTAACACCAGAGGTTACAGAAGAGAAAGAGGGGGGGGTAAGGATGGGGAAGGGGGGGAGAATTCTGTCGTTGCACAGTCATAATGTGTTGTGTACCAGCCTCGTCCAGCGTCCCGGATCATGGGGTCCGCTAGGCAGTGGTAGTCAACATGTTAAGAAGATCCTCCTGAGCTCTACTGGGTCACAGCCTCTTCGTAGTCCCGGGAGTATCTGAAGAGGAACCATTGCTGCCAGGTGTCATGGAAACCTTCTACCGACCCCCTTTCCTGAGCCAAGGTGTCCTCCATCTCGCACACCTCGGCAACTCTGTGGAGCCAGTCAGAGATGGACGGGACCCTAGTGGAGTTCCAGTGTAGTGGAATCAGGGATTTAGCAGCGGTCAATAGATGCATAGTCAAAGATCTCTTGTAGCGTGCCAATGAGAAGGAAGACATATGCAGTAGGCAGCAGGCAGCATTCCAGACCATTTTGGTTTCGGTAATTTTTTTGATCATGCATCTGACCCTCTCCAAGAAGTCAGAGATCAAGGGGCAGCTCCACCAAATGTGGAGTAATGTGCCCCTTTCCGTCTGGCACCTCCAGCATGTGTCAGGTTTCTTAGGGCTCCACTTGTGGAGCCTGTCGGGGGTATGATACCATCGCGTTAGGAGTTTGTAACTCGTTTCTTGGAGTTTAGTACTGATGGAACATTTGTGTGCCAGGGTGCAGGCGTACCTCCATTGTTTCTCTGAGATGTCCATCTCAAGGTCCTCCGACCACCTCCCCTTATGCCCGGTCGTCTCTACTCCTCCAGTGTGCTGTAACCAGAAATATGCCACTGATGTGGCCTTATTTATAGGGGCTTGTGAGCTACAAACGGACTCCAGGTCAGTCAGTGGTCTAACGAGGTCTCGTGAATCCCTGAGTTTTCCTAGATAACTGCGGAGTTGGAAATAGGTCAACAATCTCATGTGGGGGAGGTTGTTTTCAGACTTAAGAGACGTCCCGTCCCTAAGTCTGCCCCCCACAAAGCATTCGCCCGTTAACAAGGGAGCAGACGAGGGGGTTTTCCTAAGTGAAGAATTACTTATGCCCGGCATAAAATCAGGATTCTCCGCCAGGGGAGTAAGGGGGCCGGGGGAGGTTGAAATCTTTTTTTGGCCAGCCAAGGCATGAAATATATCCAACGTGGCACCCGTAACAGGGTGCCTGCACAAGGGCAGGGGGTATGCGGTCTTAGGAATCCATGGGGAAAATTTGAGGGGAATCGGGCATAGCTCCGCTTCCAGAGCTACCCAATCTTTCATAGCTCCATGGCAGTGCCAATCTATGATTCTGGCTAGGTGTGCTGCGGAGTGATAGTGTTTGAAGTCAGGTAGGCCCAACCCTCCCAATTCCTTAGGTTTCATTAGAGTGGGCAATTTGATTCTGGGTTTCTTGCGGTTCCATAGAAATCGCAATAGGATCGAATTCAGAGACGCAAAGAATCGGCGGGGTATCCAAACCGGTATGGTACGCATCAAATAGAGGAACCTTGGTAGAATTACCATTTTAATGATTGACGCTCGCCCAAACCAAGAGAAGTTTCCCCTGTCCCATTGGGTAAGGTCCTTCTCGCAGCTCCTAAGGAGAGGCGGGAATTTATTTTCAAAGGTATCCGCAAGGTGTGGTGTGAGCCAGGTTCCCAGGTACTTAAGAGCCCCTGGTTCCCAGCGGAAGGAAGATTGGGCTTTTGTCATCTCTAGTAGCTTGTCCGGCAGTGATATGTTGAGTGCCTCTGACTTTGTATAGTTAATTTTCAAGTTTGAAACATAACCATAGTGTGAGAATTCTTTCAGTGAATTGGGGAGGGCGATGTGTGGGCCTGTCAAAAAGAAGAGAAGGTCATCGGCATAAGCCGCTACCTTGAACTCGTTGTCTCCAATCCGGAACCCCGTCACCGCATCATTCAGCCTCACTGTCCTGATAAAAGGTTCAAGTGACATGATGAACAACAGGGGCGACAGTGGGCACCCCTGTCTCGTGCCATTTGCTATCTTGACTTTTTTGAAAGGGTGCCATTGATCCTCAGTTGAGCTGATGGATCCTGATAGAGTGCAGCTATCCATAACAACATGTGGGGCCCCAAACCGCCGTCATAAAGTCCCATGCCACTACTACATTTTATGTCATGTCAATTGGTTACCATTTGTTGTGTCCCCCATGTCGTTCATTTGTTTCCACTACAGAACTTATGGATCATATGAATATTGTCCTTATCCCACATACTTGCCTGCTTAGGGTTACAATAAGCTTACACAGTCAAGTTTCTCTATCCTTTCTATCTTTGCCTGTCAATGGCCACCTTTGAGACAGCTATCTGTCCCTTTGCAACAATGTTTTCTTCAGCATGCACACATGCAGTATCTACAATAAACGTCTTCTGAAGCACACACACTCACAAACGATTGAAACCCTTGCAACCACGCAATATCGTCTCAACAACCTGACACTCATTGAGACCCTTGCAACCATGCAATATTGTCTCAGCAACCTGCCACTCATTGAGACTCTTGCAACCACGCAATATTGTCTCAGCAACCTGACTGAGACCCTTGGAACCATGCAATATCGTCTCAGCAACCTGACTGAGACCCTTGCAACCATGCAATATCATCTCAGCAACCTGAAACTCATTAAGACCCTTGCAACCACGCAATATCATCTCACCAACCTGACTGAGACCCTTGCAACCACGCAATATTGTCTCTGCAAACTGACTGAGACCCTTGCAACCATGCAATATTGTCTCAGCAACCTGACACTCATTGAGACCTTTACAACCATGCAATATTGTCTCAGCAACCTGACACTCCTTAAAACCCTTGCAACCATGCAATATCATCTCAGCAACCTGACACTCATTGAGACCCTTGCAACCACGCAATAGTTTAACTAGAAACTAGTGGATCTGGACTTTTAAAGGCACACAGTAAATATAGTAAAAAACTCATCCCTAGTCTCGATCTGTGCCAGGAACATGCTACTAGGGCGTCAGGTGTGTAGTTTACAGATGTTTTTCTGAGTTTCTGTGCCCCACTTTGCTCTCTATCCACTGCTCCATCTCTTTGTAGCGCTTGCACCCTCTTATTGTCTGGTCATTCAGGATTTTTAGAGATGTTGTCTGCTCAGCTGTCCCCAGCAGGAGGCAAGAGCTGTTCTGCTGCCACTTCACAGACCTCCGCTTCCCGCTCTGTACTATTTGCCAGTCCATTACTCACACAGTGAATTGGTTCTCTGATGCAACCAATAAGCGCCCCTTATACCCCCCTTTCACCTCCGGCACCGGCCAGAGATGGCCAGCCCTCGAACAATCGTGGCGACTGGACAGACTAGGACTGCCTACCTTTTCTTTTCTGAGGGTGCAGCGATATGTAACAATTACAATCAGGATGGATGCTTCCATGGCCAGTGCAGGCTTCTTCACATTTGCACAGCATGTCATAAAGCACCCCCGAAGGCCACCTGTCAACTTAAACTGCAGAGAAAGTGCACACCCCCGGCAGATCTAGACAGGTTGATAATGGTGTTCAGAAACCTCAACGTGCCCATAGCCGAGCATGAAGTGGAATGTCCAGCACACTCTACCACCTTCCAAGGTGTCACTCTGGACACATGTGCCATACAGGCTAGCCTGCCTCCCGACAAACTAGCCCATACCAGGACAGTAAACCATGACTTCACCCTGTTGCAAGGGTGTACCAGAAGGCAGTTGCAATTCTTATATATTCAATTTCACCATGTGGATTATTTCTCAAGGGCAGAGCTTTATATCACAGCTTTTAGTCTTTCTCACACCAGTGCAAGACCAGATTGATTACTCAAACTAGACCCAGCAGCAATTGCAGACTTAGATATGTGTGACGAGTTCCTCACTAACTGGAACAGCATTTCAATGTTCATCTCGGCAGCATCAGTCACAGGTGGTCACTGATGCCAAAGCCTCTACTGGCTTTGCAGTTATTTTTTAGCTGCCACTGGTTCACCAAACCTTGGCCTCCAGAAATGTTTCTAAATTCCTGGTTACACCCAGTCCTCATCGCTCTTCCAGCTGCATCCTATCGTAGCAGCCGCCCAGGTATGGGGCCACACCTGAACAGGACAAACGGTTGTCTTCACTATGGACAATCAGGTCACGGCCGATATCATCTATAAGGGCAGATCCAAATCACTCCCCATCATGTCCTTCCTGCTCAGGCTCGTGTGACTGTCACTCCTTCACCAGTTTTATGTTCACTGCAAGCATGTTCCAGGAGAATGCAATATTGCAGCAGATGTGCTGTCCCATTTCAACTTTACTTTGCTTTTCCAGCAGGAGCCTAGAGCCAGCCCAATGACTACTCCTGTCCCATCCTGGTCTTTGCTGGCTTTGGACCAAAGTTGCACGCCATAAAAGCAATCCAGCTCATTAACTACTGCTTGACACACAACACACTGAAGGCCTATCACACTGCTTGGAATACTTACCACACGTTTTGTGCCTCTTGCCCCAGAGCAGTGATAGGTGATGTTAGATACGTCCTAGCCTTTATATCGTATTTCCACTAGCAGCTGGCCCTTTCTCTCAATACCATCAGGCTATACCTTACAGGACCCCAATAATCTGCCAGTATTCACGACCCATGCAGTCAGGTCCCTCCTATGGGGCATCCAGAGGCACCAGCCCATAGCCTGCGGCACCCGCCTACCTGTCACAAATGTCATCTTCAGGGACATGTCTGAAATCCTTACACATTCTCAGTTTTGGGTTGCCCAGCCTAGTCATCCTAGGGAATTTACCTTTAACAGCACCGGCAGTCAGACACTGCTCTGATGTCACCTGACTCGCTTTCAGAACCTCACAGTCTCCAAAACCCAACAAACTGGTCCCGGGGTTGACCTCAACCTGTTTCAGACTAACAGTGCCTGGTGTCCAGTGAAGGTGCTCGCCCGGCTACTATCCCATCTATCCAGTCAATCAGGTGGTAGCCCGTTGCTACCCTTTCTGACCAGCCCCCTGAGTGGCAGCCAGTTTATCAGGCACATAAGGATCTATGCGACTTTGGCTTTAGTCCAAGTCAGTTCTCTGGACATTCCTTACGGATTGGAGCAGCTTCAGCTGCATCCCAGCATGGAGTACCAGACCACGTGATCAAGAAGTTAGGCAGATGGAAGTCCACTTGCTTTGCTACATACATCCCAAATCCTCAGGTGGAAGTGGCACAGGCCGTCACCAAGCTGCCTCAATAACCACAAGAACCAATACAGAGTTATTCCCCTATCTGAGCCTTTTCCCCCTTTTCCTGGCATACTGACCAGACCACCAAGGCACACTCCAGCTCTATTTATGTTGTAAGTCACGTTGCGTGTTTATGTGATACATATCTGTCTCGGTCATGGCCATGACCATAAATAAGAAGGCCAGTATGGTGGTCTGAATTTATGGAAGTAGCCAGGGGGGTATTTAAGCAGCCCACTCGTCCATGCTCTTTGACGGTTCCAGTGCACGATACCCTCCTTCCTTTACCTTTTTCAGGGCACTTCTCAGCACATCCTTCTCCATAACTACTCATTACTTATCTTGAGTATTCCCCCTTTTCCTGGCATACCAACCAGACCACCAAGGCACACTTCAGGTCAATTTATGTTATAAGTCTTGTTGTGTGCTTAAGTCATTCACATCTGTTTCGGTCAGAGGGCCACAACCCCACAACCATAAATATATATATATATATATACATATATATATATATACATATATATATACACCCACCACATATATCTATCTGTCTATCTATCTATCTATATATATATATATATATATATATATATATATATATATATATATATATATATATATATATATATATATATATATATATATATATATATATATATTAAGTTAGACCTTAATGCTTGAAACAAGTACAAAATTAAAGTTGTTCACATAAAACATGCAAAAAGCAGCATGCATCGCAAAGCAAACACTTTTTGTTTATAGTTCTTCTATTTTAAAATTCAGTGTTAGAAATGAATGAAAAACTCTTCAGGGTTCAATGCCAGCAGAAATTTTAAAAATAGATTAGGGTCATTGGAGGAGAACAAGCTGAGTTCCCAGCACAGCTAGAGAACTGACCATGGTGTGCTGTCCTACTTAGTGTGGGCAGTTCTTAATAGGAAAGCAGAGGGACTGGCAGGAACACCTGGGATTTCACAAAAATTAAGTATTACAAAGAGAACAGGATACTTTCTCATGCAAGTACATGGTACAGCAGACACATATCCGGAATATGAAATGTTGGGGTAACAAACGCTTTAACCTCAAACTTAACACCTTCCTCTCTGCCACAGTCAATGCATGTGATGACAAATTTATGATGTTAAGGACTGTATTGGTTGGGTCAGCTTAACCAAATATTGGTTGACGCTGTCCTGCTTTTTTTTGCCATGTTTTGTCATTCTTGTTGGTCAGTAGTGTTTCTAACCCTAAAAAGATACAGAAGTACAAGTATTAATTAGCACATCTAAGCACTCTGCTATTTGCATGCTTTTTACATATATTTGTTGATAGATTATTATGTATTTTTTTACCAATAAGCACTATGGCAGATTATACAGCTTGGGATGGCTTTATGCTGGGTATTCAAAAAATGGCAATCATGGGGTGTTGGTGGAATTTGATTTATTTATACAGAAGTTTTGTAAAGCTCTAGAAAGAAAGTCTAGCCTATATTGGCACATCAAGTTCTTCAAGCGATATATTGGTGAGGAGGTGAACCCCAGAGTTTTGAGGGTTTAAATCGTCCCCAATATACGTAATATAGAGCCAGAGTTCAAAAATGCTTGTGAAACAAACCTATAGAATTGCTTGAAGAAATGTATGGGGCTGCTCTATGAACACCATACTAAGGGAATGACTGAAGTTGATGAGGAAACAATTGTAGAATAAATTGTTGTGTCCTCACCTATTATTTGGTGGGAAAGAAATCAAAGGAACATTTTAATGTGGATTTGATCTATCAGAAAGAACAACTATATTTTAGGCATAAGATAGCGTTTGGAAGCAATATGGCATTTAAATGGCTACAAAGTGGTCCAAGGTGTCCTTGGATCCAGAGAAAGGGGACACAAATGGTCATGGGTAGAACACAAGATAAAGATGAGATGAAATCTGATTATTCTAATACTTCTGTTTTCCCCGTACATCACAGGGTAAAAAAAAAACACATTGAACAGTTCTACTAGAAAAAAGGTCCAAAATAGGCAATGAAGTTTCATCACAAAATAGTAGTGGTAAAAAGTGTTTGGTTGACACCTCACATGCTCCTGATTCAATGTCACACACACAAGGAGGATGTGGTGAGGTTGGTCATGATACTTTCAAAGTCAGTCATTCTCACTCAATCATTAACTGCCAGTTCAAGGAATGCCAATAATAATGTAGATAATAAACGTACACAGTCTCAGGGGGTTAGCATGCCTGAAGCGCATAATGGGCCTTCCCCTAATATATTTTATGGGGTAAAAAACACTACTGACCAACAGGAATAGCAACAAAAAATTGGGAGCAGCATCAACCAATATTTGGTCAAGCTGACACAATCAATACAGGCCTTAACATCATTAATTTGTCATCACATGTATTGACTGTGGCAAAGAGGGAGGTACTGAGTTTGAGGTTAACTTTTTGTCCCATTCAAGAAATGGATCACTTACTAAAAAAACCCAATATGTAGGCATATTTCACTCAAGTGTGTAAGGAAATTTAATTATACAGGAATTTATCTTTGGAAATCTTTCCCCATTATAAGCTCAAGCTCTTCAATAAATAAGATAGCATAAGGAAAAAGTGATAAAACCCTTGGACAGGGGTGGGAACATTGTTCTGCTGGTTAAAGCACAGCATAAAAGATGTGTTTAAAAACTAGAGAATTGTGAATGGTACAGGCCAGAATCTGAGGGCATAGTGGCGGGATTTCATAAAGAGTTTGTTTGCATGGTCAGGCCTCGTACACACGACTGAGGAACTCGTCGTGAATGAAACATCGTTTTACTCGATGAGTTCCTTGTTAGGCTTGTCGAGAATCTTGACAAGCTTTCTTTGCGTACACACTGTCAAGACAAAATCTCGTCGTTCTCAAACGCGGTGACGTAAAACACGTACAACGGCACTATAAAGGGGAAGTTTGATTCCACTGGCGCCAACCTTCTGAGCATGTGCGTGTTTCTAAGCATACACACAAACGTGTTTCTCGTCGAAAACCAGCCCGACGAGGAACACGACGAGGAAATTGGGACTCCCGATGAGGAAAAAGAGAACTTGTTCTCTTTTTTTCTCATCGAGTTCCACAGCAGTTTTCTCGATGAAAAACATACACACGACCATTTTCCTCGGCAAAAAAACTCTGCCACCAAGTTTCTTGATAGATTCTGTCGAGGAAAACGGTCGTGTGTACGAGGCCTGAGATGGACTTTTCCATCGGAAATTCCGATCGTGTGTGGGCCCCATCAGACTTTTTTCCGTCAGTGTTTAGAAATAGAACATGTTTTATTTTTTTCCGATCGAAAAAAAATGATAGGAAATTCCTATCGTCTGTGTGCAACTCCGACAGATAAAAAACCCACACATGCTCAGAATCAAGTCGACGCATGCTCGGAAGCATTGAAATTCATTTTGCTCGGCTTGTCGTAGTGTTTTACATCACCGTGTTTTGGACGGTCGGAATTTAGTGTGTATGCAAGACTGATGGAAGTCAACTTCATCGGAATTCCAACTGAAAATTCCATCAGATTTTATTCCATTGTGAATTCCGATTGTGTTTACGCGGCTTTACTGTGTAGAATCCTTTCCGTATTTGAAGAATAAATATCTTTTCCGCTAGATGTAAAGAATGCCCCCTTGTCTTCTGTGATGACACTAAGTTCACTATAGGGACCACTTATGTTTTTATATATGTGGCTCATATCCCGCTTTAATGGAGAGTGGAATGGGGATAGATGGGGGAGGGTTATGGCAGATGACAAGAAAGTTCCCATGATGCAAACAGCCATTGGAAACTATAGTGCCATTTGTACTACTAAAAATTATATGAAAAAAAAACCTGTGAAAAATTTAACAATACATTTAAGTGTTTGTTCACCAATGCCAGAAGTCTGCCAAGCAAAACAGGTGAGTTGGAAGCTCTGGTGCATGAGGAGAGCTATGATGTAATCTGTATTGCTGAAACTTGGCTTCGATCCTCACATGACTGGGCTGTTAATATTCCTGGCTATGCTCTCTTTCGGAAAGACAGGGTAAAAAGGAAAAGTGGAGGGGTCTGTCTCTATGTGAGAAGTGACCTCAAAGCAAGCGTGAAAGAGGACCTGGTTGATGGAGAGTGTGATGAGGCTGAAGCATTATGGGTGGAACTGCATACAGATGTGCGTAGTTCAAAGTTAATCATTGGAGTTTGTTATAGACCACCCAATGTTATCGAAGAGGTGGAAACTCAGCTCCTTTCACAGATGGAAAGGGCTGCAAGGGCTGGGACGGTGATAATAATGGGGGATTTTAACTACCCAGAAATTGACTGGAATAATGGCACTGCTGGGACAGTTAAAGGACAAAAATTTAACAACCTATTGCAGGACAATTTTATGGTACAGTTTATTGAGGCCCCAACTAGGAATGATGATCTGTTGGACCTGGTAATCTTAAACCATGCAGAGCTTATTACCAATGTTCAGATAAAGGAATACCTGGGTAGCAGTGATCATAACATGATTTCATTTAATGTTAACTATAAGCAAGAAATACATACAGGAAAGATAAAAACACTCAATTTCAAGAGAGCAAATTTTCCAAGGATGAGGGCTGCTCTCCAGGACTAGGAATATTGGCACCAATAAACACAGAACAGAAATGGGAATTCCTCAAAAAGACTGCTTGGAACCTCACTGCAAAGTATATTCCCATGGGCAATACGTTTAAAAGGCTAAAAATAAAACCTATGTGTCAAAGTTAAAAAAGCTATAAACAATAAGAAAATAGCTTTTAAAAAATATAAAAATGAAGGAACACTAGTGTTGTTTAAATGTTACAAAGAATATAACAGGATATGTAAAAAGGAAATCAAGGATGCAAAAATTCAAAACGAATGACAGATTGCAAAAGATAGTAGGACAAACCCCCAAAACAATCTTTAAATATATTAATAGTAAAAAGGTGAAGAATGAGCATGTAGGCCCCTTACAAAAATATCTAGAGTGGGTGACTGGGGACAAAGAGAAGGCTAATTTATTAAATGCTTTCTTCAGCTCTGTGTATACAATGGAGCATGGGGAGCTCATGTCCATAATGGGGGTGGGAGTGACACAGCCCCAAATCCATGATGGCTCAAAAGTGATATGGTCCAGAAATATTTAGACAGACTAAAGGTGGATAAAGCACCTGGACCAGATGGCATCCACCCACGGATCCTAAAAGAACTGAGCTCTGTAATTTCAAAGCCACTGTATCTAATAATTAGGGACTTATTAATGACAGGAATAGTACCACTGGATTGGCGTAGAGCCAATGTGGTGACCATATTTAAAAAGGGAACAAAGGGCCAGATCCACAAAAACCTGACGTAACTTAAAAAATCCAATTTAAGTTACACTGCCTTAAAGTTTCTACCTAAGTGCCTGATCCACAAAGCACTTATCTAGAAATTTCAGGCTGTGTAACTAAAATTCCGCCGGCGCAAGGCGTTCCTATTCAAATGGGGCGAGTCCCATTTAAATGAGGCGCGCTCCCGCGCCGGCCGTACTGCGCATGCGCGAAGTTACGTTACGCCGAGTTTTTGAGGATCGCGACGGCTTAAAGTTGCGTCGGGGAAAAAAAAATGACAGCGGCATGCATTCCTGAGGGAGAACTCCATGCCAATTTTCAAAGAAAAAAACGGCATGGGTTCCCCCCCCAGGAGCATACCAGGCCCTTAGGTCTGGCATGGGTTGTAAGGAGACCCCCCCACGCCGAAAAATTGACGTAGGGGGTCCCCCTACAATCCATACCAGACCCGTATCCAAAGCACGCTACCCGGCCGGCCAGGAAAGGAGTGGGGACGAGCGAGCGCCCCCCCCCTCCTGAGCCGTGCCAGGCCGCGTGCCCTCAACATGGGGGGGTTGGGTGCTCTGGGGCAGGGGGGCGCACTGCGGGCCCCCCCACCCCAGAGCACCCTGTCCCCATGTTGATGAGGACAGGACCTCTTCCCGACAACCCTTGCCATTGGTTGTCGGGGTCTGCGGGCGGAGGCTTATCGGAATCTGGGAGTCCCCTTTAATAAGGGGGCCCCCAGATACCGGCCCCCCACCCTAAGTGAATGGATATGGGGTACATCGTACCCCTATCCATTCACCTGGAGGCAAAAAGTAAAAGTTAATAAACACACAACACAAGGCTTTTTAAAATATTTTATTATTCTGCTCCGGACGCCCCCCCTGTCTTCGTTATTAGCTCAATTACCAGGGGGGGCTTCTTCTTCCACTCTCCGGGGGTCTTCCGCTCTCCGGGGGTCTTCCGCTCTCCGGGGGGGCTTCTCCGGACTCCGGGGGGGCTTCTCCGGACTCCGGGGGGCTTCTTCCATCTTCTCCCCTCTTCCGCTCTTGACTCGGCGAACCCCGGTTCTTGTGCAGCTGTTCGGTGCCTTCTTCTTCAGCGCTGGCTGCCTGCTATGTTTGTGTGTTAGCTCGATTTCAAACAGGCAGCCGGCGCGGTCTTCTGTGACGTCAGGGTCTTCTGTTCTTCTCCCCTCTTCCGATGTTGACTCGTCGCCTGTTGTCGCTGTAATGATGGAAGCGCGCCTTGCATCACATTTATATAGGCATCACCGTCCCATCATGCTCCCGTAGGTACCCACGTGGTGGGTGCACGTGGGTAGGCACCCACCACGTGGGTACCTACCGGAGCATGATGGGACGGTGATGCCTATATAAATGTGATGCAAGGCGCGCTTCCATCATTACAGCGACAACAGGCGACGAGGCAACATCGGAAGACCAGAAGACCCTGGCGTCACAGAAGACCGCGCCGGCTGCCTGTTTGAAATCGAGCTAACACACAAACATAGCAGGCAGCCAGCGCTGAAGAAGAAGGCACCGGAGAGCTGCAGAAGAACCGGGGTTCGCCGAGTCAAGAGCGGAAGAGGGGAGAAGATGGAAGAAGCCCCCCGGAGTCCGGAGAAGCCCCCCCGGAGAGCGGAAGACCCCCGGAGAGCGGAAGACCCCCGGAGAGTGGAAGAAGAAGCCCCCCCTGGTAAAAGAGCTAATAACGAAGACAGGGGGGGCGTCCGGAGCAGAATAATAAAATATTTTAAAAAGCCTTGTGTTGTGTGTTTATTAACTTTTACTTTTTGCCTCCAGGTGAATGGATAGGGGTACGATGTACCCCATATCCATTCACTTAGGGTGGGGGGCCGGTATCTGGGGGCCCCCTTATTAAAGGGGACTCCCAGATTCCGATAAGCCCCCGCCGCATACCCCGACAACCAATGGCAAGGGTTGTCGGGAAGAGGTCCTGTCCTCATCAACATGGGGACAGGGTGCTCTGGGGTGGGGGGGCCCGCAGTGCGCCCCCCTGCCCCAGAGCACCCAACCCCCCCATGTTGAGGGCATGCGGCCTGGCACGGCTCAGGAGGGGGGGGGGCGCTCGCTCGTCCCCACTCCCTTCCTGGCTGGCCGGGTAGCGTGCTTTGGATACGGGTCTGGTATGGATTGTAGGGGACCCCCTACGTCGATTTTTCGGCGTAGGGGGGGTCCCCTTACAACCCATACCAGACCTAAGGGCCTGGTATGCTCCTGGGGGGAACCCATGCCGGTTTTGTTTTTTACAAATTGACGTGGAGTTCTCCCTCGGGAAAGCATACCAAATGCCGTCGCTGGAATGGGCCTTTACAAGGTGTGACTAACTTTACACTTTGTAAAACGAGCCCTAATTTTACACTTGCAAAATAACACTTACGGCGCAAAAAGGAAGCTAGAAAGCTTTGTGGATCGCCTTAAGTGCTAATTTGCATACTAGCAACGGCATTTCGACTCGAAATGCCCCCAGCGGCGGATGCGGTACTGCATCCTAAAATTAGGCAGTGTAATTCAATTACACATGCCGGATCTTCTGTCTAACTTTGGAAAAAGCCTTTTGAGGATCGTTTCCAAAGTTACACACAGACTGAACAGCAGTTAAGTCGGAGTATCTCTTTTGAGGATCTGGCCCAAAGTCTTTACCAAGTAACTATAGACATGTTAGTTTAACTTCTATAGTTGGGAAAATACTGGAACGTTTAATAAAAGACCACATGGATGAGTTCTTGCTGAAAAAAAAAAACGATTTAAAGCGGGGGTTCACCCAAAAATGTTTTTTTAATTTTACACACATTAGAGCCAGCAAAGTAAGGGCATTTACATTCTGCATTTTTTTTTTCTCTGTACATACCTTTATATTCTCTTTTTCTCCAGGGCTTCCGGGTTCCGATGACTGCAGGACTGGGCGTTCCTATCCTTCCGTTGGATGATTGACGGCTTGTGAAACAGGTGACCTGTCGCACAACGCGCGTCACCAGATGTCGGGAAATAGCCTAGCTGCAAGTCGGGACTATACCGCGCCTGCGCAGTCAGCTCTACACGGCGGGCGCAGGCGCCGTATAGTGCCGACTCGCAGCTCGGCTATTTCCGGAAATCTGGTGACGCGCGTTGTGAGACAGGTCACCTGTTTCACAAGCCGTCAATCATCGAACCGAAGGATAGGAACGCCCAGTCCCGCAGTCATCTGAACCCTGAGGCAGGGATAGGAAAGGGCTGCAAGGGCTGGGACGGTGATAATAATGGGGGATTTTAACTACCCAGAAATTGACTGGAATAATGGCCAGTCCCGGAGTCATCAGAACGTGGAAGCCCTGGACCAAATCAGAATATAAAGGTAAGTACGGAGAAAAAAAAAACCTGCCAAAAGTATATGCCCTTACTATGCTGCCTCTAATGTAAAAAAAATGTTTTTAGGGTGAACCTCCACTTTAAGCAGAAGGCAGCATGGATTCATGAAAGACAGAAGTTGTCAGATGAACCTGATTTCTTTTTATGAAGAGGTAAGTAAAACCTTGGACAGAGGCGTGGCTGTGGACGTGGTATACTTGGATTTTGCAAAAGCGTTCGATACAGTTCCGCACACACGGCTCATGTGTAAGGTAAGGTCTACAGGATTGAATATTTCAGTTTGTAAATGGATAGAAAACTGTCTGAAAGACAGAATTCAGAGAGTCATGGTTAATGATTCTTACTCTGAATGGTCGAAGGTTATCAGTGGTGTACCCCAAGGTTCAGTGTTGGGACCCTTACTATTTAATATATTTATAAATGATATTGGGTCTGAGATCAAAAGTAACATTTCTGTCTTTGCAGATGACACCAAGGTATGCAGTGGAATAATGTCCTTACACAATATCTCCAATTTACAAGCCAACCTCAATGCTCTGTCTAATTGGGCAACTATGTGGCAAATGAGGTTTAATGTTGATAAATGTAAAGTTATGCACTTGGGGGCTAAGAATATGCATGCATCATACATACAAGGAGGAGTACAACTCGAGGGATCCCTAGTGGAGAAGGATCTGGGGGTTTTAGTTGACCATAAGCTCAATAATGGCATGCAATGCCAAGCTGCGGTTTCCAAAGCGAGCAAAGTCCTTTCTTGTATTAAGAGAGGTATGGATTCCAGAGAGAGAGATATAATTTTGCCCCTGTACAAATCATTAGCAAGACCTCATCTGGAATATGCAGTTCAGTTTTGGGCACCAGTTCTCAAAAAGGATATCAGGGAACTGGAGAAAGTGCAGAGAAGGGGAACCAAACTGATAAGAGGCATGGAGGAGCTAAGCTATGAGGAAAGATTTGAAGAACTAAATGTATTCACTTGTGAGAAGAGGAGAATAAGGGGGGATATGATCAACATGTACAAATATATAAGGGGTCCATATAGTGAACTTGGTGTTGAGTTATTCACTTTACGGTCAACACTGAGGACAAGGGGGCACTCTTTACGTCTAGAGGAAAAGAGATTTCATCTCCAAATATGGAAAGGTTTCTTCACAGTAAGAGCTGTGAAAATGTGGAACAGACTCCCTCCAGAGGTGGTTCTGGCCAGCTCAGTAGATTGCTTTAAAGCGGGGGTTCACCCTTAGAGGGCACTTTTCCCCCTTCGCTTCCTGCTCGTTATTACTAGGGGAATCGGCAATTTATTTAAAAATATGTGCAGTACTTACCCGTTTAATAGACGCATCCTCTCCGTCGCTTCCGGGTATGGGCTTCGGGAATGGGCGGTCCTTCTTGATTGACAGGTTTCCGAGAGGCTTCCGACGGTCGCATCCATCGCGTCACGATTTTCCGAAAGAAGCCGAACGTCGGTGCGCAGGCGCAGTATAGAGCCGCACCGACGTTCGGCTTCTTTCGGCTACGAGTGACGCGATGGATGCGACCGTCGGAAGCCTCTCGGAAGGCTGTCACTCAAGAAGGAACGCCGGCTCCCGAAGACCCATACCCGGAAGCGACGGAAGAAGATGCAGCTCGAAAACGGGTAAGTACTGCACCTATTTTAATATAAATAGCCGATTCCCCTAGACCGAACGAGCAGGAAGCTAAGGGGAGATTTTTTTTTTTTTTTTAAATGGGTGAACTCCCGCTTTAAGAAAAGCCTGGATTCTTTCCTAAATGTACATAATATAATTGAGTACTGACATTTATAGGTAAAGTTGATCCAGGATCCAGGGTAAATCCGATTGCCTCTCGGGGGATCAGGAAGGAATTTTTTCCCCTGCTGTAGCAAATTGGATCTTGCTCTGCTGTTTTTTTTTGCCTTCCTCTGGATCAACTGTGGGTATGTAGTTGGGTGTATGGGATTGTACTGTGTTTTTTATTTTGTTTGTTTATTTTTTTGTGGTTGAACTGGATGGACTTGTGTCTTTTTTCAACCTGACTAACTATGTAACTATGTAACTATGTAACTTACTACTGACAAAACTGGTGTTGGTACATTGAAATATTCTAAGGCCCCGTACACACGAGAGGATCCATCCGCTGGAATTGATCCGCGGACCGGCTCCAGCGGATAGATCCCCTGGTGTGTACAATCCAGCGGATCTGTTTCCGCGGATTTTTATCCCCTGGGATGGATTTCCAGCGGATAAAAATTTGAAGACATGCTTTCAAATCTATCCGCTGGAATCCATCCCAACGGATTGATCCGCTGGTCTGTACAGACTCACCGGATCAATCCGTCCGAATGAATCCCCCGCATGCGTCGTAATGATTCGACGCATGCGTGGAAATCCTTATATGACAGCGTCGCGCACGTCGCCGCGTCATCATCGCGGCGATGGCGCGACACGTCATTGTGAGGGGATTTCGGCGCAGATTTCGATCTGATGGTGAGTACACTCCATCGGATTCAAATCCTCGAGAGTATTTATCCGGTGGACCGTATCCGCGGATAAATCCTCTCGTGTGTACTAGGCCTTAGAGGTGGAACAACGGCTTCTGGTTTTGGGCAAAATAACACATCAGGCTTTGGAGTGTGTTACCGTGGAGTCAGTTTTTTGCGGCAAATCAAGTGCCTGGGTCTGATCTATTTAAAACAGGTGCTGCAAGCTCTGCCACTACTTTAATGTTTGGGCAAGCATCAGGTGTGTCAGTATGCTGTCCAAAAAGTGTGACCTCTACTTTAAAAGCATAATCTGTATATTCTATCTATTTGCAGGCAACTTCTGCTAGGAGTCCAGTTTAGTTCTACCACTACCACTCGTCGACCACGCTGTACTCATCAAGAACCCCCTTTTGAAGAATATTTTGATCGTTTACTTGAGGAGATGAAAAACCAGTCACAAAACCCAACCTCAAAAGATGATGAATTCCTCAACATCTCGGACCCTGATGCAATGTATTTGAGAATGTTACTGTCAGTACTCAGACAGGGGGCTAGCAGGAGTGTCAGGACGCCCACTAACACACAGCTCCTTTCTCTCTCTGCAAAGTAAAGAGTGTCCTGACTTGCCTACTCGCCCCCTCCCCCCTCAAGAGGCTTTCTCCACACCAGGGAGAAAGCCTTGCATTACTGTGTGGAGTTACAGACAGAAGAACAGGAAGTGAGGATTTCTCAGAAGAATTAAGGACATTTAAAAGCAAAATCGAAAGATGAGGTAAGTGAAGGAGGACTGCACTAAGGTAAAGGAAGCTATTTAGGGCAAAAAAAATTACCTTTACAACCCCTTTAAGCAGAATGTAGACACAATCTGAAGCACTTAAAAAACTTTTTTAAATTCTTTCCTTAAAAAAAAAAAGGGATATTCAATTAGTGGTCCTCAAGCTGCGTGAAAACTACAAGTCCATCATGTCTTTGCCTTTTGGGTGTCATGCATGTGGCTTTCATAGTCTTGCTGTGCCTCATGGGACTTGTAGTTCAGCAATAGGGATGAGCTTTGTGTTCGATGCGAACGTATGTTCGACTCAAACATTGTCTGTTCGTACGTTCGACGAATTTCGAACAAAATGGGTCGTTCGTGCCAAATTTGAGTGACGCGCAATGGCCCATAATTCACTGCGGCATTGCTGATGATTGGTCAAGCATGCACCATGACCCTGCATGCTTGGCCAATCACAGCACGCAAAAAACGAAGAACCATAATTGGCCAAAGCCAGGGTGGCTTTGGCCAATTATGGCTCAGGGGGTTTAGTACACGCCCCACACTATATAAGGCCGCCTGCAAGGCGGCCGCGTGTAGTGTGTTGCGGCGTTGTTACAGACCACATCAGACAGTCAGTCAGTTAGAGAGAGAGACATAGAGAGAGACACAGTGTCTTTTCTACCAGATAGATAGATAGATAGATAGATAGAGCAGACAGGCTAGTCAGTTTAGTTAAATTTACAGTGTGTAGAGGATATATATACATCCTAGGCGTTGTACATATATTTATACACTGTATAGCTTAGCTGGATCAGCTACTCCTATTTGTCAGGCAGTAGATTGTGTTAGCTGCAGTGCTCTAACGTGTTGTATTGACTGTATGCTGTTTAGTTTACACCTAAACATAGTACTCAGTGTTAGTGGACGTGTGCTATTTAATTGCACATAAACACAGTTGCTGTTAGTGCACGTGTGCTATTTAATTGCACATAAACGCATTAGCTGTTACTGCATGTGTGCTATTTAATTGCACATACACGCAGTTGCTGTTAGTGCACGTGTGCTATTTAATTGCACATAAACGCAGTTGCTGTTAGTGCACGTGTGCTATTTAATTGCACATAAACGCAGTTGCTGTTAGTGCACGTGTGCTTTTTAATTGCACATAAACACATTAGCTGTTACTGCACGTGTGCTATTTATTTGCACATAAACGCAGTTCCTGTTACTGCACGTGGGCTATTTAATTGCACATAAACGCAGTTGCTGTTACTGCACGTGGGCTATTTAATTGCACATAAACGCATTTGCTCTTACTGCACGTGTGCTGTTTTTTTGGCCATTAATGCAGTCGCTCTTACTGCACGTGTGCTGTTTTTTTGCCCATAAACGCATTAGCTATTACTGCACGTAAGCTATTTATTTGCACATAAACGCAGTTGCTGTTAGTGCACTGTGCTATTTAATTGCACATAAACGCATTAGCTGTTACTGCACGTGTGCTATTTATTTGCACATAAACGCAGTTGCTGTTACTGCACGTGGGCTATTTAATTGCACATAAACGCAGTTGCTGTTACTGCACGTGGGCTATTTAATTGCCCATAAACGCAGTCGCTCTTACTGCACGTGTGCTGTTTTTTGCCCATAAACGCATTAGCTGTTACTGCACGTGTGCTATTTATTTGCACATAAACGCAATTGCTGTTAGTGCACGGGTGCTATTTAATTGCACATAAACGCATTAGCTGTTACTGCACGTGTGCTATTTATTTGCACATAAACGCAGTTGCTGTTACTGCACGTGGACTATTTAATTGCACATAAACGCAGTTGCTGTTACTGCATGTGGGCTATTTAATTGCACATAAACGCATTTGCTCTTACTGCACGTGTGCTGTTTTTTTGCCCATAAACGCAGTCGCTCTTACTGCACGTGTGATGTTTTTTTGTCCATAAACGCATTAGCTGTTACTGCATGTGTGCTATTTATTTGCACATAAATGCAGTTGCTGTTAGTGCACGTATGCTATTTAATTGCACATAAACGCATTAGCTGTTACTGCAGTGTGCTATTTATTTGCACATAAACATAGTTGCTGTTATTGCACGTGGGCAATTTAATTGCACATAAACACAGTTGCTGTTACTGCACGTGGGCTATTTAATTGAACATAAACGCATTTGCTTTTACTGCACGTGTGCTGTTTTTTTGCCCATAAACGCAGTCGCTCTTACTGCACGTGTGCTGTTTTTTTGCCCATACACGTAGTCGCTCTTACTGCACGTGTGCTGTTTTTTGCCCATAAACACATTAGCTGTTACTGCACGTGTGCTACTTATTTGCACATAAACGCAGTTGCTGTTAGTACACGTGTGCTATTTAATTGCACATAAACGCATTAGCTGTTACTGCAGTGTGCTATTTATTTGCACATAAACGCAGTTGCTGTTACCGCATGTGGGCTATTTAATTGAACATAAACGCAGTTGCTGTTACTGCACGTGAGCTATTTAATTGCACATACACGCATTTGCTCTCACTGCATGTGTGCTGTTTTTTTGCCCATAAATGCAGTCGCTCTTACTGCACGTGTGCTGTTTATTTGCCCATAAACGCATTTGCTCTTACTGCACGTGTGCTGTTTATTTGCCCATAATATCATTTGCTCTTACTGCACGTGTGCTGTTTTTTTGCCCATAAACGCAGTCGCTCTTACTGCATGTGTGCTGTTTTTTTGCCCATAAACGCAGTTGCTGTTAGTGCACGTGTGCTTATTAATTGCACATAAACACATTAGCTGTTACTGCACGTGTGCTATTTATTTGCACATAAACGCAGTTGCTGTTAGTGCACGTGTGTTATTTAATTGCACATAAACGCAGTCGCTCTTACTGCACGTGTGCTGTTTATTTCTGATTTTGTCCTGTGCAGGCCATTAAAATGTCTGGAAGGACAACAAAGAGAGGCAGAGAGTCACAAGGGCAAGCAGGCTCTGCATCTAGAGGCAACGCTGGTGATGGACACGGTGCATCCTCTTCAGCACGTGGCCGCCTTTTTGGGAGCTGGCCGTGTTGAGCCTCAACATGCAGAGAACTGTGAGGGGTTGCAGTGTTGTGTTGTGCCTAAGGCCCAATTGTTCTGCCCCTGTGAGGGGTTGCAGTGTTGTGACACCGCTACCAGTGCCTAAGGCCCAATTTTTCTGCCCCTATTCTCGTACTTTTCTTTGTTTGATTCTTTTCTAATTTGAGTTCATTTTAGCTTTCTCCTACATTATCATAGTGTCCTGTTTATTTTCCTGTACTAAAAACTCATCATTGTCAATGTAAACACCACAAATCTAGATTTGTTCTTTTAGGCAACATTGATATAATAAGAAGCCACACATTGTTGAGTATCCAAAAATATTTATTGTATCACACTTAAAATGTGTCATTTTTATTTTTTCCAAAAATATCTTAATAGAAATTCTTTAGTTTTTTTTGTCAAGAAATATATTTTTGCTTTGAAATACTTGTCTACATCTATGTTTTTTATTATTTTTTATTTATTTATTTATTTATTTTTTTAAACCCTCCCTAGCACATCAATGAGATTCTTCAGTTTTTGGTCCACCTTTTCGATTTTTCTTTATAAGCTTCTCTAAGGCGAGGTTTGTGTCCTCTGATTCTGCCCCACAGGACATGATCTCCCCAATTAGGACCTGGGCACTGTAGGTGTCCAATCCTCCCCCAACAGCTCGAACACCTCCTGAAATTTGGAAAAAAAAACATGTATTACAATTATGCAGGCCTACATGTATTACCTGAAGCTGTGCTGTATGACACTGACCTGATGTGGTGGCATTTTCCACTTCCTGCACATCCGTAGAGGGTGGGGCTTGGCTCTGTGTGGGGTTGGTTGGCTCCACTGCTGCAGCTTGATTGCGCCCTATGAGATTGTAAAAAAAGGGATACATGAATCAAAAAGATTAGAGGCCTGAAAGAGGAATATCAATCATTATTTTTATAAAGTGTGGTACAATTGTCTGTTTTTACAATCCTTCTAAGCTTAACACAGAATTTTATCCATTACCAAAGCTGCTACATTTCTCTATCTTTTGCCACGTTTCCTACATGGAAAAACAGCAAGTATGCACTGGATCACCTCTGTGTGACACCCTAACTAGGTTGTTCTTGTGGCCAACACTCAGTGCCGATCCTGCCCTCCCTGGGGCCCTAAGCAAAATTACATGGCACATTAAAAATGAGAAGCGGGAGGCGCTGACGACAGTGACATGTCACATTAAAGAAAGTTGAAAAGTGGGGGGAGGGGTGTTCTGCTGTCGGAAATTACATCTTACATTAAATTGAGAAGCAAGGGGTTCTGACTTCTTGCCTCTTCTCCCATGCAGTCAGCGAGTTGAGAAGCAGGGTGAGAGGGCGAAAATTACTTCTTAACAGGCGGGGCCTCTAGTAATTTCGGGGGCCCTTTGCAGCTTTGCGGGGCCCTAAGCGGCTTGCATAGTGAGCCTATAGGGCGGATCGGCCATGCCAACACTTCTGCTACTGAGTCCATATGTGTAACCAACTGCTGAGCATACTCTCATTTAACTGTATATTGACTTAAGTTGGATTTTTTTAATCTAGTTAATAACACATCTACATTAAATCAAAAATTTATCTCACATAAAAAGATCTTAAATAGAATGAACAACCAATTATTATGCCCACAAATATGAACCTTGAGACATCTATTCTTGAACTGTATATATACACAACCTGAAATAAAAAGCACATGCCGCAAAATAATAAAAACAAATATTCAGAGTACACATGAAAATTCCTTACGTCTTCTGATAACTCTTCGAATTCTCTCCATCTGGTCCGGCTCTCTGATTTTCAAATCAGACCACCTCTTGCGCAACTGCTCCCTGGACCTCTGTACCCCGAATTTTGCATGGATAGTCCTCCGTACCTTCTCCATGATCTGGGCCTTGACTTTATTTGGGTTCTTGTAAGGCCCTTTTTTGCAGTCATAGTCCTCCTTTTTAAGAATAGCCACCATCTCAACCATCTCGTCGAAGGTCAGGTTGGTGGCTTTGTACCTCCTGCTCCTCCTGGTGTATGCCTGGCCTCTCTCCTGCCTGGTTGCAGCTTGCTGTCTCTCCTCCATCATGTCTTCAGACTCTTCACCGTCTTGCATTGACCGAATTAAAAGGGGCGTGGCAATCACAAGAACGATCGTCATGGGTGGGGAAACGTGCGGAGCTTCTCACATGCGCAGTGTATAAAGGGATATTGCGTGAATGAGAACGTCATTCACAGTCGGTAGAAAACGTCAGAAAAACGATCGTGCAGTACAACGATACAAAACTCGATTTTTGGACTTTATGATCAGTGGATGAGTTTGTGGGTTAGATATGGGGAGGAAGCTAAGGCTTGACTGTCATTAGCTTTTTTTGCTTAATTTTGACTTTCAGGAATAATGGGGGCCTACAGAGAACAGGAGTTCTTCACAGAATTTGTTCAAAGGGGGCCCCGGATGGCAACCCCCCTTTTTTCTAGAATTTTTATTTCCCAAAAAAAAAAAAATATTCAGCCAAGATCTGGCATTGTAATGCCCCCCCCAACCCTAAAATAATCGACATATTGTTGCCAGTTGCCACACAGCACATGCACTTTGGGGGGCCAAGCCTGTATGGACAGTCTCACGGGCCACAACCACTGGAACATCAGTGGCCTCATCAGGCACAAGTGTAGTTTGAGAGAGTGGGTAACCGCTCAAAGAGAACCAGGTAATCTGATTCCTGTGGTCCGAGCCAAGGGTGCAGGCAGTGCAATCAAAATGCAGGTTAGGATGAAGGAAAAAAGGTGGGACAGCCGCACTCCAAAAAAACTCCTCCTTTAATTAAAAATCACAAAATACATGCCACAGCAAAAAACAGCACAACAAAAGAAAAGCTGACGTTTCGCACTATGCCTTAGTGCTTCTTCATAGCTATGAAGAAGCACTAAGGCATAGTGCGAAACGTCAGCTTTTCTTTTGTTGTGCTGTTTTTTGCTGTGGCATGTATTTTGTGATTTTTAATTAAAGGAGGAGTTTTTTTGGAGTGCGGCTGTCCCACCTTTTTTCCTTCATCCTAACCCACAAGTGTAGTTTGTTGAGGGTCTCTTTAGGAAATTGTGCAATATGCAGGAGCAAAGTATGACATGGTTCAGATTCTACTTAACAAACCTACAGTCCTTATCTTGTTTTCAACGCCTGTATACTGCTGTTCAAAGTATATAGGGTCAAAAGGTCTTGTCAGGGCCGATCCTCACTATAGGCTCACTATGCAAGCCGCTTAGGGCCCCGCAAAGCTGAAAAGGGCCCCCAAATTACTAGAGGCCCCACCTGGTGAGAAGTCATTTTCGCACGCTCGCCCCGCTTCTAAACTCCCTGGCTGGCCTGAGTCATTTACGACAGCAGAACACCCCCTCCCCCCGCTTCTCAACTTTCTTTAATGTGACATGTCACTGTCGTCAGCGCACCACCCGATTCTCATTTTTAATGTGCCATGTCATTTTGCTTAGGGCCCCAGGGAGGTCAGGATCGGCACTGGGTTTTGTAATGAAGCAGGTGGGAGAATGGATGGACAGCCGCACTCCAAAAAGTATTGTTGAAAAAAGACGTACTCTTTATTGTAAAAAGGAAAAAATGCACAGCACACAACAGCATACAGTGGGATAGACAGCTGACGCGTTTCGCATTAACAACTAATGCTTAGTCATAGCTGAGCTCACCTGGAGCGGCGGTCTCCCTACCTGGGTCTTGTAATGACCTGGGGGTGTGGTGGCAGGGAAACTCATGCTATTTTTTTCAATGATGTTTATCCATATTGCAGGGACCAAACATTACATTAAAGCCACAAACAGTATTACATTTTTTTTTCTTATAGTAATCTCATGTTGTGCAGGGACATTTCTAAACACATGCCACTAATATAGACACCCAGCAGGTACGATATTTAAAGGAATTTTGGATTTTTTTCACTTTAAGCATCATTAAAATCGCTGCTCCACAAAAAAATACAGTTTTTAAACTTTTTTTTCCATTGGAACAAGTGAAAGATGTCTGTGCTGTGAAAACACACTATCAATTATATATTGCAAATGTGTGAAAGGGGAAGGGGGAAAGGGGGGGGACACAAGTGACAGTGAATACGTGGGTATGCCGTGGTAATAACTATAGATAGCAAAAAAATTGAACAATAACTCAGTAAATATAAAAGATACACATATGCAAAAAAAAAAAATGTCCAAGAAACGAAAGAAACCCCAGGTCTCCAAAAGTCTGGTAAGTCTGATGGTTGAAAAATGAGGACAGATATTCAACGAAGGGAGACCACACAGCCAACTCTGGTGAAGAAAGGATAGACCGTCACCTTAAAAATCTCCACACACACCTCTGGTGGTCCCAGCAGCTCACCTTACATCAAGCAAAAAGAGCCTGATAGGAAAACCCTTTGGTCTGGTCTTGATGGTATAGATTGCTCTCACATTCCAAGGCAGTACATGCAATATAAGGAACATAGAACATGATGGTGTAATATTGATAGAACCGGGGGGTCTTGCACATAACACACTCAGATGCACTCACATGGAATATAAAATATGAGGCTTATCTCCATGAGCAGCGAGCTCGTCAGAGTCCTGCTTCTCCTCTCTCACCAGTTTCCATGCATGTCAGGCAGTTTCTATATATGTCAGCCTGGGATGTCAGGCTCGAAACACTATACAGCTCATGCATTTTTTTTTGCATATGTGTATCTTTTATATTTACTGAGTTATTGTTCAATTTTTTTGCTATCTATAGTTATTACCACGGCATACCCACGTATTCACTGTCACTTGTGTCCCTCCCCCCCCCTTTCCCCCTTCCCCTCCCCTTTCACACATTTGCAATATATTATTGATAGTGTGTTTTCACAGCGCAGACATCTTTCACTTGTTCCATTATCACTTTGTCTATCAAGGTAGACCTTCCTAGGTTTTGCAGCAGTGCCCCTTTCACTCTCCCTCAAAGCCACCCTCCCCCCTTTGTATTCACAGACAGCGCAGGAGTTTCACCTTTCACACTTTTTTTCTCCATTGATACATGTTCCCTGGGGCAAGACCCGAGTTCTCAAAGACGTTTTCCAACAATAACTTGAATATTGGGCTTTAAAATTAGCACTTTTGAATTCGAACGTTCGAGTCCCATAGACTTCAATGGGGTTCTAAATGTCCGCACGAATGTTCGGTCCGTTCGAAAGTTCTGGTGCGAACCGAACGCGGGTATGTTCGCCTCATCCCTATTCAGCAACAGCTGTAGTAAGTTTGCTAATTGCATATCCTTGCATCAAGCATCCACTACACATCAGTTAGTTAAGCTGTGGAGATGTTACATACAATTCAAAAATGGGATGCTTGATGTTGCTACCTGCACCACTCTTTGGCACAAGCCATGCATGCATGCATACATTTTGTTACTGTTTATAGCAATTATGTTAAAAAAAAATCTGCGCTGTTTACTGCACTCATTGTCCACATGTAGTAAAAAATGGTTTTGTACCTGTTGTACTGAGTCGAATTGTACTCTCAAGATTGAAAAGGTAAAGTTTTATATACATGCAAGCATCAATGTTTTGAAATGTTTGTATATTTTTTTATACCTTTTTTTTGCTATGGCAAAGATAAAAATAAATCCTATTTAATTGGACAAAATTGTTAACTGCTTTATTTGAAATGAAACTGTTCCAATAAGGTTTATGCAACAGGGGTAACAAGGGTAATAACAAGGGTAATAACAAGGATAATAAAGAAAATAAAGAAAACTACACAAAGTCATACTGCCATGGGAGCTGTCCATCATCGGTCAGAAAATAGTCAGTAAAATCTTCACACACTCGTAAAGCGTGATTGCTGGGACAAGTGCCAACACGACCTCTGGGCTCTTCAGACACAGTTAACGGGGATTCGGTGGACACAATCTCCTTACCCCTCAAAAAATTATGGAGCACACAACACGCTAAGATGACATTGACCGCATTATCCCCTTCGAGGTGCATTGCGGTCAACAAGGTATCGGCAACACAAAATTTTGAAGAATTCAGAAAATATAACAAGACTAAAATCAATAGACATAAGGAGTAAAAAGAGTTCTGCATGAGAAAAAAAATTATCAGCTAAAACTGTAGATATTAGCCACTTTCTTAGTGGGCACATATACCCCCTTCCTGCCCAGGCGAAATTTCAGCTTTTGGCTTGCGTCGCTTTAAATAAAAATTGCGCGGTCGTGCGACGTGGCTCCCAAACAAAATTGACGTCCTTTTTTTCACACAAATAGAGATTTCTTTTGGTGGTATTTGATCACCTCTGCAGTTTTTATTTTTTGTGCTATAAACAAAAAAAGAGCGACAATTTTGAAAAAAACACAGGGGTAGATTCAGAAAGAATCGCCTATCCTTAGGCGGGCGTAGCGTATCTCAGATACACTACGCCGCCGTAAGTTTGAGCAGCAAGTTGTGTATTCACATAGAACTTGCGCTGAAACTTACGGCGGTGCAGTGTAACTGGGCCGGCGTAAGCCTGTCTTATTCAAAATAGGCTAGTTGGGGGCGTGTACTATGTAAAATAGAAGTGACCTCACGTTTTTGAGGTCGCTGTTTACTGCACTCATTGTCCACATGTAGTAAAAAATGGTCGCTGTTTACTGCACTCATTGTCCACATGTAGTAAAAAATGGTTTTGTACCTGTTGTACTGAGTCGAATTGTACTCTCAAGATTGAAAAGGTAAAGTTTTATATACATGCAAGCATCAATGTTTTGAAATGTTTGTATATTTTTTTATACCTTTTTTTTGCTATGGCAAAGATAAAAATAAATCCTATTTAATTGGACAAAATTGTTAACTGCTTTATTTCAAATGAAACTGTTCCAATAAGGTTTATGCAACAGGGGTAACAAGGGTAATAACAAGGGTTATAACAAGGATAATAAAGAAAATAAAGAAAACTACACAAAGTCATACTGCCATGGGAGCTGTCCATCATCGGTCAGAAAATAGTCAGTAAAATCTTCACACACTCGTAAAGCGTGATTGCTGGGACAAGTGCCAACACGACCTCTGGGCTCTTCAGACACAGTTAACGGGGATTCGGTGGACACAATCTCCTTACCCCTCAAAAAATTATGGAGCACACAACACGCTAAGATGACATTGACCGCATTATCCCCTTCGAGGTGCATTGCGGTCAACAAGGTATCGGCAACACAAAATTTTGAAGAATTCAGAAAATATAACAAGACTAAAATCAATAGACATAAGGAGTAAAAAGAGTTCTGCATGAGAAAAAAAATTATCAGCTAAAACTGTAGATATTAGCCACTTTCTTAGTGGGCACATATACCCCCTTCCTGCCCAGGCGAAATTTCAGCTTTTGGCTTGCGTCGCTTTAAATAAAAATTGCGCGGTCGTGCGACGTGGCTCCCAAACAAAATTGACGTCTTTTTTTTCACACAAATAGAGATTTCTTTTGGTGGTATTTGATCACCTCTGCAGTTTTTATTTTTTGTGCTATAAACAAAAAAAGAGCGACAATTTTGAAAAAAACACAGGGGTAGATTCAGAAAGAATCGCCTATCCTTAGGCGGGCGTAGCGTATCTCAGATACACTACGCCGCCGTAAGTTTGAGCAGCAAGTTGTGTATTCACATAGAACTTGCGCTGAAACTTACGGCGGTGCAGTGTAACTGGGCCGGCGTAAGCCTGTCTTATTCAAAATAGGCTAGTTGGGGGCGTGTACTATGTAAAATAGAAGTGACCTCACGTTTTTGACGTTTTTAACGAACGCCGCATGCGTCGTCCGTGGACGTATTCCAGTGCGCATGCTCAAAATGACGTCGGCAAATCGCCATTGCTTTCGACGTGAACGTAAATTACGTCCAGCCATATTCGCAAACGACTTACGAAAACGACGTAAAAAATTCAAAATTTAACGCAGGAACGACGTCAATACTTAACATTGCGTATGCCTCATAGAAGCAGGAGCAACGTTACGCCGGAAAAGCCTTACGCAAACAACGTAAAAAATTGCGCCAGGCGCACGTACGTTTGTGAATCGGCGTATCTAGGTCATTTCCATATCCTACGCCGAAAAATATCTATATATATATATATATATATATATATATATAGATATATACCGGTATATACAGACCTTTGTCAATAGTATTGGCACACCTGCATGTACATGAACTTTAAGCATCTATTCAAGATATGGAAAACTTACTTTAAAGTAAGTAACAGCCGTTCTTTTGGACTTATTTCTCTTCTCATATTGGTCCTGGTTCTGGTCAGGCGTCCTCCAACAAGTCCCAACAGCTCATCAAAACTTGCCACAGACATCCTGGTGAAATCGAAGAACATGAGGGCTAAGTACCCGATAGATAGACGCTGGGAGGTTAAAGGATGGACCCGATAACGACGAGGACGTCTCCTAAACTCAATCTCTCTTCTCCTCTTCATCCTCATCATCAGAAATACGGCCATTGCAAGCAAACTGCTCATGTAAGTAGTCATTTAAAAAAAAAACTTGGGCACAACACACCGATCTCTCCTCTCTCTGCAAAGCTCCAACGCACACTCAGGCAGAGAACAAAGACACAGGTTTGCAATGCAGAGGACCGAAATGCATCATGGGTAGATCAAGGGACAAAAACAAAGGTTTGCTGTGGGAGTGACTAAACTTTTCTAACCGCAGCTAAACGCAACCGCAAGTAAACGCACAAAAACGCATGTAATTGCGGTGTGCAAATGCAGCTGATCGCTGTGCCAGGAGTTTTGAATTTCACAGAAAATATTCATGCTTTTATCTGTGGCAAAACAGTCGTCCGTGTGAAAGGCACCTTAATCTTTCCTCATAGCTGAGCTCCTCCATGCCTCCTATCAGTTTGGTTTCTCTTCTCTGCACTTTCTCCAGTCCCCCAATATCCTTTTTTGTGAAATGGTGCCCAAAACTGAACCGCATATTTGAGATGAAGTCTTCCTAATGATTTGTACAGGGGCAAAATGATATCACTCTCTCTGCTGTCCATACCTCTCTTAATACAAGAAATGATTTTGCTCACTTAGAAACCTTAGCTTGGCATTGCATGTTATTATTTAGCTTATGATCTACCAAAACACCCAGATCCTCCCTACCATTGATTCCTCCAGTTTTACTCCCTCTAGTATGTATAATACATGCACGTTCTTAGCCCCCAAGTTCATAACTTTACATTTATCAACATTAGTCTCCATTTGCCACCTAGTTGCCCAATTAAACAGTGCATTGAGGTTGGCTTATAAATTGCCGATATCCTGAAAGGAAGTTATTCCACTGCATAGCTTGGTGACATCTGCAAAGACTGAAATATTACTTCTAATCCCATACCCTATATCATTTATAAATATATTAAAAAGTAAGGGTCCTAACACTGAACCTTGGGGTACACCACTGATAACTTTAGACCATTCAGAGTAAGCCTCATACACACGATTGGACTTCAGAGT
Organism: Rana temporaria; assembly: GCF_905171775.1. Taxonomy (NCBI): domain Eukaryota; kingdom Metazoa; phylum Chordata; class Amphibia; order Anura; family Ranidae; genus Rana; species Rana temporaria. Next base: position 505,603,618 of record NC_053489.1, read on the forward strand.
AAAGCCTCATACACACGATTGGACTTCCATCGGATTTTGTGCTGAATGGGCGTTGGCAGTGAACTTGGTATGCATACACGGCAGGACTTTTTCAGCCAACTTTCACTAAATCACATGGTTTTTCAGCTCTTTACCGCCACCCTTTGGGCAACTTCTGCTATTGTTGGCTGATTTTTAGCATTGGTTCTGAGCATGCGTGTTTGTACTTTGTACTTAAGTCCAATGGACTTGTGTACACACGATTGGACTATGCTCCATCGGATATTTGTTGCCGGAAAGTTTGTCTGCTTTCACAGTGAACGTTTGACCGATGAAAAAGTGAAAACAATTGTCTGATGGAGCGTACACACGGTCGGATTGTCCGATCAAACAGGTCCATCGGACATTTGTTGTCAAAAAGTCTGATCGTGTGTATGGGCCTTTTGAATCATTAACCACTACTCCCTGAATTCTGTCTTTTATCAATTTACAAACTGATCTTTTCAAGCCTGTAGACTTAACTTTATACATTAGGCGTATGTGGGGAACTGTATCAAATTCTTTTGCAAAATCTTTGTATAATACATCCACAGCTACCCCTATGCCAAAGGTTTTACTTCTATCTCCTCATAAAAAGAAATCAGATTTGTTTGACAACTTCTGTTTTTTATGAATCCATGCTGTCTGTTATTTATTCCAGCAAGAATTCATCTATGTGTTCTTTTAATAAACACTCCAGTATCTTCCCAACTATAGAAGTTAAACTAATGCCCTGTACACACGATTGGTTCGTCTGATGGAATCTAATCCAATGGATTTTTTCATCGGATATCCGATGAAGCTGACTTTCATCAGTCTTGGTACGTTTTCATCAGGCGAACCGATCGTGTGTACAGGGCATAGCAGGTCTATAGTTACTTGGTAAATACTTTGAAACATTTAGAAACAATGGCTTTGAAATGACAGAGCTCATTTTTTTAGGATGTGTGGGTTTATGCAATCTGGTCCAGGTGCTTTATTCATCTTTATTCTGTCTAAATATTTCTGGACCATATAAATTTTGAGCCATGATGGATCCTTTGATGCTGTGTAAATACCATATCCAATTGAAACAATTATGTAATATAAAGACCAACCACAACATTGTATTTCTTTTTTTAAAGATTTGATGACCCTGCAATACCCTGGATATCCAGATTATATAGGCAGGTGGGAAAAAAAGAATTACAAATTACACTTACAGATAATCAAAAAGATACGATTTGACGATTTTCCTATATGTCAGCCACCTCTCGATGGCATTATACACCAGTAAAATTACATGCAATGTCTGACCCGACCTCGCCCCTGTGTTGGAGGGAAGTTGGAGAGCGCGCTACACATGGGTATATATGGTGGTTTTGTCCTAAGGTCTGCCTATTTTGGGAAGAAGTGGCAAAGGTGATCTCTCTAGAATTTACTATCGCACAGGGTTAAAATGAAAGGAGAGTAGGAAAGTGACTAGTTTTCAGTCTGGGCATGCTCAGTTGTGTCAGTAAAGAGTTCTAAAAACAGGGTGAATTTATCTCTTCTCAGAATTTCAAGCATATTTCTGATTTCACAACAATATTTCAAGGAATTTAAAAGCACAGGGGTTCCCCCTTTACCCTCTCCTTTTTTCCCTGGCCATTGAACCCCTCGCATGTGCCATTCAAAATATTAATAATATCAAAGGCTTATTATAAAGGCCTAAAGACTTTAAACTGAGCCTCTATACCAGTGATGGCGAACCTTGGCACCCCAGATGTTTTGGAACTACATTTCCCATGATGCTCATGCACTCTGTAGTGTAGTTGAGCATCGTGGGAAATGTAGTTCTAAAACATCTGGGGTGCCAAGGTTCGCCATCACTGCTCTATACGGATGATGTTTTGCTATTCCTCTCAGATATCCCTTCTAAACCTCATCAAATAACTAAAAACATTCCGGAACCTCACAGGCCTAGGGATTAATTTATCCAAATGTACTGCGAAGCCAATAAACATTCCAACATTGTTAATGGCATCTTTGCAGGAGAGATTTTCTTTCACCTGGACTTCACTCTGGAATTCACCACTATTAACCACTTAACAACCGCCCTATAGATGAAATACGTCTACAAGGCGGTTGCTTAACTCTGGGAGGGCGTCAATGTACGTCCTCCCAGAATCGCGCTCCCGCGCGCCATGTGGGGCGCGCACATGGGAGTCTCTGTGACCGCCGGGTCCTCCGGACCCGGCTGATCACGGATCACGGTAAATCGCCGCTGATAGCGGCGGTTTACCACGTGATCGCTCCGTCCAATGACGGAGCGATCACTAGTAAACAAACTGGCGCCATGTGATGACGCCGGTTCCTCCCTCTCCTCTCTGTACCGAATGGTACAGTGTGAGAGAGGAGAGGGGAGAGAGCGGAAGCAGCAGAAGCTGCTGCTGCTGTGGGCTGGATCTGTGACACATGCAGTCACAGATCCAGCCATCCATCCCTCCCTGTGCAATACTCTGCAATGCCCCCATACTCTGCAATGCCCCCATACTCTGCAATACCCTCATACTCTGCAATGCCCCCATACTCTGCAATACCCCAAAATACTCTGCAATGCCCCCATACTCTGCAATACCCCGCAATACTCCGCAATGCCCCGCAATACTCCGCAATGCCCCGCAATGCTCCGCAATGCCCCACAATACCCCACAATACCCCACAATACTCCGCAATACAACGCAATACCCCGCAATACCCCGCAATACTCCGCAATACTCCGCAATACCCCGCAATACCCCGCAATACACCGCAATACCCCACAATACCCCGCAATACCCCACAATACTCCGCAATACCCTGCAATACCCCACAATACTCCGCAATACCCCACAATGCTCCGCAATACCCCACAATACTCCGCAATACCCCACAATACCCTGCAACGTCGTCTATGGGGATTTTTAAGTAGCAAAGTTTGGCGCCATTCCACGAGCGTGTGCAATTTTGAAGGGTGACATGTTGGGTATCTATTTACTCGGCGTAACTTCATCTTTCACATTTATGCAAAAGAATGAAGAACAAATACAAAATTTGCCAAATTTTATAACAGAAACAAAGACATTTTTTTTTTTTACAGAATTTTCAGTCTTTTTTCTCTTATAGCGCAAAAAATAAAAAACCCAACGGTGATTAAATACCACCAAAAGAAAGCTCTATTTGTGTGAAAAAAAGGACGAAAATTTCATTTGGGTACAGTGTTGTATGACTGAGTAATTGTCATTCAAATTGTGAGAGCACCAAAAGCTGAAAATTGGTCTGGTTATTAAGGGGGTTTACGTGCCCAGTGGTCAAGTGGTTAATAAATACTAAAACATTACACAAATTATGGTCTAATTATCACATCTCCTTTTTGGGGAGAATAACAGCTACCAACATGATGATTTTACCTAAACTACTTTTTTTTTATTTTAGAACTTTACTCATACTGAGCCCTAAAAGTACATTCGACTCTGTTTAAAGAGAAATTAACAAATTTATATGGCACCGCAAAAAACTGAGCTTTAGTTACTCAGATCTCAATCAAATGGTGGTTTAAGCCTTGCTAACTGGTGTTATTATCTAGCAGCAAGATTTACACAGTTATCTCAATGGTTTGCTCCTACAAATAAAGTTTTGTGGTTACATTTTGAAGAACAATTAATTATACCATTCCATCTTCAGGATACTTTATTGTCCAAGTCGATTCAACCCAGAGAGATCTTTCTTCTAAATATGGTGGTGGCTCACTCATATCAATTATGGCACCGATATAAAGATACATTTTATTGATTTCAACCACCCCCCCCCCCCCCATGGCATCCCTTATAGGAGACCCCCAACTCCTCCCCACCCTTTAGAAATAGCAGCACTTTCTGTATATGGAAACTATGCAACCCCTAAATAATAAATGTCGCCCTTTTTCAGATTTATGTGAACTATACAATCTCCCAATATCAGAATTACCCCATTACACTGAAATTGAAAATTTTTACCAAAAATGCTTCTCTCTAACATTACAACCCCCCTATTCCCAATTTGAAAGAATCTGTATCTCCTCACCATAAGATAGGGAATTGATCTCTCTTATTTACCACTGCTTAAATTAATTTTCCCTTTCAGAAAAGTCAAAACCAATGCTTCAATGGGAAATTGACTTGGATCAACCTTTTACACTACCAGAATAGAACACCATGATCCAAAACCTACTAAAATGTACATGCTCAATTTTGGCGAGAGAAACAGCCATCAAGATACACACCAGATGGTATCTAACCACATATAAAATAAACTAATTTTATCAATCGGTATCTATCACGTGTTTCAGGGGATGCCCAGATCAAGGTACCATCTTACATACCTTCTGGAACTACAACATTTTGAAACCCATATGGCTACAAGAAGCTTCTAAGATTGAACATATTATAGCAAAATAATTCCCAAAATAATTCCCCTCACACCTAAGATGTGTTTATTGTTTTAACCTATACCTAATTGGTGGCGGGAGAGATGCACTCCGCCGCTTAACGGAGCCGCCGGTAGCAGTGCAGGCGATTGGATCCTGTGTCCTGTTAGGTATGGAGATGAGTGAGGGGAAGATGGTCCCCACCCTTCTCCATACCATTGCGGGGCAGAAGCAACATTAAAACGTCACTTCCACCCATAGCTCTTAAAGAGACTTTTTTTTTATTACATTTATTTATTTTATTGCATCTTAGTGTAAATCTGAGATCTGAGGTATTTTTGACCCCCAATATAATATTTAAGAGGTCCTGTCATGCTTTTTTCTATTACAAACAATGTTTACATAAATAAAAGTGACACCGTTTTTTTTAACCACTTAAGCCCCAGACTATTATGCAGCGAAAGGACTTGGCCCCTTTTGCAATTCGGCGCTGCGTCACAATTGCCGTGTGACGTGGTTCCCAAATAAAATTGGTGTCCTTTTTTTCCCACAAATAGAGCTTTCTTTTGGTGGTATTTGATCACCTCTGCGGTTTTAATTTTTTGCGCTATAAACAAAAATAGAATGACAATTTGGAAAAAAAACAATATTTTTTACTTTTTGCTATAATAAATATCCCCAAAAAAGATCTAATTATTTTTTTCCCCTCAGTTTAGGCCGATACATATTCTTCTACATATTTTTGGTAAAAAAAATCGCAATACGCGTTTATTGATTGTACCCACAATAACAAGGCAGCAAAATTCTCACTTTGCAGCCTCTCGCAGAGGGCCAAGTCCAAATGATTGCTAAATTCCCAACATACAGTATCTATGATGCTTTTGAAGACTACTATGGGGCTTTATATAATTTGAAGAATGACTCACTCACTCCCCAACCTTCAGAATATGCAATAACTTCCTTTCTGTCTCAACTGAGACTTCTGTCTCTGTCTGCTTCAGGCCTTCTTTAAGAGGCACTTCAGGCTCCCCCCCCAATAAATAAAGTCATCTGCTAAAAATACTGTAGCCGCCACCACTCCGGACATTGCTCTCGTGGCATCCGCACCCCTCCAGATCTCACCCAACATTAATACCCAGCAACCTATCCATCACCAAGTCCACCGGGGCTAGGCCCGGTACATCCAACCACTTTGCCCATAGCTTCTCAAACTTGTGGGCATTGCCCCTGTGTTGGTATACCAGTTTCTCCATCCTCATTGTTGTCCCAATGTTGGTGATCCACTCAGCACGGGTCGGGGGAGCCTCAGCTCTCCAATGAACCATGATGAGTTTCCTCGCCTGGAACAACACCCTGTGAATCACTTCCCTGTCCGCCTCCTCCCATTCGTACTCCTCCAGAGCCCCCAAGAGACATGCCCTCGGGTCCTGCGGAAGAGTCACGCCAAATGTTGAGTTAATGGTACTCACTACTCCTGCCCAATAAGTGTGGAGTTTGGGACATCTCCATAACATATGAATCAAATCTCCATGGTCTCTCTTACAACGTGTACAAGTAGGGTCAAGTTGCGGGTTCATCTTACTAAGTCTGTGTGGGGTGTAATAGGTACGTAACAGGATATACAACTGGGTAAGCTTTTGTGATACATTCAAGGAGCACTTGCCCACCGCCTGAAAAATCTCCTCCCACTGTTCCCCATCCAACTCTCCCGCATCCGCTTCCCACCTCTCTCTTATCCTCAGGGGATGCTGCTTCATCACATATTGCAACAAAATGGTATAGCACTGGGAGATAAAGCCTTTCGATGTCTCAGCATCCCCCAAAAGATCAAAAGCAGGAGTAGGCGATAGGCACCACTCAGAAGAGCGACCCTGCGCCACCACTGCATGCTCAACTGTAGGTAGGAGAAGGACATTGACTGCGGCAAGCCAAACTCCTCTCGCAACGCAGGGAACGTACGTAGCACTCCATTACAAAATATGTGTGTGAGGTGTGTGACCCCATATCTTTTCCATCTGGTCCCTGATTGCAACTTGGCCAGTTCAGTGTAGGTGTCGTTTTGCCATATTGGACTGTATTTCGTGTATCCTTCCGCATTCTGAACATATTTGACCTTGTTCCATACCTTCTGGGTTAGGCTAAAAGTGGGGTATTTCCTATGTGGTTTAGCAAAGGCCTATGCCTCCAACGCATCAGGAATCGAAATTCTGCCGACAGTGTGCTCCAGGAGTTTCTGAGCTGAGGACCGCACCGCCGGCCGAAACATACCGACCAGCTGCTGCATCTGGGCCGCCAAATAGTACAGCCAGGGGTTTGGCAATGCCAATCCCCCACTATCCTTAGGTCTCTGTAAGTGCTCTAATTTAATTCTAGGAGCCCCGTCTCTCCAGATGAGGCCTCGAAAGATGCTATTAACCGTGTGGAAAACTTTCAAGGGGATGACCATGGGGGTGTTATGGAGGAAGTATAATAACTGTGGCATGAGTATCATCTTGATTAAATTCACCCGGCCTGCAACCGATAACAACAGGGCCTTCCAAGTTTTAACTTTGTCCCTAAATCGTAATAACAAGGGGGATATATTGAGTCGGATGAAGTCCCGTGGCTGAGCCGTGATCTGCACCCCTAGGTACTTAAAGGAGGGAGTAATGGGAATAGGGCACAAGGGATTAATTACCTGCGTGTTATCACCGTCCAACAAAAGCAAGGCCGACTTTGACCAGTTAATAAGTAAACCAGAAAATCGGCCAAACTCCGTGATCGCTACCATAGCCTCTCTAAGGGAAGTGTCCGTATCCCCCAACAAAAGGAGGGTATCGTCCGCATATAACATCACCTTTTCCTGCTCATCTCCATAGCAGAAACCGGTGATGCGAGGGTTGGCTCTGATACTAATGGCCAGCGGCTCAATAGCCAAAGCAAAGAGGAGGGGGGACAGAGGGCACCCCTGCCGAGTACCCCTCCTCAGTGCGAAACTCCCTGACAGGGAGCCAAACGTCCTTATTGCCGCCTGTGGCTGACAGTATAGCAAGCGCACCCAGGAAATGTAAACCGGGCCAAACCCAAATTTCTGCAACACCATCCAAAGGTAGTTCCAATCTATACTATCAAACGCCTTTGTGGCGTCTAAGGACAGTAGCGCCCTACTGCCCATGTTGTCCGCCCGTGCCTGTATATTAAGGAACAGCCTCCTAAGATTGACCGGCGTGGATTTATTGGGCATGAAACCAGCCTGGTCTCCATGCACAATTGAAGTTATCACCCCATTCAGCCGCATGGCCTGCACCTTAGCTAGTATCTTAATGTCACTCTGCAGTAAGGAAATGGGGCGGTACGCGCCTGGGTCTACAGGATCTTTGCCTGGCTTAAGTAGCAGGACTATGTTAGCCTTAGTCATAGACGGGGGTAAATTCCCCGTTTCCCTGGCCTTGTTAAAGACCTTCAGTAATTGGGGGAGTAATGTTTCAGAGTACTGTTTATACACCTCCATGGGCAGCCCGTCTTCCCCCGGGGCCTTGCAGTTAGGGAAAGCACTGACTGCCCCCACCAGTTCCTCCACTGTGATTGGCTTATCCAGCAGAATACGCTGGTCAGCAGTCAGTTCTGGGAAGGCCAGTTGGGCTAGGTATAGCTCTAAATCTCCCTGAGTGTATGCCGTGCCTGAGCTGTACAGGGTCTCATAGAAACCCGCCAGTTCCTGCATAATTTGTTCTGGTTGTGAAACTAATCCTCCAGAACTAGATCTTATGGCCCCTATAGCCGGCGATCGTTGGTGGGAGTTCGCAATCCGGGCCAATATACGGCCGGTTTTCTCACCCTCCTCAAAGAACGCCTGCTTTGCAAAAAAGCGTTTCTTCTCAGCAGACGAGGAGAGAAGTTGCTGGTAGGCCGACTGAGCGGCCTGCCAGGTTTCCCTGGTCGAATCAGAAGGATCCGCTACGTAAGCCCTCTCCATGTCCTGAACCCTGTTCTCTACTTCAAGCAACAAAGCTGTTGAGGCCTTTTTAACCCCATTCACTTCCCTGCTAAGTATGCCTCGAAAATGCGCCTTGAAGGCGTCCCAATGTTCCACCTCCATGTCCATCCCTGCACCCGCTGCAAAGTACCCCCGTACCTCCTCCAATATCTCCCCATGTGAACGTATGAGCTGTAACCAGAATGCATTCAATTTCCATGGTGCCTTAACTAAGTTCCCCTGCGGAGCCACTAAGAGCTGTACCACTAGAGCTGAGTGATCCGACACGCTGCGGGGCCTGTGTGACAGGTCCGCTATCAGCGGAAGCATGCTCAGATTTCCCACCCCCAAATCAATCCTGGACAGACAGCCGTGAGTTTTTGAGAAACACGTAAACTGTCTACCTCCCGGGTTACGGTGTCGCCAGACGTCCACCCAGCCCACCTCTTGCAACAACCGCGCCAGGGGAGTACTCCTGGCGAGGGCAGAGGGTCTAGGGGCCGGATGTCTATCCGCCACCTGATCCAAACAACAATTGAAATCTCCCAACACGAGCAGCGGAGCCTCCGGCCTACCGTCCAAAAAAGAGAGGAGGAGCCGAAGCACCACTGCCGTGAAGGGCGGGGGAATGTAAACGCATGCTATGACACAGATTAAGGTACCGATTTTACAGTGAACAAATACATAGCGGCCCTCTGGATCTATGACACTTGCAATCTCCTGAAAATCCACTGCATTATGCACCAGTACACTCACCCCCCTCGAAAAGGAGGTGTGTGTAGAGTGATACGCCCTACCCACCCATTTGTATTTCAGGAAGCACACGGTCTCCGCCGTTAAGTGAGTCTCCTGAAAGCAAATCACCCCTGGCAAATACTTCTTTAAGCACATAAACAACATTGTACGTTTTAGTGGTGAATGCATACCCCTCACGTTCCATGAAACAATAGGCACTTTAGCCATGAGAGTCCTCCACTAAAATCATATAGCTATACACTGGTGAGCATAAATACACATTCTGGTCCCATGACTGGGAAGGCAGACCCACCCCCAGGACTGTCCACATCTGTATACTACCTTGCAAAAGGGCCAAAGGCCTAAGTCTCGTGCGATGTACCTCTTTCCACGAATGGTAACTGAAAAAGTGATAGAAATTAATGTAACCTTTGGACCAAACGGGCCCCAAATATCCACGTACCACCAACAGGGCGGGTACAACTCTTTTTGCGATTACTTGTCGACTGACACTGTTCGCATTAACCATCAGCATAGCACACTTTTTGTTGAGAGCATCTCCCCTCACATCTTGCTGCCACTTATCATGTCCCCCGGCCAAGAGGGAAAAGAAAGAACCAAAAAAAGAGGAAATGAATCTTCCTATATGGAGCACAAAAGTCTGAAAAGGGAGATCAATAGGTAAAAAGTAGGGGCTCCCCCCTAAACAGGATCAACTCAGACATTCTCTCATTTGTGCAGGATAGGCGCCCAAAGGCAAACAACAAACCTCCCACCCCAGTCTCAGGGCTCACTCTCCTTCCTCCTGCGCTCGTCTTTGTAAGGATTGTTCATTGCGATCCAGCCATGCCATGGCCTCCTTAGCGGATTAAAAAAATTGGGCTTGGCCCCTAACCACTACCCTGAGCTTCGCAGGGTATAGCATGGCGTAGGGAAGTTGCAGGTTTCGCAGCCGTCGCTTCACATCAAGGAATTTCGCCCTGCGCCTCTGCACCTCTTGTGAGAAATCCGGATAGAAGGACACCCGCACTCCATTATATTGAATATTGGCTCGTTCCCGGGCCTGGCGGAGCACTGCCTCCCTGTCACGATAGTGAAGTAGTTTAGCCAGGATAGATCTGGGGGGGGCCCCCCTGTTGCGGTGGGCGCGAAGGGACTCTGTGGGCCCGCTCCACCGCGAAGAACGGTGACAGTGTTTTTTTGCCAAAAAGTTCCAATAGCCAGTTCTCTACAAACGTGGTGGGGTCCTTGCCCTCCACCCTCTCCGGTAGGCCCACTATGCGGACGTTATTTCGTCTGAGACGGTTCTCCATATCTTCTACACGGTCATAAGCCTCCCTTGCCATCTGCAAAGCAGCCCTGGTATCCTGGGCCATGGGGTGCATCTGGTCCTCCACCTCACTGACCCTGCTTTCCACCGCAGTGGTGCGTTCACGAATTTTTTGCATATCCTGCCGCAGCAGGCCAAACTTATCCTTAATGGTGTCAACAGAGGCCGTGCATTTGTTCACAGCTTGTAATATGTCCGCCAGCGTGGGCTGCACTGCAGTCGCGGCCTGTGGTGCCTCGGCCTGGCCGCCATCTGGCCTGGAGCCGGCCTGATCCCCATCCACCTCCTCTCCCCAATGCAGCTGAGCAGTGTCTTCCTGCATAGCAGGCCCGGCCTGGTGTGCGTCCCCAGAGCGGGACGGTTGTTCCTGTCCCCCAGCCCACCGACAGTTTTTGGGCATAGTACAGCATGTCCTTAGGGGGGTCTTTGCCCGAGGCCTTGACCTGCTTACTGTGCTTGGGCCCCGATTTCTCCGCTCCACGAGGCGTCCCCTTCACAGCCAGCGCGGCGGCGCCATCTTGGATCTCCGGCCCTGCGGTCTCTCCTTGTCCTTTGCGGGTCATCCCCCTGGTACAGAGTGCCGGTGGTGGTACCGCTGTGATCCCGGTGTCGTCAGCTGCCAGCATAGGGTGGTTGCGGATCAAAATTTTGGCCGGGGAAGGATCGTTACCGGATCACCGCTGGGAGCTGTGAGAGACGCGTCCTCTCACATGCCTGTCTTGGCCACGCCCCCCGTAGCCGCTGACTTTTAATATAAGAACACTTATCTGTCCAGGGATCCAGTAATGTCCTCACCCAAGCCTTTTGGTGAAGTTCCACTTTAAGATCAATGCATCCTTTTCCATTTCCAAGATTATCCATGTGAGCCACTCTATGCCCGATGGCAAATCTCCAATGGTTTTCCAAAGAATATTACAAATCCTTCAGGGAAATTTTGGCACCCCCATCTATCCATCCTTTTTAATACAGCTTCCCCCCCCCCCCACCAAGGATGCTGAGAGCGCACATTAGAGTAAGGCTTCATACACACGACCGAACATGTCTGCTGAAACTGGTCCGCGGACCAGTTTCAGCAGACATGTTCGGTCGTGTGTACGGCCGACCGGACAATTTTCCGGCAGATCGGACAGGTTTCCAGCAGACGAATGTTTCTTAGCATGCTAAGAAACATGTCCGCTGGAAGACTGTCCGTCGGACATGTTCGGTCGGCTGTACGACTTACCGGACATGTCCGCTCGGCCAAAAGCCCTCGCATGCGTCAAAGTGATTTGACGCATGCGTGGAAGCATTGACCTTCCAGGGTCGCGCACGTCGCGGCGACGGCGCGACCACGTCACCGCGTATCCTGTCCGCGCGGATTTCAGTTTGATGGTGTGTACATATAAATGATAAAAAATGATAAGCGCTGATTATCAGCGCTTATCATTTTTTATCATTTATATGTCAGCGGTTTTGTGCACCTACTAGATATAGCAGCTTTAGTATCATATCTATATATTTATATATTCTATGCTCACTTGGTTCACATTTATTACTCGCAGTAGCGCAATAGATTCCTCACTTTTTGATGGTGTGTACAACCATCAGACTGAAATCTCCGAGCGGACATGTCCGATGAAAACGGTCGGACATGTCCCCTCGTGTGTACGAGGCCTAACAAGTTTGAAAAAAACACAATATTTTACTTTTTGCTATAATAAATATCCATTTTTTTTTTTAAATCCTCAGTTTAGGCTGATATGTATTCTTCTACATATTTTTGGTAAAAAAAAACACAATAAGCGTATATTGATTGGTTTTCGCAAAAGTTATAGCGTCTACAAAATAGGGGATATATTTTTGGCTTTTAAATTTTTTTTCCAGCAATGGTGGCGATCTGCAATTTTTATTGCGACTGTGACATTGCAGCGGACACATGGGACACTTTTTACACTATTTTGGGACCATTCACATTTATACTGCGATCAGTGCTATAAAAATGCACTGATTACTGTATAAATGTGATAAAAAAAATGTGTAGGGGGCAGGGACTTACAAGGGGAGGAGACCAATAGGTGTTCCTCTGTACTGGGAACACAACATCGGTCTCCTCTCCTCTGACAGGACGTGGATCTGTGTGTTTACACACACAGATCCACGTCCTTGGCTGTGTCACCAGCAATCACGGGTGCCCAGCGGACATCACAGTTACCGGGCACACACACTGGCTCCCGAGCGACGCGGCGTGTGAGCACCTCCTAGACGGCAGGGAAGCCCAGGACGTCATATGACACCCGCCCAGGATGGGAGATCCCTCCTTCGGATGTCATATGACTATATCTGGGATGTCAAGTGGTTAAAAACTGAGCTGAATTCTGCTAATAAACTCTGATAAGTTGCTGTAGGTTATTGCTTATTTCACATAACCATTGTTGTTAGCACTGCTTAATTGAAATAAACCAAATCACGTTTTGCTGATACAGTACATACATATTGTCCAATGGCCATGTTGTCATACATAAATGTAATTAAAATAATTTGATTATTGGAAAAATTATGTTACTCCTATAGAATCTATAGTACCCGTGAAACTCTCAAATTCATTATCAACAGCACCTAAATACTTTACCAGGTTCCGCTTTATTACCTTTTATTATATATTATTTTGTTTTTGAATAAGTGAGCTTCTTTCCCTTGACTGTATAATATTTACTCTATGTTACTTGTCTAATACTCTTTGAACTTCACAATAAAATATTTTGACAAGAAAAAATTAACAATGGATGCAAAGCTCAGGTAGGCAAAGTAAAAGAGAGACATCTTTTTTGTAGTGTTGAAGTGTAAAATGTTGTGACCTGTAGGTCTCCTGTGGCCCCTTGGAACATGGACAGGGATGTGTACATGTGAGCTGGAGAGAGGGGGAACTTTGACAGGATAACTGTGTTAAATGTAGGTGCGTGCAAATCCTTCTACTGTAAGGCCCCATGCACACAAGAACGCTGCTAAACTCGAGTTCAGAGGCATTTGGGCATTTTTTTCTACTGCCCCTGAACACATTTAATGTTATCCTATGTGTCCATGCACACAATCAAGTTTTTTGGCGTTTTGAAGCAGTTGGGTTTATGTCCGTTTTTTTAGACGCAAAATTTTGGGTTCAGAAGCATTTTATTTTTGTGTTTTAAACTTTGGGAGGGTCTACAATGTCTTTGAAATAAGGGCTGACAGCCGCAATCGCGGTAAAACGCCGCTAAACGTGACAAAACGTTGCGCAATTCGCGGCAAAAACGGGCGTTTTAAACGCCGGTTTTTGCCTTTGAAAATGTGAGTTTAGAGGTGTTTGTAATTGCTTCTCATGTGCATGGGGCCTAAAAAGAACTTAGTAGATAGATGTGTTTTGTAAAATATAAACATCTACATATAACTTCCTAGTTGCAGAGCAGTTTCTGTATTAGTGAAACTTTTGAAAACCCACTAAATAGATCTGTAGAATAGTATTTTAACATGGGAATTGTGAGAATTTAAAAATTAACTGTTATTTTTTTAATATATTTATTGATGTAAAATGACGGCTCTGTTGCGGGAGATTGAAAATTAATGCAATCTTTTTCTCTGAGAAGAAAAAAAATCTCACCTCTGATGCCTTTCTGATTAATTTTAAATTAATCTGCAAAAAAAATCCCATTTTGCATTAGTATGAGCTTTTAGAAAAGGGTAAAAGAAAATATAGAAAGTACAATCACAGATCTGCTTGAGAAGACTAATTGAATCTCAGAAGTTTATGCTCAGAAATTCCAATTTTAGCAGTTATGAATAGGATGGTAAATATGATGCTAAATATAATTAGGTTACTCCAGGTAAATATTTAACTATGCAATCCCTTACCAGCAATGCAATAACCAGAGGTGTATAACAAATTATGTTGTGAATGCCATGTTTAATATATTGTGTTCTTGCTTTTAAAGAGGCAGTTTAGTCTTAAAGTGATACTAAAGTCTTGTTTTTTCTTTTTGTTACAAAATAACAAACATGTCATACTTACCTGATCTGTGCAGTGGTTTTGCAGAGAGTAGCCCAGATCCCCCTGTTCCCGGGTCGCTCACTGGCATTCCTGGCCCCTCCCTCCTGCTGTGTGCCCCCACAGCATGCAGCTTGCTATGGGGGCACCCGAGCCGCTGATCTCTGTGTCCATTCAGACATGGACATGGCTCAGCCCCACCCCCTCTCTCCTTATTGGCTCACTGACTTTGATTGACAGCAGCAGGAGCCAATGGTTCCCATAGACAAATTTACTTTCAAATGCTGTTGGAGGGCAAGGATGGCCTTCTGGTCAAAATAATGAGAGATGGGCACCTGCCACTAAGGTGAAGCACTGGCTATAAACTAACAGAAGTGGACTGATTATCTAAGCAGGAATGGGAGCAGTAGCAGAATCAGCAGTTTCTCAAATCTGGCATTAAGATCCTGAGCATATGGAAGAGACACCTTCCTTGGAAAGAATGCTGCTAGAGATGGCAGAAGTGAGCATATGGGAATTCGAAAACCACGGAACACCCTTTAAAAGTCTATGGGATGAATCAAAAGTGCTAATTTTAAAGGCGTATATGCAAGTTATTGCCATAAAAAGTGTTTGGGGGCCTGGGTCCTGCCCCAGGGGACATGAATCAATGCAACAAAAAAAAACGGCATTTTTTTTTAGGAGCAGCGGTTTTAATAATGCTTAAAGTGAAACAATAAAAGTGAAATATTCCTTTATATTTCGTACCTGGGGGGTGTCTATAGTATGCCTGTAAAGTGGCACATTTTTCCCGTGTTTAGGACAGTCTCTGCACAAAATTACATTTCTAAAGAAAAAAAGTAATTTAACCACTTAACCCCTTCCCGACCGCCGCCTGTACATATACGTTGGCAGAATGGCACGTACAGGCACATTGGCGTACCTGTACGTCCCTGCCTAGACGTGGGTGGGGGGTCCGATCGGGACCCCCCCCCCCCGCGACTTGCGGCGGTCGGGTCCCCTCGGGGAGCGATCCGGGACGACGGCGCGGCTATTTGTTTATAGCCGCTCCGTCGCGATCGCTCCCCGGAGCTGAAGAACGGGGAGAGCCGTGTGTAAACACGGCTTCCCCGTGCTTCACTGTGTCGGCGCATCGATTGCGTCATTCCCTTTATAGGGAAGACACGATCAATGACGTCATTACTACAGCCACACCCCCCTACTGTTGTAAACACACACACAGTGTACACCAAATCCTACAGCGCCACCTGTGGTTAACTCCCAAACTGCAACTGTCATTTTCACAATAAAGAATGCAATTTAAATGCATTTTTTGCTGTGAAAATGACAAAAATCCCCAAAATGTGTAAAAATTGTCCGAAGTGTCCGCCATAATGTCGCAGTCACGAAAAAAATCGCTGATCGCCGCCATTAGTAGTAAAAAAAAAAAAAAATAATAAAAATGCAATAAAACTATCCCCTATTTTGTAAACGCTATAAATTTTGCGCAAACCAATCGATAAACGCTTATTGCGATTTTTTTTACCAAAAATAGGTACAAGAATACGTATCGGCCTAAACTGAGGAAAACAATTTTTTTTCTATATGTTTTTGGGGGATATTTATTATAGCAAAAAGTAAAAAATATTGAATTTTTTTCAAAATTGTCGCTCTATTTTTGTTTATAGCGCAAAAAATAAAAACCGCCGAGGTGATCAAATACCACCAAAAGAAAGCTCTATTTGTGGGAAAAAAAGGACGCCAATTTTGTTAGGGGGCCACGTCGCACGACCGCGCAATTGTCTGTTAAAGCGACGCAGTCCCAAACTGTAAAAACACCTTGGGTCTTTGGGCAGCAATATGGTCCGGGGCTTAAGTGGTTAAGGACCGCCTAACGCCGATATACGTCGACAGAATGGCACGGCTGGGCACAATCATGTACCTGTACGTGATTGTTAAAAGTCCAGCTGTGGGTCACGGGCGCCGTCGCCAGAGTCCCGCAATCGGTCCCCAAAAATGTGTAAAAATTGTCCGATGTGTCCGCCATAATGTTGCAGTCACGAAAAAATTGCTGATCACCGCCATTAGTAGTAAAACAAGAAAAAATAAATAAAAATGCTGTAAAACTATCCCCTATTTTGCAAACACTATAAATTTAGCGCAAACCAATCGATAAACGCTTATTGCGATTTTTTTTACCAAAAAAAGGGAGAAGAATACGTATCGGCATAAAATGAGGAAAAAATCTTTTTTTTTATATATTTTTGGGGGATATTTATTATAGTAAAAAGTAAAAAATATTGAATTTTTTTAAAAATTGTCGCTCTATTTTTGTTTGTGTGTGCAAAAAATAAAACCCGCAGAGGTGATCAAATACCACCAAAAGAAAGCTGGATTTTTGGGGAAAAAAGGATGAAAATTTTGTTTTGGGAGCCACGGCGCAATTGTCAGTTAAAGCAATGCAGTTCCGAATCGCAAAAAGGGGCCTGGTCCTTTACCTGCATTTTGGTCCGGGTCTTAAGTGGTTAAAACTACTCGCAGCTATAATGAATTGTCGGGTCCCACAATACAGATAAAATTCATTGAAAAAAAAACAGCATGGGTTCCCCCCAGTCCATTACCAGGCCCTTTGGGTCTGGTATGGATATTAAGGGGAACCCCAAATCAAAATAAAAAAAGAATGGCGTGGGGTCCCCCTCAAAATCCATACCAAACCTCTTAAGTCTGGTATGGATTTTAAGTTAAACCCCACGCCAAAATGTAAAAAAAGTGTGAGTCCCCCCAAAAATCTGTACCAGACCCTTATCCGAGCACACAACCTGGCAGGCCACAGGAAAAGAAAGGGGATGAGAGAGCGCCCCCTTCTGAACCGTACCAGACCACATGCCCTCAACATGGGGAGGATGCTTTGGGGTCTGGACCCCAAAGCACCATGTCCTTATGTTAATTGGGACAAGGGCCTCATCCCCACAACTCTTGCTGGTGGTTGTGGGGGTATGCGGGCGTGGGGCTTATCCGAATCTGGAAGCCCTCTTTAACAAGGTGAACCCCAGATCCCACCCCCCTATGTGGATTGGTAACAGGGACAAGTACTTTATTAAAAACATTTATACAATTCCAGCAATGTAAATCCATTCTCGAGTTTCGGGGGATACGGAGAAAAAAATGCAGATGTGATCCGCCTACATGGGAGGTTCCCATTGAATGACATTACACCCACTGTGAAAGCTCTTAAATAGCCAGGGTTGGGAAAATTACCTTTTTTAATATGGGAATGGGAGACTGGAACTGGTAGTCGATGGGAGATTCAGAATCAGACAAAATAAGAATGTTTGTTAATATTGTTTTATTATTGTCATAAAAATGTACGATTATTTGTTATGATGAAGTTAAAAACCCAGGAAGTCAGCACAGCACAGGGATGGTGGGAGCCCCTCATAATGAGCACAGCAGGGGTACAAACCCAGTAAGTCAGCACATGGATAGTGGGAGCCCCTCATAATGAGCACAGCACAGCACATGGATGGTGGGAGCCCCTCATAATGAGTACAGCAGTAACACAGCCCCAGGAGGAAGTCAGCAAAGCACAGGGATGGTGGGAGCCTCTGATAATGAGCATAATGAGAGTCGACGAGGTATTGTAGCCCGGGCCGTTAGTCTGAAATTCAATTTGATTGTAACTTTTCGTAACAATTACAAACATTCGTTATGATGAATTTAAAAAGCAAAAAATACCTTTCTCAATATAGCAGTCATCGACTCATTATGCTCATTATAAGGGGCTCCCAC
Organism: Rana temporaria; assembly: GCF_905171775.1. Classification (NCBI taxonomy): domain Eukaryota; kingdom Metazoa; phylum Chordata; class Amphibia; order Anura; family Ranidae; genus Rana; species Rana temporaria. The sequence goes on from NC_053489.1 coordinate 505,621,823, forward strand.
CATCCCTGTGCTGTGCTGACTTCCTGGGTTTGTACCCCTGCTGTGCTCATTATGTGCACAGGGATGGTGGGAGCCCCTCATAATGAGCATAATGAGTCAACGACTGCCATATTGAGAAAGGGATGATGGGAACCCCTCATAATGAGTACAGCAGGGGTACAGCCCCAGGAGGAAGTCCGCACAGCACAGGGATGGTGGGAGCACCTCAAAATTAGCACAGCAGGGGTACAAAGAGGACCCCCCTCTTTTCTTGCGGCTTGCCAGGTTGTGTGCTCGAATAAGGGTCTGGTATGGATTTTTGAGGGGAACCCCACACCATTTTTTTTATTTTGGTGCGTGGTTCCCCTTAAAATCCACACCAGACCTAAAGGGCCTGATATGGAATTTGGGGGGACCCCTATGCTTTTTTTTATTTTTAGTTTGGGGTTCCCCTTAATATTCATACCAGAACCAAAGGCCCTGGTATTGGACTAAGGGGGAACCCATGCTGTTTTTTTTTCAATGACTTTTATCTGTATTGCCGGGACCCGACAATTCATTATAGCCGCGAGTAGTTTTGAATGACTTTTTTTCCTTTAGAAATGTCATTTTGTGCAGGGACTTTTCTAAGCACAGGAACATGCACTATTTTACAGGCATACTATAGACACCCCCCAGGTACGAAATGTAAAGGAATATTTCACTTCTATTGTCTCACTTTAAGCATTATTAAAATCACTGCTGCCTAAAGAATTTACGTTTTTAAAACGTATTTTTGCATTGACACATGTCCCCTGGGGCAGGACCCAGGTCCCCAAACACTTTTTATTACAATAACTTGCATATTAGCCTTTAAAATTAGCATTCTAAAATCCCTACCCTCTACTAGTCCCATGTGCAGAACCTCTGTGGCTCACTTTAGGTCTGACTGACATTTTTTTTTTGTATACATGATGGTCACTATAACAGCAATGAATCTACTATTCATGTTTTTACACATTTTTAGAATTTAATTTCATGCAGCATGGCAGAAACTAATTTCAAACATTATGCTGTTAATGCCTTAAAAGTTATTCCAGTACAGCCATACAACCAAGTGCTGGGTATCACAAGGTGTAGCTGGCTTTGGCGGGTTTTATGTTTGCCTTTTCTGACACCTCATTTACTACTTTCAAAGTAAATGTGCAACACAAAGGTAGAGGAATTGGCTAAATTTTATTGCAGCTATGGCAATATGTGGTGTTTTGGTGAGCACTACTTTCATGCACAACTATGCGGCAGTGTGCTACAAACAAAGGCACAAGCAGTCGAAAATCAAATATATACCTGGCTCCCCTAAAAGATACTGTATTTCCTAAAGCAATAAACCCCAGACAAACTGTGTCACTTTAACTGACAATTGTATGGTCCTGCAACGCTGTACCCCAAAAAAATGACGTCCTTTCCCACAAATAGAGGTTTCTTTTGGTGGTATTTAATCACCTCTGTTTTTTTTGCGCTATAAACAAAAGAAGAGCAACAATTTAGAAAAAAAACACAATGGGGGTAATTTACGAAAGGCAAATCCACTTTGCACTGCAAGTGCACTGACAGTGCACTTTCAAGTGCCGTCGCTGTAGATCTGAGGGGCTCATGCAAGGAAAATAAAAAAAAAACAGCATTTTTGCTTGCACATGATTGGATGATAAAATCAGCAGAGCTTTGCCTTATTTCAGAGATTCCCGTCAGATCTACAGCAAATGCACTTACAAGATTGGAATGTTAAAGTCACCTAGGATGATGGCAGACGAGAGAAAATAGGGTAGCCATGCAGAGAAGTCATCCAGAAAGTGTGACACAAATTGACATACTTTTTTCGCAAATAGAGCTTTCTTTTGGTGGTATTTGATCACTAGTATATATTATTTTACATATTTTTGGTAAAAAATCGCAATAAGCATATATTGATTAATTTAGTTATAGCGTATACGATTTATAGCATTTTTCTTTTCAGTAATGGCAGTGATCTGCCATTTGTATCGGGAATGCGATTTTGCGCCAGACAGATTGGACACTTTTGACACTTTTTTTGGGACCACTGACATTTATACAGCGATCAGAGCTAAAATAGCCACTGATTACTGTATAAATGTCACTGTCAGGAAAGGGGTTAACACTAGGGGGCGATGAAGGGGTTAAATGTGTGTCCCTTAGTGTGTTCTAACTGTAGGAGGATGGGACTGCCTGGGGGAGGAGACTGAACGGTGTTCCTATATACTAGGAACACACAATGGGCCTGATTTACTATGCTCTGTGCGCTGCGCTGGTTCATGCGTTAATTAGTACTCCGGGTGGAGGCTTAATTGGGCGCATGAACCAGCGTAGCAGCCGGCGCATTGAAACTAATATGTAAAGCCGCGCCGAACTCCCTATAGAAGTCTATGGGAGAAATCAAAAGTGTTCATTTTAAAGGCTAATCTGCAAGTTTTGTCCTAAAAAGTGTTTGGGGACCTCAGTCCTGCCCCAGGGAACATGTATCAATGCTTTTTTTATTTTTTAAAACGGCCGTTTTTTCGGGAGCAGTGAAATTAATAATTCTTAAAGTGAAACAATAAAAGTGAAATATTCCTTTAAATTTCGTACCTAGGGGGGGTGTAATGTCAGCATGTGAAATAGCGCATTTTTCCCGCACTTAGAACTCCCCCTGCACAAAATGACATTCAGAAGGAAAAAAGTCATTTAAAAATTCACACGCGGCTATAATGAATTGTCGGCTCTGACAATTCTAAAGGGATTCATTCATAAAACAAACAAAAAAATGTGTAGGGGTTCCCCCAAATTAAATTACCAGGCCCTTCAGGTCTGGAATGGATATTAAGGGGAACCCCGCCGTAAAAACCAAAAAAAAAAAAGACGTGCGGTTCCCGGCAAATATCCATTCCAGACCCTTCAGGTCTGGTGTGGATTTTAAGGGGAACTCCACCCCAAATTGAAAAAAAAAATGGCGTGGAGTCCCCCTAAAAATCCACACCAGACCCTTATCCGAGCACGTTGACCTGGCCGGCCGCAGAAAAGAGGGGGGGACAGAGTGCGGCCCCCCCCTCTCTCCTGAACCGCACCAGGCCACATGCCCTCAACATGGGGAGGATGTCCCCATGTTGATGGGGACAAGGGTCTCATCCCCACAACCCTTGCCCGGTGGTTGTGGGGGTATGCGGGCGGGAGGTTTATCAGAATCTGGAAGACCCCTTTAACAAAGGGGACCCCCAGATCCTGACCCCCCCCTGTGTGAAATGGTAATGGGGTACATTGTACCTCTACCATTTCACCCCAAAAAAATATCAAAGTGTTAAAAATGACAGTAGCCGGTTTTTGACAAATCTTTTAATAAAATCTTCTTTTCTTCTTTCCTTCGGGTTTCTTCCGCTGCTTCTTTCTTCTCGTTCACATCTTGCCCGACGTCTTCTTCTATCTTCTCCGTCCGTCCTTCAGCCTTCTGGTCCCGCATCTTGCCCGTTGTCTTGTCCTGTCTTCTTTTCCGTCCGCCTCCTCGTCCGCATCTTGGGTCTTCTGCGGTGTTCTTCTCGTCCCCGGACCCAGCGTTTGAATTTGATTTGGCCGCCGTTTTCCCGCTCCTGGGACCCGCCCCCCTCTGACGCCACAAGTAAACTCCTTAGAAGGTCATGTGCGTCAGAGGGGGGCGGGGTCGCAGAGCGTCACACAGCAGGGGAATTCAATTTCAATCGCGCCGCCCGGAGAAGAAGTTCCCGCCGTGTCACACTCATGTGACCCCGCCCCCCTCTGACGCACATGACCTTCTAAGGAGTTTACTTGTGGCGTCAGAGGGGGGCGGGTCCCAGGAGCGGGAAAACGGCGGCCAAATCAAATTCAAACGCTGGGTCCGGGGACGAGAAGAACACCGCAGAAGACCCAAGATGCGGACGAGGAGGCGGACGGAAAAGAAGACAGGACAAGACAACGGGCAAGATGCGGGACCAGAAGGCTGAAGGACGGACGGAGAAGATAGAAGAAGACGTCGGGCAAGATGTGAACGAGAAGAAAGAAGCAGCGGAAGAAACCCGAAGGAAAGAAGAAAAGAAGATTTTATTAAAAGATTTGTCAAAAACCGGCTACTGTCATTTTTAACACTTTGACATTTTTTTTGGGGTGAAATGGTAGAGGTACAATGTACCCCATTACCATTTCACATAGGGGGGGGGCCAGGATCTGGGGGTCCCCTTTGTTAAAGGGGTCTTCCAGATTCTGATAAGCCCCCCGCCCGCATACCCCCACAACCACCGGGCAAGGGTTGTGGGGATGAGACCCTTGTCCCCATCAACATGGGGACATCCTCCCCATGTTGAGGGCATGTGGCCTGGTGCGGTTCAGGAGAGGGGGGGGGCCGCACTCTGTCCCCCCCTCTTTTCTGCGGCCGGCCAGGTCAACGTGCTCGGATAAGGGTCTGGTGTGGATTTTTAGGGGGACTCCACGCCATTTTTTTTTTCAATTTGGGGTGGAGTTCCCCTTAAAATCCACACCAGACCTGAAGGGTCTGGTATGGATATTTGGGGGGACCCCACGCCATTTTTTGGTTTTTTTTTTACGGCGGGGTTCCCCTTAATATCCATTCCAGACCTGAAGGGCCTGGTAATTTAATTTGGAGGGACCCCCTTTTTTTTTTTTTTTTTTTAATGAGCAATGACTCTATTCTTTATAGCCATGAGTACTTTAACCACTTGCCCACCGGGTTAATTCTGGCACTTCTCTCCTTCATGTGAAAATCACAATTTCTTGGCTAGAAAATTAATCAGAACCCCCAAACATTATATATTTTTTTTTAGCAGACATCCTAGGGAATAAAATGGCAGTCATTGCAATACTTTTTGTCACACCGTATTTGCGCAGCGGTCTTACAAGCGCACTTTTTTTGGATAAAAATCCCTTTTTTGAATTAAAAAATAAGACAACAATACATTTTGCCCAATTTTTTTATATATTGTGAAAGATAATGTTACGCCGAGTAAAATGATACCCAACATGTCACGCTTAAAAATTGCGCCCGCTCGTGGCATGGCATCAAACTTTTACCCTTTAAAAATCTCGATAGGCGACGTTTAAAAAATTCTACAGGTTGCATTTTTTGAGTTGCAGAGTAGGTCTAGGGCTAGAATTATTGCTCTCACTCTAACGATCGCGGCGATACCTCACTTGTGTGGTTTGAATACCGTTTTCATATGCGGGCGCTACTCGCGTATGCGTTTGCTTCTGTGCGCGAGCTCGTCGGGACGGGGCGCTTTAAAATTTTTTTTTGGGGTTTTCTTATTTATTTTTATTTAGTTTTATAATGTTTTACACTGAAATAAAAAAATAAAAAAAAAATGATCAGTTTTCTTCCTATTACAAGGAATGTAAACATCCCTTGTAATAGGACTAGTGTGTGACAGGTCCTCTTTATGGAGAGAGGCGGGGTCAATAAGGCTGGAAAGCATGGTATTGAAAAAAAAAAAAAAGTTCTCATGCTTTCAGCTGCAATCATGTTCGTTCACCACAGTGGTGTAGTGTATAGCACTTTGACCTAGCAGCAAAAGAGTCGTTGGTTCGAATCCCGCCCGTGACAGCATCTGCATGGAGTTTGCATGTTCTCCCTGTGCCTGCGTGGGTTTCCTCCCACAATATAAAAACACGCTGTAAATCGGTTCCGGTCTAAATAAGCCCTAATATGCAGTAGTATATTTAGGTTTGGTTCTGCCCTAGGCCTGACTACATATCTGCACCTCCTAAGGTCACACCCTGTTTTTGTATAACCCCGCCCAGTAATTTTCAGGGGACCCACACACTAGTTCTGGGGGGGCACTGGATTCCCTTAACCACTTCCATACCAGGCACTTACGCACCTTCCCGCCAAGCCAATTTTCAGCTTTCAGCACTGTCGCACTTTGAATGGCAATTGCGCGGTCATACAACACTGTACCCAAACAAAATTGGCGTCCTTTTTTCCCCACAAATAGAGCTTTCTTTTTTTGTTATTTGATCACCTCTGCGATTTTTTTTTTTGCGCAACAACTAAAAAAAGACTGCAAATTTTGAAACAAAAAAAAGGTTTTATTTTTTTAGGTTAATTTTTTGGTAAATAAGTTTTTCTCTTTCAATTACGGGCACTGATATGGCGGCACTGATGGGCACCGATGAGATGGCACTGATGGACATCGATGAGGTAGTACTGACGGCACAGATGAGGTGGCATTGATTGGCGGCGCTGCTATGCGGCACTGATGGGCACTCATAGGCGGCACTGATGGGCACTCATGGGCGGCACAGATGGGCGGCACTTATGGGTGGCACTGATGGATACTTATGGGTGGCACAGGTGGGCACTGATAGGTGGGCACTGTGCATGGATGGGCACTGTGGGGTGGCACTGATGGACACTGTGGGGTGGCACTGATTTTCCCAGTCAGTGCCCATTTGTGGGCACTGATTGGCATCTTTTTTCTTATTTTTTATTGCTTTTTGTTTTTTGTTCTATATTTTTTTTGTTTTTGCACACCCTGGTGGTCCAGGGTGGGCATCCCTGGTGGTCCAGTGTGGTGATCCGAGGGGGGGCTGCGCTGATAAACAATCAGCGCGAACGCCCCCTGTCAGGAGAGCCGCCGATCGGCTCTCCTATACTCGCGTCTGTCAGACGCGAGTGAGGAAGAGCCATCGATGGCTCTTCCTGTTTACATCGTGATCAGCCGTGATTGGACACGGCTGATCACGTGGTAAAGAGTCTCCGTCTCCGTGAGAGACTCTTTACTGAGATCAGACTGACACCCCGCATCACCGATCGCCGCACTGCGTGCCCCCACAGGCGCGTGCGGCATGAAATCCTGCAGGACGTCCTGTCAGGATTGTGTAACCACTTCCCGGACGTAAATCGGCCATAGGCTGGGCGGGAAGTGGTTAATTTGCATAGTTTTTCTCTCACTTCCTGTTTGGCTATGGGGCAGGAAGTGAAGGCAAATCTCCCCAATTGGACACAGATAATACAAAATAAACTGACAGGGCCTATAACCCTCCCTCACTCTATCCAAAATTAAAGAAAATAAAACTTGTTGATTATAGTTCTTGTCAGGGGCGGACTGACCATTGAGTCACTCGGGCACTGCCCAAGGGCCCCATGCCACTAGGGGGCCCCATCCGGGTTGCCAGGCTCAGTAAAACCAGGGACAGTATGTAAAAATCTGTGTTTTTTTTAGATCTGTCCCCGATATGTCCGAAAATGACATGCTTTTAATGTGAATATCCCAAGATTTTAGCTGCCCGCCTCTGCACTACCTCCTGGCGTGGTGGTCATCTGTAAGCCAGAGGGGCCCCATAATCTTCTATTGCCCAGGGGCCACATGAGTTGTCAGTCCGCCCCTGGTTCTAGTTTAAGCACAAATTTCATCGAGTTTTATTGAGAGCCCCAAAAAATATAACCATGCCAATAGGCCAGGATAGAGCATTGCTAATATGTAGGAATGTGTGCGTTAGAGCACCCCACCCAATGTTAACTAAAAAATTATTAATTTGCAAATAAGTATTATCTGCTCATTTTTTGGGGATGTCTGCACCCCTGATAGTGACAACATTTGTGAGGTGTCTTCACCCTTTCTAATTCATTCACTTCCTGTCACATAGCCAAACAGGAAGTGAGGGTAAAACCTTACTAATATCTTTTCTTGGGGACACAGAGATCAAGCTAAATAGTTTCCCATTATGTAAATTGCACTCTAGCATTTTGCTGTGTACACCCCAAATTATTAGGGATCTTGGACTTTGGGGTCCATTGACTAAAGGCAAATCCACTTTGCACTACAAGTGCAAAGCAAGGAAGAAAGAAAACAAAACAACTTTGCTTCTACAGGATTGGATGTTAAAACCATCAGTGCTTCCTCTCTGATTTTCAGCAACTATGCTTGTACTGCAGAGTGGCTTTGCCTTTACTAAACCCCAAACTAAATAATCATTTGGGGCAGGGATCCTCAAACTACGGCCCTCCAGCTGTTTTAGAACTACACATCCCATGAGGCCTTGTAATGCACTGACATTCACAGACATGACTAGGCATGATGGGAATTGTAGTTCCTGAACAACTGGAGGGCCGTAGTTTGAAGACCCATGATTTGGGGTGTACACAGCAGTGCTGGAGTGCAATTTGCTTAATGGGGACACTAGTTAGATTGACCTGTGTCCCCAAGAAATGACACTGGTAGGGTTTTAACCTCACTTCCTGTTCAGCTGTGTGACAGGAAGTGAAGCCAATTTTAAGAAAAGGGACACAAAGCTCAACACAAAAATAAAAAAACACAAAGCAGGGGTTCTAACACTCACTTGGCTTCCCTCAAACACCCACAATTTGAATAGGATTGCCTTGCGCTAGATTTAAGCACAGTGCTGTAAATCAGCACGTCAAGCCTGTCCACCAATAGCAAGCTCTTTTTCATTAGGGAGGGGCATCCGGACTTCGGGGTCTTCTGCCGGGGGATGGCGCCTATCCCCCGGTCTTTCCGGTGCCTTCCGCCAGGGTTCCGGTCTTCCTCCGGGGGTGCGCCAACTCCCAGGTCTTTTCTCTTCTGTCTTCTCTGCTCCCTCTTCTGCCTGGCTCCCCCGCGGAGCCAGGGCTTTCTTCCGTCTTCTTTCTTCTCTCTTCCTTCTTCTGCCTGTCTCCTCCGGGAGCCCAGGGCTTGTCTCCGCTGTCTTCTTCCTTCTCTTCCATTCGATGTTGACACGACGAGGTTCCGCGCTGACATGCCGTGTCAGCGGCGGGCATGGACTTATATAGGGTAATGCCACCATGTGACCTCAACCCATGTGACATCACATTCCCTGGGCATGATGGGAATGTGATGTCACATGGGTTGAGGTCACATGGTGGCATTGCCCTATATAAGTCCATGCCCACTGCTCAGACGGCATTCCAGCGCCGGACCTCGTCGTGTCAACATCCAATGGAAGAGAAGCAAGAAGACAGCGGAGACAAGCCCTGTGCTCCCGGAGGAGACAGGCAGAAGAAGGAAGAGAGAAGAAAGAAGACGGAAGAAAGCCCTGGCTCCGCGGGGGAGCCAGGCAGAAGAGGGAGCAGAGAAGACAGAAGAGAAAAGACCTGGGAGTTGGCGCACCCCCGGCAGAAGACCAGGAAGACCGGAACCCTGGCGGAAGGCACCGGAAAGACCGGGGGATAGGCGCCATCCCCCGGCAGAAGACCCCGAAGTCCGGATGCCCCTCCCTAATGAAAAAGAGCTTAAATGGGGTGGGGGCATCCGGCGGAAGGCTCCGGAGAGGACCGAGGGATGGCGCCCTCCCCTGGCAGAAATCACCGAAGCCCAGGGTCCCGGCGGAAGATCGGGAGAGAAGAAACCCCCCCTTCTAAGAGAGCTAAAGAAGAAAGGGGGGGCTCCGGAGCAGATTAATAAAATATTTTATTCTGTGTGGTGTTTTATTTTACTTTACATTTCCCCCATGTGAATGGGTAGAGGTACGATGTACCCCATACTCATTCACATAGGGTGGGGGGCCGGCATCTGGGGGCCCCCTTATTAAAGGGAGCTCGCAGATTCCGATTAGCCCCGCCCGCATACCCCGACAACCAATGGCAAGGGTTGTCGGGAAGAGGCTCTTGTCCCTATCGACATGGGGGCAAGAGTGCTGTGGGGTGGGGGGGCAGTGCCCCCCTCCCCCACAGCACACACTCCCCCATGTTGAGGGCATGCGGTCTGGTACGGCTCAGGAGGGGGGGGGCCGCTCGCTCGTCCCCTCCCCCATTCCTGTCCGGGCCAGACTGCATGCTTGGGATGAGGGCTTGGTTTGGATCTGGGGGGGACCCCCGCGCCGAATCGGCGCGGGTTTAACCCCTCACGTTCCGGACCAAGCCTAAGAGCCTAATGTAGCCCTGAAGGGGGACCCGCGCCGATTTCAAGTTTGAAATTTGGCGCCGAGTTCCCCTTCAGGGCTGAAAACAGCTTGGAGATTCCCGTGCGCCGCGTCACGCAGCGCATTCACGGGTTCGCCGCTTGGTATTTACCAAGATTTTCACGGCGTACTGACAAGGCGCACGGGAATCCCTGACTTTTCTCTCTGCGCATGCCCAGTATGCAAATGAACCTCCCGAGGTTCAGGCGCACTGTGCAAGCGTACGGGGATCTGTTTTCAAAAAACACTTTCCCTTTCAATTCGGCCCGCCAAACACTTTTAAACACATGTCACTTCACTTCCCCTGCATCCCCCCACCTCCCCCCCTAATAAACTCCCGCCCAAACCCCCGCAATTTACAGTTTAATGTGCCGTGCGCCAGGTCTGTACTGGTGCACAATGCACCCTCTCCTGGGCGCACGGAGCACATTAGTAACTAGGGAAATACACTGCACTAGCAGCGTATTTCTTTAGTAAATGGCCAAACGGCTGCTACTCCTGCTTTTACTCCATGAGTCATGGAGTAAAGGCTTGGTAAATCAGGCCCAATGTGTCTCCTCTCCCCTGCTAGAACATGGATTTGTGTGTTTACACGCACAGATCCTCGTACTGTGCTCACTGGTGCCCAACGGACATAGCGCCCCCTTTACACCTTAAAGCGGCTGCCGTAAAGCTACGGCGATTCGCACAGGGGAGCCATTCTGCCTCCATCAACCGTTGACAGTGGGCGGTCGGCAAGCGGTTAAGGTTAATATTCCTGATAATTAATGCTAACTTTTAATCTGAGGCTACATTATATTTTTCTTGTTCATTTTGATTTTAGCCTTTCTTGTATAACATAAGAAAGCGTCTTTTGAGATGTTAGTCCTATGTTAAGGTCAAGCTATTTAAACCATCCTCGGCTAATCTTTGGAGCTACAATCCTATTTTATAACATTGTATGTTGTTTTCTTTCTGCTACGACGTATATACATATCTGTGTAAGTTGTTAAACTTCAATAAACAAATGTGATGAGAATTTATTTTTGCAACTTATGACATTGTGTATTTCATATAATCTCAGTTACCAATCTTTGTACAAGTATGAATTGCATCTTGTTGCCAAATTATTTTCTTCTAAAATAAAGAACTATTGGAACTAAAGCTTCAGATTTCAATAAGGTAATTTTATAGATTGAGAGAGACAAATAAGTATCAAGGGTCTTTCAAAAGGTTTGATATAGAGAAATCTCAAAATTTGTTAATTAGAACGGGAGATCATTTGCAAATGTGCAGACTTTATAATGATGTTTAGACATGGTTACGCCAGTAATACTGTTATCCCCCCCTAATATTTTGTAGAAGTGGTTCAAATGTTAGGACAATAAAAAGAGAGAGGGGCAGCCCTGACGTTTTCCATTTGATAAAGGGAAGTCCTTGGATAAAGCCTTTATTGATTCTCACAATGGCTACTGGATGGGAATATAGGGCATCCTGACATTTTCTCATATATTGTCTTTATATAGCAGAGTGCTCTTCAGTTAATTCCAATTAAGCCAGTCAAATGCCTTCTCATCATCTGCTGAGATAAGCATTGTTGTTTGATTCCTTGTGTGTGTGAGATTAATTAGATTGAGAAACCTACAAGTGTTATCCCAAGCTTCTCAATTAAGGAGGAAGCGTACCTGGTCTTTATGGATTGGTAGGTAAGGCAGTAGCTAAATCACTTTAGTAAATAATTTGAGGTCTGTACTGAGTGGGAAAATAGGGTGACCGTTTGCATATATGTGTCTTCTTTGGGGAATACAGAGATGTGAGCATAGAGAAAATCCATGGAAAAACAATTTCCAGAATAGAGTGAGTTGAAGGCTATAACAAAGTGCTATATACTGTATGTATGTGTTAAAGAAAGAACCATAGTAATGTAGAGTAAACCCGAAGTGTCCCAGCACCTTTATCAAGTGGGCAATTCAAGTGAGCACAATTTCCTGAGGTATAAGTCAATACCCTGCAATTTCTCATTGTTACTTGGAAAAGTCTTGTTAAAATCAAAGTTATATAAGCATTCATTAAAAGTATCTGAACAATCTTTAATGTAATCTGGCTTATTTATTTTATCTCCCTGTGAAAAGGTGATATGTGGTTTGTACGAGTGTAATCAATGTTCCCAAATGGAACGTGCAAGGAGCCTGCCCAGTTTTCCTCCAAACTTGTGGAAAAGTCTTCTAGTGATATTAACTGTTCCTTGCTACTCAACCGAAATACCAATGTTATTTGTTCCCAAGCTATCAACTATAACCCTCTTTTCCATATGTAATGGTGATGGGGAGGTTCTGCAGATACTGTATGTAAGGACTGATAGGCTGTAATATATAACATTCTTATTCTTAGGTTTTGTTTAAAATAACCCTTTCAATTATTTTTATGTTTTAATTTTCGTGTTTACCTTTGTGTTTGATTTGATTGTACCATTACAATTTACATGTTCATATATAAGAAAATGTATGAATTGTTTATTTTTGCATGATCTTTTTTTGTGCCTTAATTTTCTTCATTTTGATTTTACAGATTAGTGGGCTATTAGAACATGCACAATATTACTGATGAAAATGACAGAATTAAATTACAAAAATTTAATTAGATGTTTTATTGTTCATTTATTTCAGAAAGGCTCAATTTTTATTATATAAACTCAAAACGGTTTAGTGAAGTTCATTATGTGGTTCTTAAGGGAAGCCCTTCTCAATATTCTTTAGCTGAAATAAATGTTCATAAACTGCTTTTTTATATTAAAGTTAAGTAGAAAGACTAGATATGGCTAATCATGTCAAAGTAAAACAAAATTGAATAACTTTATAAGGAAATTTGTATATCTAATTTAATTTATAGCTTATAGAGGAAGTCTACGTGCAAAAAACATCATTACGTTAAGCAAAACTATATGGAAAAAAACAGGGTGAACTCATATCTGCGGTAACTTAAGAACACAATGGTTTTGAAACAAAGCATTTAGCACAGTTTGTAGATAAAGCAAACAAAAATAATAAAGTCCAATAGTGCAGCGCTTCACTATTGGACTTTAAAAATATATGGAAGACAATGAAACCCCAAAAACCTATATATAAGGGTGAATGTACGTTGCAGGTCAACCATGAGTTTTTCAATTGAAAACAAATATGATTGTTCACTGCCACATCAACCAATAATTTAATTTCTAGCTTTTAAATTGTAGTCAGGTGGAATAGAAGGGCCAGTTATATATATTTTGTTTTTGCCAGCCTCCTCCATATAAAAACCAGGGTTTTCAGCAGCCTTTTGTCAATATAGAGACTATATTTTGTCAAGTAGAGAGACTTTGAGTAGGTATGGGCAGCTAAGAGCCGGTTCACACTGGGGCGGCACAACTTCAGGGGCGACTCGACAAGGCATCCTAAAGACGACTTCAGAGGCCACTTGCAAAATGACTTCTGTATAGAAGTCAATGCAAGTCGCCTCGAGTCGCCCCCAAAGTCGTACAAGAACCTTTTTCTAAAGTCGCCTTGCGTCGCTCCTATTAGAATGGTTCTATTGAGTACAATGGGACGCAACTTGTCAGGTGGCTGAATTGCCTGAAGAGTCGCCCCAGTGTGAACCGGCTCTAACTATTTTTAGGGAGAGATAGTTGCTCCTATACAGTACTATGTGGGCAATATCATAGTATACTGTATGCAGGGGTGCATATTGCTGTATAGTACTGGATTTCTGTGTGGTGGACTACATTTACTAAAACTGGAGAGTGCAAAATCTGATGCATCGCTGCATAGAAACCAGCCTCCATGTTTTATTTTTTTGTCAAAGCTTATTTGAACAAGCTGAATTTAGAAGCTGATTTGCTACCATGCACAGCTGCAGCAGAGTTTGCACTCTCCAATTTTAGTAAATCAATCCCTTACTGTATAACCCTCCCATCTTTACTGTGCTGTGTTGTGATTTTTTTCTCCTTTATTTACAGTAATGTTATCTTTGTTTAACTTTCAATTCGATTTTAAAAATGTTGTGCCCTGGAGAGCTGCAGAGAGTCTGGGAGCGACAGGAGAAATAATAAAGTAATAACAACTTCACCCAACACACCCTTCACACTCAACATCCATGGGTCTGCTGCTGCTGCTGAGGGCTTTGGTAGCAGGTGATGGAGGTGGAAAAATAATCCAGCATTTGGATTTAGAAATCAACTGGACTTTTGAACCTCCTGGGCTCCAGTTGACACATATTGGTGATCGTAGTGAAGTTTGCAACAGTCAGAAGTTCTGTACAATGTCAGCATTGTTTGGCACAGTGAGCCATTTGGTGTGAAGCCTCAATTACAGTCAGTTCATGTGGAAAACATTCCTTTTCATTTGAGTGACTTTGTGAGTACTGCAGCCTGAGCATCCCAGGTGGATGGATAGAGCTGCAAGACCATAGAGGAAGGCTGTAATTGGCGATTCTGTACATGCTACTTGCTGCTTTGGATATGGTGAGTGAGGTATTACTCTCAGTCACTTTGTGTTGTGGATTCCTGGTGGAAGCAATACATAAACACCTTAAACTCAGAGGGGCTTTTTTTATTTAATTTTATTTCATGTGATTTCTAACAAATGGTGCAATAGTTTTTCACCTAATTATTTCATGTGGTTTATTTGTTGTTATTTTTTTTCTTTTACACTAAGGTGCTACACTTTATCATCATCATAATAATGTATCATTTGAGTATTGTATACTTACTTCCTGCTAGCTGCCTTGCACATAGCAACAATCTTTTAGTGATGATTTGTCACATTTACCCCAGAATGTTAAATGTGTTTGCAGCAACTAGGAATGTGAAAGTGGGTTATTCCCACTCTCAGAAGAAAATTGTAAAGTAAAAATAAGGTGTGAGGCACTGGATCTTTTAAAGCAGTAGATTTTCTCAGTCAGGAGTCAGGTGTGCTGACTTTTTATAATATAGGTGTGGAGCCTACTGCGCCATGCATGTGGGGGTATACAAAACGCAGGGCATGCTCAACAATGCTGGGACCAGGCAGGGACTGCGGTCATATAAAGAGTCAAACACTAGGCAGTTCCCCAATTTAGAGATGAGCCTCATTGTGTGAACTGATGAAGTGAAGAGTTCCTCTGTAAAATGACTTGTCCCATGTTGCTACACACGGTGCTTGTATGTCTTGAAGTAGGAAGGACGTGCTAAGTCTGCGCCCACTCCGGCCGAGCACATAGCACAGAGATCATGCATGCCCATTAATTCTTCCTGTACCTTGTGACTAAGCCTTAAATCTCCATAATGCTAGTCTGTTCATGGTAACTATGGTAAACACACTGCTAGGTTGGGAGCCAGAATACAGACCTCCCTCATTACTGGAGGACACATCACCTTACTAGGTACTTTGCCTAACGACTTGATGCTCCTCTTACTTGTCTTGCCGAGTTAATCCATTTCAGTAGTGTTTATTCATACACCTTGATCCATTTACAGACCCTAGGTCTTCTGATACGCCAAGACCTAACATGCACCCCTTCAAAGTAACTTCAGACCAGGATCAGAGTGGTTAATATAACTTTCTGTAAGAACTCAACATAACAGTTTTACAGTCAAGAGTATTTTCCTAACTAACCATAACTGCGGCTGCTAGTAAGAGTCCATAAATGGTAAATCCAGAATAACAGTAGTCTATAATAATGGAGTCCCAATGAGTCAGTTCATTAGAGAGCACCCCAAGACCCAGCGACCCTCTTCTTCTCGCTTTCCCCCTTCTCTCCCCCTTATATCCCTCTCCCTCTTATAAACACACAGGATGGGAGACCAGACCCCGAAAAGCCAATGAGGTTAGCCTGGGGGAGGCGGAAAACCATTAACCCTTCCTTCTGGCTAGGGCACTGATTAGTTTCTCTCTTTTCCTTACTTCCTTCTGGCTAGGGCAGCCAATACAGGTTAACTTACAGTAGGCAACCTTCCAGGAATCAAAATAAAATGTAATATGGATGTTTTATGTTCTCTTTTTGGTGATTTTCACCTTGCATAGAAACTAACAATTAGTCAGAGCTGTTGTTAAGTTAACTGATGCATACCAGTGCTGCTTAACTTTAATAACTCAGGTCATAAACAGTTAATCAGCTTTAATCTTATAAAACCAGCACACAAAGTCTTGCCTGATATTGTTTTATGTGTATAATGATGTTAATTGTGCTGAACTAGCAGATTGTATGTATGTCTTGACTATCTTAGTAAAGAAAGTAATAATACCACACCTTGAATTTAAAGTTAAAACAAATATTATTCACTTTCCAAGTTTCATCTAATTTATCTGGTAACAATTAGATTTTACTGTGCATATTCAGATATATTTTCCAATATTAGTGTTGTTGTGGGCAGACATATACTCTGTACAAATTACTATATATTTTTTTTCAACTGTGAATGTTTACTTGTGGAGCAACTGTTCCAAGGAAATACATCACAGACTTCAAAATGTTTCAGTTAGATAATAAGCAAATAACAAAAGAAAATACATTGTTTATTTATTTTACATTTTTCAGGTAGTTAAGTAACAGATCATATTTAAAGGGTCACTAAAGGAAAACAATGTTTTGCTGAAATGACTGTTTACAGGGTATAGAGACATAAAAGTTAACTGATTCCTTTTAAAAATGATTAAAAATAGATTAAATTCAATCATATAATGTGCCTGCAGTTTCACTTTCGTTTTTTAAACTGGTTTCATGTTTCTGTGAAGTAAAGAGACCCACAGAACAAAAACAAACAAATCCAGGGCAGTGTTTTTTTTTAAATGAATCTGATTGGTTCTGAGGAGTTTTAGACACACAGCTTGGACCACAGTGAAAAGCTGCCATGAGATTTTTCATAAGGAGCCAGACAAGCAGGAAGTGTGGAGATCACAGCAGAATTACGGCAACTTCAAAGCAAAAACGAACAATGAGGACATGAAACCAGTACTGCAGTAAGGTAAAGTAAGCTATTTAGCTAAAAAATAATCCTTTTGTGATCCTTTAAGGAGTCTTAAAAAAAGTTTCTGCACTTTTATATACAGTATATAGAATAAAAGAGTTAGCATATATCGGGGGAAGGAAACCAGTTCCTCTCCAAATATAGGGATTTTTAATGTGAGGTATGTTGCTCTTGGTATCAAAGGTAGGCGCACAAAACACAAGGTTTTTTGGTAGTATCAAAAATAGTTTAATTATATAAATATAAAATTTCATAAAATTATTAACATAATGAGATATACATGATCAAGACCACATTTTCATGAATCACAAATAAAGAAGAAAAAATTATTATTAGAGGAAAAGTAGATGCGAGTTTGCCAACTAGTTTCGCACTAGATGTGCTTCGTCAGGGCTTGCATAATATTCCTGTTCCTTTATTACATGTAGTGGTCTGTGTATGACATAGAGATTCATCATTAATACAAGTATAATACAATAATTCAATATCTTGGATTTTGTAAGTAAATATATAACACATATAAATACAAAGAAGGTATATTGCGCTTACCACTTCCGTTAAAAAGCTCAAAGAACCAGGCAAAAAAGAGACTGCCTAAGTATCAACGAGGGAGAACTTGATGCAATCAGGAGATTGGCTGATACACTTCTAATCAGTGGAAGCCAGATCCACTTGATTTGGACAGGTGCGGACAATGAAATGTTTGTGAGGAGTTCACCACAAGCAAGGAGGAAGAAATATAGATATCTGTGTGTTGTATCTATATTTCTCCTAAAGGAAGGGGACACAAGAATGAAAGAATAATGAAAAAATATATATAAACAGGGTAGATATCTATGTGTTTAATGAGCATACACAGAGTATCAAAAGTATACTTAATAGGTATGTTACCTCGGTAGCAGTGAGGTTTAAATTAATACTGCCAGTAAGGTCCAACGGAATTCCTAGGGGGTTCCCATTCAGTTCTATAAATAAAAGGTATGTATATATGTATATATATCAATAAATTAATTTATAGTTAAATGAATAAACTCAGTGCATGTGGCTAAATAGTCACAATAAAGCACATGTCTATTAGTAGGTAAATAGAGAAGGAAGAGGGTTTACCTTAAGTGACCAGCAACAAAAAATACTGTATATAGTAGCATATACTGTTGTCCTGGATAGGTATATTGCCTCAGTTGTATTGAGGTTAAAGGTAATACTGCCAATATGGTCCAAAGGCAATGCTATGTATTTCCACTTCAATTCTATAAAAATAATAAGGATAAAAGAAAGGAATAAATGAATTGAACTAGTGCATATGGCTAAATAGCCTAAATAAAGCACTGATTCTTAAGAAAACAGACCAAGGAGTAATTACCTTAGCTGGATAGTGACAGCGTAAGAATGGGTAAAGCAGTATGCTGGCGTCCTGCATGCGGTGTGCTGTCCTCCCTCAAGCCGTTCAGGTCAGCGTCTGACATGTGTATCGTCAGCGCTGACCTTAATAGCAACATCTCTACCGGAAGTGAAAAGAGTCATCGCTGACCCCTGGCATCACTTCCGGTCCACGTGTCCCAAAACGATAGCGCGCGCAGGTGATGCGCTCCAGCATGATGACGTAAGCCGGAACGCATAAAGGAGAGACATGTCCTATCAGTCTCTAACCAGCCAGATACAAGGAATTGGCTGGTTGTGCGCGCGCATCCCATCTGTTGATACTGATGGGAACGAGAGGCGTCGGAAGAACCGCGCCCCCTGTGTTGGGACCAGTGATTGGCCACACCAAGGTTGTGCAGAGTCCAACCTCCCTTCGCATCAGAGAACCCCCTGCATATTGAATAGGACGGTTCAGAGCTCAAAAACGGAAATAAATAATTTTGGTAAAGAATAATAAAACATACAGAGTTAAACGTGTATTTGACTGTAAAGAAGCATATTAGAATATACTAATGATTTCTCCCAGTTAGACATCCAAAGAGGTTCTTTTATACATTGCCGTATCTAAGGAAGGATTAGTAGAGGAAATATCCACAAATGGTAAGTATTTTTAGGAGTTTTGGTGCTATCCAGCTATTTAATCATAAAGCAGAACAGAGCAAGACAAAACTAAACAGAACAAAACAAAGCATAGCAAAACAAAAACAAAAACAAAAACTAAAAGCAAAGATCAGAACAAGAGCCATAGATCCTCAAAGAGATGGAGAGTCATATAATTACCAGAGGATAATTCATTAAATACATACAAGACCAACGTACAACCAAACCTTCAGTCAACCCATATAGGGTGACCCATATTAAATTATATATAGGGTATATAAACATCATCTCTGTGATTCAAACCAGTAATAAACAAATGCATACAAAGCAAGGAATGACAAAGATCGGCCATTAAGCCTCCTTATAAAAAGGGTTTGAATGACAGAGATGTGTTAAGCCCTGGTGAATAGGTGGCTCGTTGGTCAAAAATCCAACGGGCCTCGCGTTGGAGGATTTTTTTATCAAAATCCCCACCTCTTTCTGGAAGGGGGATGACTTCCAACGCAAAAAAAAGAAATAAAGGATGGGTCATAGCTGTGGTGTAACCCTACATGTTTACAGATAGGGGTGTAGAGCAGTCCTGCATCTAAATAATAAAGATGGTCCTTAATTCTTTTAGCAAATGCTCTTTTCGTCTTCCCTATATAAAATGCGCCACAGCGACATTTTACAAGGTATACAATGCCTATAGTAGTACAGTTAGCATGCTTCTTAGATTTAAGGAAACCTCCTCTAGGGAGAAGACAGCCGTCCCCTTCCTCAATCCAATCCAATCCATTTGTAGGTACCCGGTATCTCAAGCTCCTGCAAGGTAGGAGCATCAGGTACCAGGTGACTATGTGTAAGGCCATCTTTGATGGACCTACACTTTCTATAAACAATTTCAGGTCTTTGGGATATGTATTTTGAAATTATAGGGTCCTCAGCAAGAAAATGCCAATTATGATTGATCAATTGGCGGAAGATGTTCTGATCAGAACTGAACGTGAATTTATCCACTTTTTGTGAGGGGCAGAAACTGAGACCCAGCTTCAGCACCTCAATCTCAGTGGGGGAGAGACTGTATGGCGAAAGGTTTACAATATCTAATCCTGAGTCAACTGTATCTGTTTGACTACGAACGGATCCATTTTTCCCAATTTCATTATGGGTAGTGGTGTCGATGGAATTAGGCAGGGTCCTAAAGGGATATTACCTGAGTTGGTTGATCTATTGCTTGTTTTGGGAATTGCTCCCTGTTCTTTTAGACTAGTATCCCTCATACAAAGGGGATCCAGGTCATCTCTCAGTTTTTACGTGAACAAGATCACAATAACTGGAAACTTTGCAATTTCGTCACGGCTTTACTTGAGCACATTCTGACTAATAATGTGTTTGTCTTTAATGGCTCAACTTACCTCCAGGTACAGGGTGTGGCGATGGGGACTTCATGTGCCCCATCGTATGCCACCCTGTACCTGGGGGGTTGGGAAAGAGCCATCTTTTCTGATGACTCCGCCGTGATATACCTCCGCCACATCTTATTGTGGCGGAGGTATATTGACGATGTTTTGGTCGTCTGGACTGGTGGTGCGGACCTATTAGGTAAATTTATGCAATATTTATCCGTTAATGATTATAATTTAAAATTTACTATCCAGTCAGATACTAAAAGTATCCCTTTCCTTGATTTAAGAATTTCGGTAAATGAAGATGGTACTCTATACACTAACCTGTATAGAAAAGAAACAGCAGGAAACACTATTTTACATTACTCTAGCTCTCATCCAAGATCTTTGGTGCGAAGCATCCCCTACAGCCAGTACCTAAGACTTCTGCGTAATTGTGCAAAGGAGGAAGATTTTGAAAAAGAGGCACTTGCCCTCTATTCACGCCTCTTATTGAGAGGATATAGCAAAAAAGTTCTTAAACAAGCGTATGTAAAGTCTAAGATCAATACAAGAGATACATTACTGTTTAAGCAGAGGGAAAAAGAGCCTAATCCTACAACCAAACTTATAACCACGTTCAGTTCTGATCAAAACATCTTCCGCCAATTGATCAATCATAATTGGCATTTTCTTGCTGAGGACCCTATAATTTCAAAATACATATCCCAAAGACCTGAAATTGTTTATAGAAAGTGTAGGTCCATCAAAGATGGCCTTACACATAGTCACCTGGTACCTGACGCTCCTACCTTGCAGGAGCTTGAGATACCGGGTATCTACAAATGTGGACACTGTGATGTTTGCCCTTGGATTGAGGAAGGGGACGGCTGTCTTCTCCCTAGAGGAGGTTTCCTTAAATCTAAGAAGCATGCTAACTGTACTACTATAGGCATTGTATACCTTGTAAAATGTCGCTGTGGCGCATTTTATATAAGGAAGACGAAAAGAGCATTTGCTAAAAGAATTAAGGACCATCTTTATTATTTAGATGCAGGACTGCTCTACACCCCTATCTGTAAACATGTAGGGTTACACCACAGCTATGACCCATCCTTTATTTCTTTCTTTGCGTTGGAAGTCATCCCCCTTCCAGAAAGAGGTGGGGATTTTGATAAAAAAATCCTCCAACGCGAGGCCCGTTGGATTTTTGACCAACGAGCCACCTATTCACCAGGGCTTAACACATCTCTGTCATTCAAACCCTTTTTATAAGGAGGCTTAATGGCCGATCTTTGTCATTCCTTGCTTTGTATGCATTTGTTTATTACTGGTTTGAATCACAGAGATGATGTTTATATACCCTATATATAATTTAATATGGGTCACCCTATATGGGTTGACTGAAGGTTTGGTTGTACGTTGGTCTTGTATGTATTTAATGAATTATCCTCTGGTAATTATATGACTCTCCATCTCTTTGAGGATCTATGGCTCTTGTTCTGATCTTTGCTTTTAGTTTTTGTTTTTGTTTTTGTTTTGCTATGCTTTGTTTTGTTCTGTTTAGTTTTGTCTTGCTCTGTTCTGCTTTATGATTAAATAGCTGGATAGCACCAAAACTCCTAAAAATACTTACCATTTGTGGATATTTCCTCTACTAATCCTTCCTCAGATACGGCAATGTATAAAAGAACCTCTTTGGATGTCTAACTGGGAGAAATCATTAGTATATTCTAATATGCTTCTTTACAGTCAAATACACGTTTAACTCTGTATGTTTTATTATTCTTTACCAAAATTATTTATTTCCGTTTTTGAGCTCTGAACCGTCCTATTCAATATGCAGGGGGTTCTCTGATGCGAAGGGAGGTTGGACTCTGCACAACCTTGGTGTGGCCAATCACGGGTCCCAACACAGGGGGCGCGGTTCTTCCGACGCCTCTCGTTCCCATCAGTATCAACAGATGGGATGCGCGCGCACAACCAGCCAATTCCTTGTATCTGGCTGGTTAGAGACTGATAGGACATGTCTCTCCTTTATGCGTTCCGGCTTACGTCATCATGCTGGAGCGCATCACCTGCGCGCGCTATCGTTTTGGGACACGTGGACCGGAAGTGATGCCAGGGGTCAGCGATGACTCTTTTCACTTCCGGTAGAGATGTTGCTATTAAGGTCAGCGCTGACGATACACATGTCAGACGCTGACCTGAACGGCTTGAGGGAGGACAGCACAATGCATGCGGGACGCCAGCATACTGCTTTACCCATTCTTACGCTGTCACTATCCAGCTAAGGTAATTACTCCTTGGTCTGTTTTCTTAAGAATCAGTGCTTTATTTAGACTATTTAGCCATATGCACTAGTTCAATTCATTTATTCCTTTCTTTTATCCTTATTATTTTTATAGAATTGAAGTGGAAATACATAGCATTGCCTTTGGACCATATTGGCAGTATTACCTTTAACCTCAATACAACTGAGGCAATATACCTATCCAGGACAACAGTATATGCTACTATATATTTTTTGTTGCTGGTCACTTAAGGTAAACCCTCTTCCTTCTCTATTTACCTACTAATAGACATGTGCTTTATTGTGACTATTTAGCCACATGCACTGAGTTTATTCATTTAACTATAAATTAATTTATTGATATATATACATATATACATACCTTTTATTTATAGAACTGAATGGGAACCCCCTAGGAATTCCGTTGGACCTTACTGGCAGTATTAATTTAAACCTCACTGCTACCGAGGTAACATACCTATTAAGTATACTTTTGATACTCTGTGTATGCTCATTAAACACATAGATATCTACCCTGTTTATATATATTTTTTCATTATTCTTTCATTCTTTTGTCCCCTTCCTTTAGGAGAAATATAGATACAACACACAGATATCTATATTTCTTCCTCCTTGCTTGTGGTGAACTCCTCACAAACATTTCATTGTCCGCACCTGTCCAAATCAAGTGGATCTGGCTTCCACTGATTAGAAGTGTATCAGCCAATCTCCTGATTGCATCAAGTTCTCCCTCATTGATACTTAGGCAGTCTCTTTTTTGCCTGGTTCTTTGAGCTTTTTAACGGAAGTGGTAAGCGCAATATACCTTCTTTGTATTTATATGTGTTATATATTTACTTACAAAATCCAAGATATTGAATTATTGTATTATACTTGTATTAATGATGAATCTCTATGTCATACACAGACCACTACATGTAATAAAGGAACAGGAATATTATGCAAGCCCTGACGAAGCACATCTAGTGCGAAACTAGTTGGCAAACTCGCATCTACTTTTCCTCTAATAATAATTTTTTCTTCTTTATTTGTGATTCATGAAAATGTGGTCTTGATCATGTATATCTCATTATGTTAATAATTTTATGAAATTTTATATTTATATAATTAAACTATTTTTGATACTACCAAAAAACCTTGTGTTTTGTGCGCCTACCTTTGATACCAAGAGCAACATACCTCACATTAAAAATCCCTATATTTGGAGAGGAACTGGTTTCCTTCCCCCGATATATGCTAACTCTTTTATTCTACAATTCTGATGGGATTGTGAGTGACTGTTGCTCGAAAGGAAGTCATTCATTCACCTATATACTTGTTTCTCTATATACAGTATATAATAGAGTTAAAAAAGTGAGGAGACTTTTTGAAGAACCCTTTGTAATATAATGTATAAAATAACTGACTCCATTATTAAGTAGAAATGAACTTTTCTATATGTGTTTTGACATACTTAGATTAACTAACAGTTTGCAAAGACACACCCTGCTACTTCTAGTCATTGTGGTTAAGCCTATTCATGAAGCAGCCTTATTGTATAAGCAAATTCATCTTTTAGCCCTTGTTAAACTAAATTCAGCAAGTTTAAATCATAATATACTGAGTTTGTATAATATTTAGAGACATATGCATTAATACACAGCCCCTCCTATCTTTCTTTTGCATATAAGCCACCCTGGCACTGAATAAACTTTAGAGATCTAATGAACACTCAAATCTGTTTCCTTGTGTTTCATTTTGATTTCTCACGGAATTCCGGGGGTTACTGAAATTTATCCTGCATTTACCTGAAGTACACCTGGGTGGCGGTATTACCTGTAAAAAATGGTAAGCTGCGCTGCAATAAATTAATGTGAAGACAGATTGTCACAACCAACCGTGTATGGTAGATGACTAATGTCCAACATATATAGCTATAAAGTGACAGCAATAGTGCATGAAAAACAATATATGCTACAACACATTTGTGCGTGAAAACAGAGTCCAAATAATTGTGACATTCACAGCTGCAAAACTGGTGGATATCCCATTCGGATCAAAGATGCACCCAAAGTGTGTTAAAAGATAGTCCAGGGAGCAGAGTCAGATGGTAAAACAGAAGACACCTCCACCTCTAATATATATCACTTTCTGCCACAAGTGATTATTTTCAAAATGAGATTTGAATCACTATCATCTCATTTTTTATTGATAGATACATATTATATTAATATTCTATTAAAGTTTACCCAGTGCATTGTGCACACACAATAGCCAGTGTGATGCAACATTTTAATATGTATGACTTTACCTCCCTAATGAGAGTTTTTCGTCAAGTCCCATAAATCATTTTGTGGGCTTTAAACTCACAATGAGAAGGAGGGGTTTTGTAGTACTGACGTAATGCAGACACAAGTTTGATCTGCTTGTCAGGCCCCGTACTCACGACCAAACATGTCTGCTGAAACTGGTCCGCAGACCAGTTTCAGCAGACATGTTTGGCCGTGTGTTGGCCCGAGCGGACCATTTTGGGACGGATCGGACAGGTTTCCAGCGGACAACTGTTTCCCGGACTTGTTTTAAAACAGTCCGCTGGAAACCTGTCCGCCCGGACATGTACGGTCGTCTGTACAGACCTACCGTACATGTCCTGCCGCCCGCATCCCTCGCATGCGTCGAATGACTTCGACGCATGCGTGGAAGCATTTTTAAGGCGGCCCGCCCACGTCGCCGCGTCATTGTCGCGGCGACACCGCGTCATCGACGCGGCGACACCGCGGACACGCCCCGCGTAATGTTTACGCGCAGGCTTCTGTTCGATGGTGTGTATAGCCATCGAACAGAAGTCCCCGGGCAGTCCCCGGCCAGACATGTCCGATGGAAACGGTCTGCAGACCGTTTTCATCGGACATGTCCTGCCGTGAGTACTCGGCCTCAGACATACATATGTTTTTTTAATTTTGTATTTATTTACTTTCAGCCCTGTTTTTTGCTGCACAGCTGGATAGCGCTGTTGCAGTTTCTTCTTAGAACTGCTTACAGCCATTTAGTGATAGCATTCACTATTTTTCTATTAAGATGAATGTAGTAAGGGCAAGGATCCCACATTTAAGATTGCCGATTTGCGCCATTGACCCCCGGATGTCAGGACTGGGCGGTCTGATGGACGCTCTGATTGAATATCTAGCGGTAAGTCAGCACGCCGCTCGTGCCCCTGGAAGAAGTCATCTTTTTGACGAAACGGCGTAGGGAGGAGCGGCGTGCTGACGTCACCACTATTCACCAACGACCATCCAGAAGGACGGATGAGAATTTGAGCCGGCCGGCTTTTAAACTTTACCACGCTATTTGATATCATGTGAGTGTAATCTCTTTTTATGTTAATAAATTGCCTTTTACATACAATATTGCCCTATGTTGGCTTTTCTGTTTTTTCACTCCCGGATTTGGAATCCGTGCGGGGAGACCTGACATATCACTGTACACGTGTATTGCAAAGCGGAGGAGTGTAACAGAGGAACTACAGGATTAAGCCTGGCATAGAGCCACATGCGTATATGATCTTTTCACAAAAGATCCATGGGAGTCGGTAAGCAGATCCTATATTAGAGGTGGAGGTGTCTTCTGTTTTACCATCTGACTCTGCTCCTTGGACTATCTTTTAACACACTTTGGGTGCATCTTTGATCCGAATGGGATATCCACCAGTTTTGCAGCTGTGAATGTCACAATTATTTGGACTCTGTTTTCACGCACAAATGTGTTGTAGCATATATTGTTTTTCATGCACTATTGCTGTCACTTTATAGCTATATATGTTGGACATTAGTCATCTACCATACACGGTTGGTTGTGACAATCTGTCTTCACATTAATTTATTGCAGCGCAGCTTACCATTTTTTACAGTTATCACCTATGTTTATCTGACATATTTTTGTTGCAGCAGCTATTTTCACTTTATGTGTAATAATTGATCACCATTATTACATAGTTACACAGACCTGCGCAGTATTTTTTTCCTATAGATTGGCAGTATTACCTGCTTCAGATGGTGGCAGCGCTGTGGATGAAAAATCACCTTTGGTAAGAAGAATCTTTTTGTCTTTTAGACAGACTGTTTTCTCTTGCCTTAGCTCTGATTTAAATTTCATCTCAAACTAAACTTATGTAGAAGAGGGATACGAACCATGCCTTGGTGTATAGGGGCTTTTTTGGGGGAAAATCCGCCTTTAGGCCCTGGTTCACATTCATTCTACTTTGAGATTGCTCTATTTCACTTAAGATGGCGCGATTTCAGAGCAGAAAGGTCAGCGCGATTTCAGGTGCTACTTGATAGACATCTGTGTGCCTTCATACACGGGTGTTTATTGAGGTCGCACCTGAAGTCAGAAAAAAGTAGTACAGGAACTTCTTTTGCATAGAAGTAATACGATTATTTGTTGTGTAGATACACTGACTGTAAGGTGGGACAGTCAAAGTGGTCTACAGTCCAAATATCGTGAGAGTGGTAAGTACTTTTGAATGTATGTTTATAAATGTTGTTGCTGTGGTGCAGATGGAAAAAAGGGTCTTTTAGCTATGCTATTAGAGTTGAGCGGACACCTGGATGTTCGGGTTCGGACCCGAACCCGGACTTTGAAAAAAAAGTTCGGGTTCGGGTTCGGGACCGAACTTTGACCCGGACCCGAACCCCATTGAAGTCAATGGGGACCCGGACTTTTGACTACAAAAATGTCTCTAAAAAACTAAGGGAAAGGGCTGGAGGGCTGCAAATGGCAGCAAAATGTCGGGAAGAGCATGGCAAGTACTGTGGAAATAAATGTGGATAGGGAAATAACTAAAAATAACCAAAAAAAAAAAATATAATGATTTTGACCTTGGAGGACGAGGTCCCTACAGTTAGGGAATTCAGTGTACATTTGTAATTTTATTCAGAATTAAATCCTACAATAGGGTGACCAGACATCCCCGGTTTCAGGGGACAGTCCCCGGATTGAGGACGCTGTCCCCGGACAAAGTCTGTCCCCGGTTTTGTCCCCAGATTTTGTCACCTTATCCTACAAGGACTTCATAAACAACCATATGCAACTAAAATGATATCAATTGGTTTTGTAATACAGTAGTAAATGCAAAATTCAAGGCAATGGGCACTGTTGAAACGCTACCTGGTCGTGGCAGAAAGAAGATGCTGACTTTTGACTGCTGTGCGCTTACCTGAAGCGTAGAGTGGAGAAAAGTCCCTGTGTGACAGCTGAGGAACTGAGAAAATATTTGTCAGATGTGGGTACTGAAGTTTCTGCTCAGACAATACGGCGCAGACTGCGTAATGAAGGCCTCTATGCCAGAACTCCCAGGCGCACCCCCATGCTGTCTCCAAAGAATAAGAAGAGTCGACTGCAGTATGCCGAAAGTAATGTGGGCAAACCACACACGTTTTGGGATTGTGTTGTGTGGACTTATGAATCAAAATTACAACTGTGTGGGCCCATGGATCAACGCTATGTTTGGAGGAGGAAGAACAAGGCCTATGATGAAAAGAACACCTTGCCTACTGTGAAGCATGGCGGGGGGTCAATCATGCTTTGGGGCTGTTTTGCTTGTGCAGGTACAGGGAAGCTTCAGCGTGTGCAAGGTACCATGAATTCTCTTCAGTACCAAGGAGATATTGGATGACAATGTGATGCAGTCCGACACAAACCGTAGGCTTGGGAGACGTTGGAGCTTTCAACAGGACAATGATCCCAAGCATACCTCCAACTCCAGTAGAGCATGGTTGCTGATTAAAGGCCGGAACATTTTGGAGTGGCCATCGCAGTCACCAGACTTAAATCCGATTGAGAACCTCTGGTGGGACTTCAAGAAAGCAGTTGCAGTGCACAACCCTAACAATGTGACTGAAGGTGGAAGTGGCGGTGGAGAAGGAGGAGGAGGAGGTAGCCAACACAGCAGGTTTTGGTTTTTAATAGATTTATTTTTTAAATTAGGGTAAACCCCAAAATAGTTAGACAGATCTAGGGTTGCTACCTCATCCCTTTAAACCTGAACACAGAGTTACACAGTTACAGTTATGCAAATGTAATATCGATAGACTCGATAAGGCACCAAGTGAGTTTAATTAACAGCACCTTAATCAGCCAGAGAACCTGTGTAAATAATATGTTTTTGCTTTGAAAGGGATGAGATGGCAACCCTAGAAAGCTCAGAAAAAAACAATGGCTGGGTAAGGCCGGCCCAGTGTCTATTCTGCACAAGGTACGGACAACTCCTCTGGGATCCATGCCTGGTTCATTTTAATGAACGTGAGCTTGTCCACATTGGATCTGGACAGGCGGCTGCGCTTGTCTGTGATAACGCCCCCTGCCGTGCTAAATACACGTTCAGACAATACACTGGCCGCAGGGCAGGCCAGCACCTCCAAGGCGTAAAGGGCAAGCTCAGGCCATGTGCCCAATTTGGAGACCCAGAAGTTTAAGGGGGCATTGCCGTCATTCAGTACGTGTTGGGGTGTGCTGACATACTGCTCCACCATGTTGCTGAAATGCTGCCTCCTGCTAAAATGTTCCATATCAGCTGGTGGTGCTGTTTGTTGTGGCGTGCTGACAAAGCTTTTCCACATTTCGGCCATGCTAACCCTGCCTTCTGAGGTGCTGGCGGTGCCCATGCTGCGTTGGCGACCTCTTCCTCCTCCTCTGCCTTCACCTTCTGCTTCCACTGTGGCCCCGCTGCCAGGTGGGAATTGCACCAGCAGCGCGTCTAACAGCGTGCGCTTGTACTCGCGCATCTTGCGTTCACGCTCCAGTGAGGGGATTAAGGACGGTACATTGTCCTTGTAACGGGGATCCAGCAGCGTGGCCACCCAGTAATCAGCACCTGTCATAATGTGCGAAACACGCCGGTCGTTGCGGAGACACTGCAGCATGTAATTGTGTCATGTGCGCTAGGCTGCCCACAGGCAATGAAAAGCTGTCCTCTGTGGGAGGTGTATCATCTGTGTCCTCTGTATCCCCCCAGCCATGCACCAGTAATGGCCATGAGCTGGTCTGGATGCCATCCTGCTGTGAACATGGTTCCTCCTCCTCCTCCATGTCTTCCTCCTCCTCATCCTCCACCGCGTCATCCTCCAGAACTGTGCCCTTGCTAGACAATTGTGTACCTAGCCTTTGTTGGTGCACGAACCCACCCTCGGAGCCACTTGTGAATGACTGCCCTGAAAGCCTTGCAAATGATCCAGATTCCTCCTCCTCCTCCTGTGCCACATCCTCTTCCATCATCGCCCGTAGCGTTTTTTCAAGGAGGCATAGGAGTGGGATAGTCACACTGAGAGCAGCGTCATTGGCACTGGCCATGTTGGTGGAGTACTCAAAACAGCGCAACAAGGCACACAGGTCTCGCATGGAGGCCCAGTTATTGGTGGTAAAGTGGTTGTGTTCTGCAGAGCGACTCACGCGTGCGTGCTGCAGCTGGAACTCCACTATCGCCTGCTGCTGCTCGCACAGTCTGGCCAGCATGTGCAAGGTGGAGTTCCACCTTGTGGGCACATCACATATGAGGCGGTGAGCGGGAAGGCCGAAGTTACGCTGCAGCGCTGCCAGGCGAGCAGCAGCAGGGTGAGAACGCCGAAAGTGCGCACAGGCGGCCCGCACTTTCTGCAGCAGCTGTGGCATATTGGGGTAACTTCTCAGGAAACTCTGCACCACCAAATTCAGCACATGCGCCAGGCAAGGAATGTGCGTCAAACCGGCTAGGCCCAGAGCTGCTACGAGATTTCGCCCGTTATCGCACACCACCAGGCCCGGCTTGAGGCTCAATGACGCCAACCACTCATCGGTCTGTTGTTCCATGTCCCTCCAAAACTCCTGCGCGGTGTGTGGTTTTTCCCCCAAACAGGAAAGTTTTAAAACTGCCTGCTGGCGTTTACCCATGGCTGTGCTGAAGTTGGTGGTGAGTTTCTTAAGCTGACTGGATGAGGAGGCGGCAGAGGATAAGGAAGCGGAGTAGAAGGAGTTAGGAACAGGAGGCAAACTGAAGCGCCCTGCAATCCTCGGTGGTGGAAGGACATGCGCCAAACTGCTATCCGCCTCAGGCCCAGCCGCCACTGCATTTACCCAGTGCGCTGTTAGGGAGATATAACGTCCCTGACCGTGCTTACTGGTCCACGTATCCGTAGTTAGGTGGACCTTAGCAGAGATGGCGTTGCGCAGTGCACACCTGATTTTGTCCCCCACTTGGTTGTGCAGGGAAGGGATAGCTCGCCTGGAAAAGTAGTGGCGGCTGGGCACGACGTACTGTGGGACAGCCAATGCCATCGGGCTTTTAAAACTCTGCGTCTCCACCAGACGGAATGACAGAATTTCAAAGGCCAGTAATTTTGAAATGCTGGCATTCAGGGCCAGGGCTCGGGGGTGGGTAGAGGGGTACTTCCTCTTACGCTCCAGTGTTTGAGAGATGGAGAGCTGAATGCTTCCATGGGAAATTGTGGAGATGTTTGGTGACCCAGGTAGTAGTGTTGCCTGACGGTCCCCTAATAGAGAGGTGGCAGGTGGCACTGTCACTACGGAGGTGGATGAAGAGGCAGAGAGGCCCGAGACTGATGCAGAAGAGGAAGCAGGAAGAGCCAGAGACCTTTCTTGGTTTTTGCGGTGTCTACTCCACTGCAGCTCGTGCTTTGCACTTAGATGCCTGGTCATGCAGGTTGTGCTCAGGTTGAGAACGTTTATGCCTCGCTTCAGGCTCTGATTGCACAACTTGCAAACCACTCGTGTCTTGTCATCAGCACATTGTGTGAAGAACTGCCACGCTAGGGAACTCCTTGGACCTGCCTTTGGTGTGCTCGGTCCCTTGCTGGGTTGGGCAGTAGCAGGCGTACTGTCTAGGGGACGGACGCTCTGCTTTGGCACCCTGCTCCCTCTTCTGCTGTGCTGGTGGTTCTGTGCGACCACCGCCTCTTCCTCCGAACTACATGGGTCACCTGCACGACCTTGATTCCATGTCGGGTCGAGGACCTCATCGTCCTGAACATCATCTTCCACCCAGTCTTCACCACTGCCCTCCTTGTCGCTCTGCACAATTGCAAAAGCACCAGCAGTTGGCAACTGTGTTTCATCATCATCATCATGCAAGACGTGCTGTGATGGTCCCCCCATGAACTCATCCTGAAATAGAAGTGGTTGGGCATCAGTGCACTCAATCTCTTCCCCTTCTGGGCCTGGGCTAGTTGGATGGCCCTGGGAACACATGCTAACAGACTCATCAAAAAGAAGAAGAGACTGCTGCATGCTTTGGGGCTCAGACTGCTTGGCTGATTTGCAAGGGGGTGAGGTGAAAGACTGATGGTGGACATCGGCTGCAGGCGCCAACTCTGAGCTTTCAGCACAAGACTGGTTGGAAAACAATGTGAAGGAACTGGAGGCACTGTCAGCAACCCAATCTACTACCGCCTGCTCTGCTCCTGGCCTCAACATTCGTAGAGCTGGATTTGGCCCCACCAAATACCGCTGCAGGCTCTGTCGGCTACTCGCACCTGGGAAAGGTGTTTCACTTGTGCTTGTAGCTGGCACAGATCGACCACGTCCTCTCCCTGTAACAGGAGCTCCACCAGCAGCACCACGCCCGCGGCCACGTCCCTTATTTGACGGTTTCCTCATATTTCTCAAATTTAGGGTCTTGCCCTAATTTTGAGAAATTTTAAATACAAAAAAATGTAAGCTGGTGAAATAGGTAGAGATTCAACTATATATTTCTCCACCTATAGCAAGAAGCAGGAAGCCAGCACTAAACAATGTACTGCATAGACAGTATATCACAGGGGACAGGTGCAGTGCTGTTTTAAATATACAGAGTCACCTACAGTAGGTGTTTGTGATATTGCGTTTTTAGCATGACAGCATCACGCTGATTCTCGGCGACATGGTGCAGAGATCTCGCCGACATCTCGCACTCACTGGAATAGTGACAGCACATTCCAACGTGCGCGTCATAGAAGCGACGGGAGATCCGACTTGGATTCCCGCCAATTCTACACGTGTGCGGCGTTTGTTATGAATCCTGAGGGGGAAGTCCCCGCCGGATTTTAAATAAAAATTTGGCATGGGTTCCCCCCTCAGGAGCATACCGGGCCCTTAGGTCTGTTATGGGTTGTAAGGAGAGCCCCCTACGCCTAAAAAATGGCGTTGGGGGTCCCCCTACAATCCATACCAGACCCATATCCAAAGCATGCTACCCGGCCGGTCAGGAAAGGAGTGGGGACGAGCGAGCGCCCCCCCCTCCTGAGCCGTACCAGGCTGCATGCCCTCAACATGGGGGGGTTGGGTGCTCTGGGGCAGGGGGGCGCACTGCGGCCCCCCCACCCCAGAGCACCCTGTCCCCATGTTGATGAGGACAGGGCCCCTTCCCGACAACCCTGGCCGTTGGTTGTCGGGGTATGCGGGCGGGAGGCTTATCGGAATCTGGGAGCCCCCTTTAATAAGGGGGCCCCCAGATACCGGCCCCCCACCCTAAGTGAATGGATATGGGGTACATCGTACCCCTACCCATTCACCTGGAGGAAAAGTGGTAAAAACACAAATAAAAAACACAGGGTATTAAAATATTTTATTAGTCTGCTCCGGAGGCTCCCCCTGTCTTCTTTAGCTCTTTTACCAGGGGGAGCTTCTTCTTCCGATTTCCGGGGGTCGTCTCCTGCTCTCCGGGGTCTTCACCGCTCTTCTGTGACGTCTTCTCCACTCCGGGGGGTCTTCTTCTATGTTCGCCGCTCTCCGCTCTTGACTCGGCGCACCCCGGTTCTTCCTCCCGCTGTCCGGTGCCTTCTCCTTCTTCCACTGTTCTGTGACGTCTTCTCCTCTTCTTCCGCTGTTCTGTGACGACTTCTACTTCTCCCTTCAGGCCGCTGTGCTGTGACGTCTTCTCTTCTTCTCTTCTCCCGATGTTGACACGCCGGCTCTTCTCGCTGAAATGGCAGGTGCGCTGCATTCATCGGACCAATATAGGCCTCACAGTCCCATCATGCTCTGTACCTACCCATGTGATACCTACCCACGTGGGTAGGTATCAC
The DNA here is from genome assembly GCF_905171775.1 of Rana temporaria. Taxonomy (NCBI): domain Eukaryota; kingdom Metazoa; phylum Chordata; class Amphibia; order Anura; family Ranidae; genus Rana; species Rana temporaria. Next base: position 505,655,405 of record NC_053489.1, read on the forward strand.
ATGGGTAGGTACAGAGCATGATGGGACTGTGAGGCCTATATAGGTCCGATGAAAGCAGCGCACCTGCCATTTCAGCGAGAAGAGCCGGCGTGTCAACATCTGGAGAAGTGAAGAAGATGACGTCACAGCCCGGAAGAAGAAGAATACGTCACAGCACGGAAGAAGAAGATAGACATTCAGCGCTGAAGGAGAAGGCACCGGACAGCTGGAGGAAGAACCGGGGTGCGCCGAGTCAACAGTGGAGAGCGGCGAACATAGAAGGAGACCCCCGGAGAGTTGAGAAGACCCCCCGGATAGCGGAGAAGACCCGTCGGGATAGCGGAAGAAGAAGCCCCCCCGCCGAAGACGCCGGAGGAAACCCGCCGGGGATGGGGGCTTTTTTAAAAGCGACCCCCCCGGCAGTGGAAGAGAACCAGACGGCGGCCCCCACCCACCCGAAGACGTCAAAGAAGAAGCTCCCCCTGGTAGAAGAGCTAATAAAGAAGACAGGGGGAGCCTCCGGAGCAGAAAAATAAATTATTTTAAAAACCCTTGTGTGGTGTGAAAATAGGGAGGGTAGTGCTGCGCTAATCAGTGGTGAATGGATAAGTGAATAAACAGGTGGGGGAGGGGAATGAAAGTAGGTGTAATTGAAATGAGGAGCAATATAGCCCAAATGGCATCAGCATAAAAATAAATATAAATGATCAGTGAACAATAACAGTAATGGTGCAAATCATATAACTACACAGGTTCCTCTTAATGTGATGAAATACACTATAAGTAATGGTGCAAAAAAAATTCCAGGTAACTGTGCTAAGTGACACTCCTATACTGGTGATAAACAGTCCATCAACAGAGTTTGAAAAATATTAGCAAAAAATATAAGTAAAATTTCAAAAGTCCAAGAAAGCAAAAGTGCAAGTGTAGGTCCGCAATATGGAGTGAGAGGAAAATGGGTATCCAGTGATCCTTTTAGGGTAAGTAAGGATGTCCCCTTACCTTACTGCTGTAAGGTAACAGCATATAGATCCAACCACATTAGATGGTTCACAAGATGGGCTCTGATCCAACAACGGCAGGTCCTCCTTGGAGTTCTCGTCCCAGATTGGTCAGTTTCTCGCCCCAAAGAAATAAAGCATCGATGGTGTGATACCGTTTTAAAAATTTAAATTCTCAAAGAAAATAGACAGGGGTACTCACATAATCCAGAATACAATTGAGCATGTAAAAAAGAGGGGCAATCTGTCGCCAACGTCACCTCCGATACCTCTCAGTGGACTCATGCGCATTCGTCACTATCATGTGACTTCCTCAGTCCTGAGGAAGTCACATGATAGTGACGAATGCGCATGAGTCCACTGAGAGGTATCGGAGGTGACGTTGGCGACAGATTGCCCCTCTTTTTTACATGCTCAATTGTATTCTGGATTATGTGAGTACCCCTGTCTATTTTCTTTGAGAATTAAAATTTTTAAAACGGTATCACACCATCGATGCTTTATTTCTTTGGGGCGAGAAACTGACCAATCTGGGACGAGAACTCCAAGGAGGACCTGCCGTTGTTGGATCAGAGCCCATCGAGTGAACCATCTAATGTGGTTGGATCTATATGCTGTTACCTTACAGCAGTAAGGTAAGGGGACATCCTTACTTACCCTAAAAGGATCACTGGATACCCATTTTCCTCTCACTCCATATTGCGGACCTACACTTGCACTTTTGCTTTCTTGGACTTTTGAAATTTTACTTATATTTTTTGCTAATATTTTTCAAACTCTGTTGATGGACTGTTTATCACCAGTATAGGAGTGTCACTTAGCACAGTTACCTGGAATTTTTTTTGCACCATTACTTATAGTGTATTTCATCACATTAAGAGGAACCTGTGTAGTTATATGATTTGCACCATTACTGTTATTGTTCACTGATCATTTATATTTATTTTTATGCTGATGCCATTTGGGCTATATTGCTCCTCATTTCAATTACACCTACTTTCATTCCCCTCCCCCACCTGTTTATTCACTTATCCATTCACCACTGATTAGCGCAGCACTACCCTCCCTATTTTCAATTGCTTATGGTTTGATACACCTTCCAGTGCCGCAGCTGTACCTCCACTTCTCATCACTTTCATTTCCCCTCCCCCTTTCTTCCCCTCTCTGTTTCCCCTCCTTTGATAAGCGCGGTAATATCCATTTTTCCCCTTGTGTGGTGTGTTTATTAACTTTGACATTTTTCCTACAGGTGAATAGTTAGGGGTACGATGTACCCCATATCCATTCACTTAGGGTGGGGGGCCGGTATCTGGGGGCCCCCTTATTAAAGGGGGCTCCCAGATTCCGATAAGCCTCCCGCCCGCATACCCCGACAACCAACGGCCAGGGTTGTCGGGAAGGGGCCCTGTCCTCATCAACATGGGGACAGGGTGCTCTGAGGTGGGGGGGCCGCAGTGCGCCCCCCTGCCCCAGAGCACCCAACCCCCCCCATGTTGAGGGCATGCAGCCTGGTACGGCTCAGGAGGGGGGGGGGCGCTTGCTCGTCCCCACTCCTTTCCTGGCCGGCCGGGTAGCGTGCTTTGGATAAGGGTCTGGTATGGATTGTAGGGGGACCCCCTACACCGTTTTTTCGGCGTAGGGGGGGCTCTCCTTACAACCCATAACAGACGTAAGGGCCCGGTATGCTCCTGAGGGGGGAACCCATGCCGGATTTTTATTTAAAATCCGGCGGGGACTTCCCCCTCAGGATTCATAACAAACGCCGCACACGTGTAGAATTGGCGGGAATCCAAGTCGGATCTCCCGTCGCTTCTATGACGGCTTTGTCTCTATCGCGGCAAGCCAGCTCGGCGCTGGCTCCCGCGATGGGGCTCGTAGGTGCTCAATCTCGCCGAGAAAGGGAGCGAGATTGACACAATATCGCGTGCACCTACTGTATAGAGTGCTGGTGCCCCTATAGAAAAAATAGTTCAGAAACCTGTGCCTGCCTGACTATGTACTTGACAGAAACTCAGTATATGACAGATGAACAGTCACCTATACAGTAATGACTGCCCCCCCCCCCCCACAGAAATTATTTTATTTTTCTGAAAAATCTCACGGAGTATGGAACTGTTACTTGACAGAAACTCAGTATATGACAGGTGAACAGTCACCTATACAGTAATGACTGCCCCCACAACACAGAAATTATTTTTTTTTCTGAAAAATCTCACTGAGTATGGAACTTGACAGAAACTCAGTATATGACAGGTGAACAGTCACCTATACAGTAATGACTGCCCCCACCCCACATAAATTATTATTTTTTTCTGAAAAATCGCACTGAGTATGGAACTGTTACTTGACAGAAACTCAGTATATGACAGGTGAACAGTCACCTATACAGTAATGACTGCCCCCACAACACAGAATTTTTTTTTTCTGAAAAATCTCACTGAGTATGGAACTGTTACTTGACAGAAACTCAGTATATGACAGGTGAACAGTCACCTATACAGTAATGACTGCCCCCACAACACAGAAATTATTTTTTTTTTCTGTAAAATTTGACTGAGTATGGAACTGTTACTTGACAGAAACTCAGTATATGACAGGTGAACAGTCACCTATACAGTAATGACTGCCCCCACAACACAGATTTTTTTTTTTTTTCTGAAAAATCTCACTGAGTATGGAACTGTTACTTGACAGAAACTCAGTATATGACAGGTGAACAGTCACCTATACAGTAATGACTGCCCCCACCCCACAGAAATTATTTTTTTTCCTGAAAAATCTCACTGAGTATGGAACTGTTACTTGACAGAAACTCAGTATATGACAGGTGAACAGTTGCTGTGGCAGGTCTGGTGTTATTGTAATATGCAGCCAGTTAGCTATAGATTGCAAACAGCCACTATAGATGAAGCAAATGCCTGAAGTATATAGCAGCACAGCACATGTCAGAGGAATACAGTGCTTCTTGATATTTAAGAAACAAACTACGACCTACAACTGTCCCTATGAGAATCAGCAGCAAGCAACCATCCCCTCACATAACTGAAGCAGCCAGATACGATAAGATGATGCAGATCTCAAATGAATAAAGTGTTCCCTCTTGAAATTTCTGGAGCAGTAATTAATCACAGCACACACCTAAAACTCTCCCTAAAGAACAATCAGGAACCTTGCCCTCACATAAGTAGAATACAACCAGATCACCTAACTTTCCCTAAGCAGCAGATTCCACCAGCCTTTCCCTATCTAGAGTAAAGCAGAGTGACGATCTGTGCTGTGTGCCTGTATCTAATATAGAAGCACGTCACATGATGGGTCACATGCTGCACTGGCCAATCACAGCCATGCCATAAGTAGGCATGGCTGTGATCAGATTAAAGTCACAGTTGTAAAAAGAAAGGCAATTGGCTGCCGTGCCGCGCGCCAAATATACCCGAACCCCGAACCCGAACTTTTTCCAACTATTCGGGTTCGGGTCCGGGTTCGGGAAAAACCCAAAGTCCGTACCGAACCCGAACTTTACAGTTCGGCTTCGCTCAACCCTATATGCTATACAAGCCAAGGTAAGGTAAGGTAAAAAGGGAAAGTTGTTGTTGGTATAGGGAATTCTCTTCCATCTGCTCAGAGAAAAATGCTTGTTTGTTGTTGACTTGGAATTCCAATTTAGAGTATAAGTTGTTTTTTCTTCTGAATGCAAATGGATTGTTGAGTAATTAATATATGTCCTTTGATCCTGCCAAATAGGAGAGCGATTTTTTGATGCAATGTCATGCAACCGTGTGAGAACAAGTCGCACCGAAGTAGGAACAAAGTAGAAACAAAGTAGGAACAAAGAACCTTTTTGAGTCGCACAAATTAAAACAGGGACCATTGAAATACATGGGTTTTGACTTGTCATGTGACTTCACATGTGTCAAGTCGCACAGCAACTCACAGTAGTGGAAACGGAGCCTTAGAGCCTTAGAGCCTTGGAGTCTAACTTTGGGGACTGTTTTAATTGTGTAATTACCTATCCTTACGTTATTGAAGTTAAAAGGTGTTGTTTTCTTTTCAGTATCAACAAATATGCTCTTGTTCGGATTGATACAATTGCCCTGGGCTCCGCGGTGTTCAGTGAATGGCATTATAGTTTTGTTGATGTTGAGAAAAAAAAAGGGGGAACTTTTGCATTGTATAAGGACATTGCCTGTTACAAGACAAGGGAATGGTTATTTGTGCAAATGGTTTTAATTGTGTTTAGTCTGTATTAACAAAGATTGGGGATTTTAAAATGTTTGTTTTTATCTCTTTTTTTGGTTAAATACAATTTTAGGGCTGGGTTCACACATATGCGGTGCAAATTTGAGCTCTGTTTTCACAGCTAATTGACACGGTAGTTGTTCAGCGTTTTCATGTCTTTTGATCAGGATCAGGTCAGGATTGCATCAGTATCAGGTCAGGATTTTATACTGTTCACGACTAAATGACATGTGCGATTCAGAAGCATTCCCATAGAAGTCAATGGACCTGTATTCGCACATAAGCTGGACTGCTCTGCCTAGAAAACGCCCACTTTTTTGGGCAGTGCGAAGTGCGAATGCACCGCAGGTGTGTGAACCAGCCTCATTCAAGGAAGTTATGTATTCCAGGCACTACGCCAGAGGAATTGTGGTTGGTAAAAAAAAAAAAAAAGTAACTGAAGGTTTGTGTAATCCTATACACTAGGGAAACATATAAGAGATATGAAAAAATAAATAAAAATAAAAATAAAACAAATGGTAAAGGTGTTTATAAGCTGTTCAAAGGGCAAATATGGAAAACATTTCTAAATGAAGAATGAATGGAGTGGCCAAATGGATGTGAATAAACGGAGAAAGTGGTTGTATTGTGTTTAACCACTTAAGACCCGGACCTTTAGGCAGCTAAAAGACCTGGCCATTTTTTTCGGCACTTGCCTCGCTTTAACTGACAATTGCACGTGGCTCCCAAACAAAATTGGCGTCCTTTTTTTCCCACAAATAGAGCTTTCTTTTGGTGGTATTTGATCACCTCTGCGTTTTTTTTTTTTTGCGCTATAAACAAAAATAGAGCGACAATTTTGAAAAAAATTCAATATTTTTAACTTTTTGCTATAATAAATATCCCCCAAAAATATATAAAAAAAAATGTCCTCGTTTTATGCCGATACGTATTCTTCTACCTATTTGTGTTAAAAAAAAAATCACGATAAGCACTTATCGATTGGTTTGCGCAAAATTTATAGCGTTTACAAAATAGAGAATAGTTTTATTGCATTTTTATAAAAAAAATTTTTTACTACTAATGGCAGCGATCAGCGTTTTTTTTTTCATGACTGCGACATTATGACGGACACTTCTGACAATTTTGACACATTTTTGGGACCATTGTCATTTTCACAGCAAAAACCCACGGCTGGGCACTTAAAGAGGACGTACCTGTACGTGCTTGTGCCCAGCCGTGCCATTCTGCCGACGTATATGTGCAGGAGGCGGTCCTTAAGTGGTTAATGAATGCACAAGGTATTATTTGATTAGTAAAGTATCTTAAGTGTTTGTTTAAAATGTACTCAAAGAGTTGTCTCATATTGTGTTTTCTTTTTCTGGGAGTAGAGGTTTTTAGGCCCATGTTCCTGATAGTATATATTTCCCTAAAAGTTTGGGTTAAGTAAGGCTTAATGTACACAGGACATTGTTCAAACCTCTCCTGAACGATTTAACTTGACAGCTAGAAACCGGCATCTAAAAAACGGACGTTTAGCTGCGCTTGCGTCTAGAAGCGTTTGAAAAACATATGTAGACGAAACGCTGCTAAACGTGAGTTACCGTGTTTAGCCGTGATTGGGCTTGTTTGAAAAAAAAAATGCCTCTCCACTCTGCTTCTGAGCGCATTTTTTTTGGAGTTCCAGAAAAAGCCTCTAAACTCAACTGCCTAGAAATGACTATAAAACATGGACAGATAAGATAACATGCCCAATTGCTCCTAAACATCCGTTTACCAGCAGCAGTGTACACAAGGCCTTACCAGGATATACAAAATAAATTGCTGCATATATTGAGTCCATGAGTGACTCAAATATGATGGGAAAGTTTGTTTGAATAACAGTCAGAGTGACTATTCTGGATATATTTACCTTTTGAATTTCCAGAGTTTCAATCATAAAGTGTTAATGATGTAATATTGTTTATCCATCGATGTTTTGTTTGGTGCTGATGATCAGATACATTTAAAAAGTTGGGAGGCTGGATCCTGAGTCAGAATATGTGTTTGGGTAAAATGTTCTGTTCTGAGTTCCTCGGGTCCACTTGAGTCCCGGGATAGAAGAGACTGAAGTAGTTTAAGTTTTATTGAAGTCCTGCGGTAATATTGGATTTGGAAAAATGATTAAATATATTGAATCTATATAATGAAGACTGTTGCTGAGAAACATTTTATATTTCTGCATGCTTTACTTATGTTTGAGTTAATGAGGTATATTATTTTTAAATACCTCCAATGGTTAAGTCCTTAATTGATCAGGCAGATTCTGTGATTTTTCATGTTGTATGAGGAATATCTGCCCCAGCCAGCCATCATTCACCCCTAGCCCCCTGCACATGAAGACATGTCCACCCCATTCCTACCCTATACCCCATTCATACCCTGCCCTATACCCTATCCGGATGAAGAGATGACTGCAGCTTTTACATGGAAATCTTCGTTGTTCATCTTTGTTGTTTAAATGCCATGGGAAGTGCTAATATGAGTACTGCTTGAAAATTTTTCTGGGAATGACACCTTGAGGGTTAGCCATGAGGCACGCCCAAGGTCTACGAAATTCCAGTGAGCATCACAAGGGAGAGATCCAGATACGCCAGCCGGTAGACCCAAGTCTAGCCCAATGCATCTGTCTGTGGATATCAAGTTCTATCCTTACAAAGAGGCAGGGTTTTGGGGGTAGAAGGATCTCTGTAAAATATGGATAAACACAGAATCAAACCAAAAGTTTGGGGAAAAGTTTAGGAGAATGAGAATTATAATGTGGACATTTCCTTTTCCTTCCCTTTCATGAATTTATTGGATATTCAGAAGTCTTTCTTTCGGACTATTTTTTATTTTGGCCTAAATGCTAGCATGCCCCTCCCATTTGCTTTTAAGGACTGTCACGCCCCTCCACCCTTTGTATTTCATAGACAATTGCTATGAAGCTGAGATTATCTGTTTATTGTTCTATATTTTTACATGCTTAGGATAATGATACATTAATGGGAAGTAGTCCAGGTGAATGTCTGGGTTTCAGGGTTTCTGATTATCACATTTGTGATAAAAGAGGGGATTGTAATATAATGTATAAAATAACTCTCTCCATTATTAAGTAGAAATTAACTTTTCAATATGTGTTTTGACATACTTAGATTAACTAACAGTTTGCATAGACACACCCTGCTACTTCTAGTCATTGTGGTTAAGCCTATTCATGAAGCAGCCTGATTGTATAAGCAAAGTCATCTTTTAGCCATTGTTAAACTAAATTCAGCAAGTTTAAATCATGATAAGAATATACTGAGTTTGTATAATATTTAGAGACATATGCAATAATACACAGCCCCTCCTTTCTTTTGGATATAAGCCACCCTGGCACTGTATTAACTTTAGAGATCTAACGAACACTCAAATCTGTTTCCTTGTGTTACATTTTGATTTCTCACGGAATTCCAGGAGTTACTCAAATTTATCCTGCATTTACCTGAAGTACACCTGGGTGGTATAGGAGGTGTTACAGTGGTTGAAGGTTTTTTACCCTAATGCATTCTCTGTGTGCAGCTCCCCCCAGCCTCCTCTTATACTTTTCCGAGCCTGATCTCGATCCTGCGACATGCACAAGAGCAGAGGTTCTCTCGGTTCTCTTGCTCATAGGCTCAAATCACAACCAGTGAGGAGGGAACAGGGGCCAGGCCAGGCCATATTTTGTGTGTCTATGGACACACAGAGCTGGCTCGAGAATAAGCCCACACCAGTGCCCCATAACAAGTGGCTTGCTACAGTTGGCACTCAAAGGGGAGGGAAGTCAGGAGCACTGGTGGAAGACCTGAGAAGAGGAGGCTTGGGGCAGCTATGTGCAAAACCATTGCATAGCGCAAGTAGGTATAACATTTTTGTTAAAAATTAAGGCCCGGATTCACATACATCAGCGCATATTTATGTGGGCATTGCGTATCTAATATACGCTACACCAACGCAGCGCACAGAGGCAATCACTGGATTCACAAAGCGCTTGCTCCCACTCGCTCTTAAAGATACGCTGGGTTTCCTTGGCGTAAGCCAGCGTAGGTGGAAGTGGGCGTGAGCCATGCTAATGAGGAGTAACCCCATGCAAATGATGAGCCAAGCGCCATAGAAGTACTTAAAACTAACGGTGCATGCACCGTCCCGTGGTCTCATCCCAGTGCGCATGTGCAGAATCACGTCGAAACAACTGCCTAAGATACGTCGAATCACTGCCTACGATGTGAACGTAACCTACGCCTAGTCATATTCACGTACAACGTAAATGACAAAAGATACGACGGCTTGTGTTCCCTGGTCCATACCTTTGCATGAGTTGCGCCTCCTATATGGGGAATAAATTTACCCTGGACGTACGACTTACACAAACCGTGTATATTATGCGCCGGGCGCAACTACGTTCGTGAATCGGCGTATCTCCCTCATTTGCATATGTGCATAGAAAATCAATGGGAGCGGAAAATGCGCCCAGCGTAAATATGCGCCCACGATACGACGGTGTAGGCAAGTTACTTGGGTCCTAGGAAGCCAATTTTCAGGCGTATCTTAATATGTGGGCACGGCGCATAGATACGATGGCGCATATTTACACTTACGCGACGTATCTCGAGATACGTCGGCGGAAGTGCTTTGTGAATCTGGGCCTAAAAGTTTATCTTAAAAGCCACTGATATGAACACTTTAAAACTCACAATACTATATAGCCTATATTTGAAACAGTTTTGCAGTAAAGAATTTAGGGCCAGATCCTCAAAAGGGATACGCCGGCGTAACTGCTGTTACGCCATCATATCCCTGTTTCTAACTATGGAACTGATCCACAGAATCAGTTTTCCATAGTTAGGCAGAAGATCCGACATGTGTAAGGGACTTACACTGCCGGATCTTAGGATGCAGTACCGCATCCGCCGCTGGGGGCATTTTGTGTCGAAATGCCGCCTCGGGTATGCAAATTAGCACTTACGGAGATCCACAAAGCTTTTACGCTTCGTTTTTTCTCCGTAAGTTTTAGTTTGCAAACGCAAAATTAGGGCTGCTTTTACAAAGTGTAAACTGTTTACACCTTGTAAAAACAGACCCTTCTGTCCAGCGACGCGATTTTCTTTTTATTTTGAATTTTTTTTTCCCGCCGTATCTTTTTTTTTTCCCGACACAACTTTATTGACCCGTCGCAATCCACAAAGCTCGGCGTAACGTAATTTCGCGCTATGCACATTGGGAAAATTACGTCACGAGCATGCGCAGTACGGCTGGCGCGGGAGCGCGCCTAATTTAAATGGGAATCGCCCCCATGAAAAGAGGAACGCCTTGCGCCGGCAGAATTTAAGTTACACAGCCAAAAATTTCTAGGTAAGTGCTTTGTGGATCGGGCACTTAGGTAGAAATTTTAAGGCAGTGTAACTTAAATGGTAAAATTTACGTTACGCCGGATCTTTGTGGATTACCCCCACAATATTTGTGTGAGTTTTTTTTTTTTTTTCGCTGGCTTCCAGTAAATTTTAGGCCTCATATACACGACCATTTTCCTCGACAAAATCCATCAAGAAAAATGCTGGCAGACCTTTTTTGCCGAGGAAAACGGTCGTGTGTATGTTTTTCGTCGAGAAAACTATTGTGGATCTCGACGAGAAAAAAAGAGAACATGTTCTCTTTTTTCTCGTCGGGAGTCATAATTTCCTTGTTGGGCTGGTTTACCACGAGAAACACGTTCGTGTGTATGCTTAGAAATGCGCGCATGCTCAGAATCAAGTATGAGACAGGAGCGCACCTTCGGTAAAAGTAGCGTTCGTAATGGAGATAGCACATTTGTCACGCTGTAACAGACTGAAAAGCGCAAATCTATTGACCCGTCGCAATCCACAAAGCTCGGCGTAACGTAATTTCGCGCTATGCACATCGGGAAAATTACGTCACGAGCATGCGCAGTACGGCTGGCGCGGGAGCGCGCCTAATTTAAATGGGAATCGCCCCCATGAAAAGAGGAACGCCTTGCGCCGGCAGAATTTAAGTTACACAGCCAAAAATTTCTAGGTAAGTGCTTTGTGGATCGGGCACTTAGGTAGAAATTTTAAGGCAGTGTAACTTAAATGGTAAAATTTACGTTACGCCGGATCTTTGTGGATTACCCCCACAATATTTGTGTGAGTTTTTTTTTTTTTTTTCGCTGGCTTCCAGTAAATTTTAGGCCTCATATACACGACCATTTTCCTCGACAAAATCCATCAAGAAAAATGCTGGCAGACCTTTTTTGCCGAGGAAAACGGTCGTGTGTATGTTTTTCGTCGAGAAAACTATTGTGGATCTCGACGAGAAAAAAAGAGAACATGTTCTCTTTTTTCTCGTCGGGAGTCATAATTTCCTTGTTGGGCTGGTTTACCACGAGAAACACGTTCGTGTGTATGCTTAGAAATGCGCGCATGCTCAGAATCAAGTATGAGACAGGAGCGCACCTTCGGTAAAAGTAGCGTTCGTAATGGAGATAGCACATTTGTCACGCTGTAACAGACTGAAAAGCGCAAATCTATTGACCCGTCGCAATCCACAAAGCTCGGCGTAACGTAATTTCGCGCTATGCACATCGGGAAAATTACGTCACGAGCATGCGCAGTACGGCTGGCGCGGGAGCGCGCCTAATTTAAATGGGAATCGCCCCCATGAAAAGAGGAACGCCTTGCGCCGGCAGAATTTAAGTTACACAGCCAAAAATTTCTAGGTAAGTGCTTTGTGGATCGGGCACTTAGGTAGAAATTTTAAGGCAGTGTAACTTAAATGGTAAAATTTACGTTACGCCGGATCTTTGTGGATTACCCCCACAATATTTGTGTGAGGTTTATTTTATTTTTTTTCGCTGGCCTCCAGTAAATTTTAGGCCTCATATACACGACCATTTTCCTCGACAAAATCCATCAAGAAAAATGCTGGCAGAGCTTTTTTGCCAAGGAAAACGGTCGTGTGTATGTTTTTCGTCGAGAAAACTATCGTGGATCTCGACGAGAAAAAAAGAGAACATGTTCTCTTTTTTCTCGTCGGGAGTCATAATTTCCTTGTTGGGCTGGTTTACCACGAGAAACACGTTCGTGTGTATGCTTAGAAATGCGCGCATGCTCAGAATCAAGTATGAGACAGGAGCGCACCTTCGGTAAAAGTAGCGTTCGTAATGGAGATAGCACATTTGTCACGCTGTAACAGACTGAAAAGCGCAAATCATCTCCCAACAAACTTTTACTTAACACGCAGTAACATGAGAATAGTAAAAGCAGCCCCAAGGGTGGCGCCAGTGAAATCAAACTTCCCCTTTATAGTGCCGTCGTACGTTTTGTATGTCACCACGTTTGAGAATGACGAGATTTTGTCTTGACAGTGTGTATGCAAAGAAAGCTTGACAAGATTCTTGACAAGCCTGACAAGAAACTCGTTGAGGAAAACGGCGTTTCATTTACGATGAGATTCTCGGTCAAGACCGAACTGTAATTGGCCTCCGGTAAATTGAAATGCTAAAGCCTTGTACACACGACTGAGGAACTCGACGGGCGAAACACATCGTTTTGCTCGTCAAGTCCTTGTTAGGCTGTCGAAGAACTCGATGTGCCAATTTTCTCCATTCCCGTCGAGGAAAAAGAGAACATGCTCTATTTTTGGCTCGACGAGTTCCTCAACAGCTTCCTCATCGAAAAATTTACACACGACCGGTTTCCTCGGCAAAAAAAAAAACACAGCAAGTTTCTTGCTGGTTTTTGCCGAGAAACTCGGTCGTGTGTACAAGGCCATATATGTTATTTATAGTAAGCACTGCCACTCACTGGTCCATGCTATCTTAAAGTAAAACTAATAGGTGGATTCAGAAAGACTTAGGCTGGCGTATCAGTAGATATGCCAGCCTAAGTCTGAATCTGCGCCAACGCAAATTTAGGCGTATTCTGGTAACCAGATACGCTTAAATTAGGCTAAGATACGAGCGGCGTAAGTGTCTTACACAGTCGTGTCTTAAAGTGTAATTTTTAGGCTGGCCGCTAGGTGGCGCTTCCATTGCGGTCGGCGTAGAATATGTAAATCACTAGATACACCGATTCACGAACGTACGCCCGGCCGACGCAGTACAGATACGCCGTTTACGTAAGGCATTTTCAGGCGTATAGTTATTCCATCAAATAGCTGGACTAGTAATGTTAAGTATGGCCGTCGTTTCCGCGTCAAAATTTGAAAATTTTTCGTTGTTTGCGTAAGTCATCCGTGAATAGGGCTGGACGTAATTTACGTCCACGTCAAAACCAATATGTCCGTGCGGCGTACTTAGCCGCAATGCACACTGGGATATGTACACGGACGCATGCGCCGTTCCTAAAAAACTTCAATCACGTCAGGTCAACCCATATTGACATAAAACAGGCCCCCTCAGCCTATTTTGAATTAGTCACGCTTACGCCCGCCGCATTTGCGATACGCCGCTGTAACTTAGCAGGCAAGTACTTTGTGAATCATGTACTTGCCTTGCTAACTTACGGCGGCGTAGTGTAAACACGATACACTACGCCGCCGCAAAGTTAAGGCGGTCTTTCTGAATCCACCTATAAGAATGCATTTTTGTGTGTTCCAATGTTAGGATTAAAATAACATACAGCATTGTATTTGTCACTTAGCACTTAGGGATGAGCTTAGTGTTTGGTCTCAATCTCTGGCCATGTAAGCAAATGGGTGGGGTATGGAGCCTTCCATTGCCTAATTATGACCACATGGCCTTGACAATATCACAACTATCCTCACCCTTCCTTTATATAGATGATTCATTCAAACAGCTGGTGCTACTGGGGATCAGTTGTGTCTCAGGCCATTAATAGATTTTTTCTTTTTGGGCAAGTTATCAGCAGTGGGCTTTTGATTGACATTGAATTTACAGTGAGGAGCTGTTTGGGGTATTTAGTGGACTGATATGGTTCAAGAGATGCAACTCCCACCTCCCCCTTTCTTGGCCAACCAGGCTGCATGCTCATATTAACTAATGAATTTTTGGGGGGAGGGGGGGTTATTTGTGTCCCTTAAAATGCATACCACACTTGAAATGTCTAGTATGTATTTTGGGGTGGGTTGTATTATTATTATTTTTACTCATTCTTGCTGTATATGTGCTACAGCAAAATTGACATTTACAAAGAAAAAGTAATACTGATTAAATTGTTGGCAAGGAAAACTACTTTGCCAGCTTCAAAAATATAAAACAAATATACAGCACATAGACACAGTCCCTTGGGAATCTGCTGTGTATTTTGGGAGACCCTTAGGGGGTTATTTACTAAAACTGCATGGTGAAAAATCTGGCACGACTCTGCATAGAAACAAATCAGCTACCAAGTTTTTTTGTCAAAGCTTAATTGAACAAGCTGACGTTCAAAGCTGATTGGCTATAATGCACAGATTCCGAAGTGCTTCAGTTTTAGTAAATCCCCCCCCCCCCCCCCCCAAGAGTCTGTGTGTTATTTTTTTTCTTTTTAAAAAAAGGATCAAGAGCTAAAAACAAAACACTGCTACATCCTGCATGAAACTTGAAAAAAAAATGTTTAATAGTACATGCAATAGTACATGTTTGTCAGGGTCCCCTCCCCCCTCGTAACAAAAAAAAATATTTGACACCCACCCATATTATCCCAGAAAAATGTCAGTTTAAATGTGATTATTTCAGTTCCCATTGATTTCAATGGATTTTGGGTTTGACATCTGAAGTTCAGTGAACCATTGTTAACCTTTTCACTGCCAGATCCGTACGCCGTATGGATGTGCAGAAGTGTCCGCAGGTGGCCAGGTCAGTACGGCATACGGACCACATTTCTCCCTCTTCTAAAAGCTTATTACATAACTCTAATCAGTGGATTACAACCCACTGATCAGAGTAATTAACCCCTAATGTGCCACCCCCACCTACGCCGCCACCTCCCTGTCCCCTGCCTCTTTATCCCTGCTGCACCCTTTTATCTAAAACTGCCCCCCACTCTCTTATTCTATCCCCTTCACCCCCTTCTCCTCCCTGCACTAATTACCCCCCCTGCAAACCCGCTCTACACAGCCACCATCATTAGCATCCCTCCTCTTCCACTACCGCCGGCTTCAGGTGCTGCATGGGACATGTGGGGGTCCAGATGTGTCCCCCCACCAGTCAGATAGCCCCCCAAATGCCCCCACACCCCCGATCCATGGCCACTCCAAACGGCATCTCCCCTTCCCTTCCCTCCGACTGCATCTTCTCTGTGCACAGATTTCCGTGATCTGTCAGGCTGGAGATCGTGGTGGGGGAGGGAGCTGTGTGGGTGGGGGGGAAGTTGGGGCTTGGGGGCTTTAGTAAACATATGTTTACTAATTTCCCCCCTGTAGAAGAGAGAGCACATGCAGCGATCACTACTGATCGCTGCAAGTGCCCACTGACACTGACAGCTGATATATTGTAACCGCGAATGTTACAATGTATCAGACTGACATTTTCTGAATGAATGGAATATCTATGCAGATTTTCATTCATTTAAGTAAAGTGATACAGAGAAAAGGGACTGTCTTCAAGTCCCTTTCTCTGTCTTAAAAAAAAAAACAGTTATGGGGGTCTGTTTGGACCTTTGATATGTCACCAAAGACCCACCCCCCAAAAAATGAAATGACTGTAAAAAATAATTTGCAAAAAGCACCCAGGCGTTGGCAGTAAAGCGCCGCTAGTTTCTGCTAGATCAGGCATGTCCAAAGTCTGGCCTGCGGGCCAATTGCAGCCCGTGTTCTGGTTTAATGTGGCCCCCCTGGTAATTTGGATATATATATCTTTTGTGGTCCCCAGGGTGTCTGTAATAGGAAGTCCCGTCTCCTAGGCTGCCATTGGACGACTGTTCTGTCCATCATAGGAGGCGGGACTTTGTATTAAATAGTCCACCATGTAAACAGGAGATTCTCCTGTATGTAATCTGTTTGGTGCTCGTGCCGCCCCTTCCCTGTCCCCCCCTTTGATCAGGCTGCACTGATAGCAATGGTGAGGCTGCTATAATGGGCACTGACCCTTATTTTGAATCACAGTTCTTAATTTAAAATTTTATTTTTTCCTGAAACTTCCCTCTTAAAGTGAAGGTGCGTGTTATATGCCAACAAATATGGTATACCCAAATAACACGCCCAAGCTCATCTCTTCATCACACACAACCACAAAGGCAAGATAATTCTTGTTGGGCAGTGTATTAGTGCTTGAACACACTTAGACCAAATTTAAATGGTTCAAAGAATTTCAGGCAAAATGGTCGGCCCTCACACACGTTCACTTCATCAAATCTGGCCCTCTTTGAAAAATGTTTGGACACCCCTTTGCTAGATGGATGTGGAATGGAATCTTCATCCGTCTGTTTTTAGTGGACTGGATCAGATTCAAGCGGGTGTAAATGGACACATGTCCATTTACATCAGTCTCTCCATAGAGAACAATGGGTGGTCTGATTGGGCCTGCCTAAAAAATTGACAGGCAGACCCAAACGGCTTCTGTGAAAGGGGCCTAAGGCCTTGTTCACGCAGGGCATACACAGCATACCTTTACAGGGATGCAAAAGTGTTCTGTGCATCCCTCTACAGGCAGTCCCATTGATGTCATGCACAAACACAGCCGTTGCTCCCAACTTTACATCCATGTAGGTCCGCATGCATGTCTCTGAGCTCACACTATCTACGTTCGGGGTCATGTAACCACACCCACACGGATGTTAGATTGGGAACAGCAGCTATGCCTGTGCAGCCGTTGAATCCCAATTGACATAAATAAGACTGCCTGTATGGTAATGCTAATTTATGTTGTGTTAAAGTGCAATATTAATGATTTTAATATTAATTTGAAGAACATTTGCGGTGCCCAAAAAATCAGTAGCACTTTTTTATTTTACTGGCCATGTGCTTTTAGAAAATGTCTAGCTTAAGGGGCCTTTTTCCAATTCTAAAAACTGTAAGTGAAAAATTAAAACCTCCAGATTTTTAAAAAAAAATTTGGGTAAGTTTGATTTTCACCATTTTGCAAACAGGCGCAATTTAAAATTTACAAATATTTGTTATTTTTTAACTCCATACAGGTTAAGCTTTTATATTTAATAGGGATTTAGCAGGAATTTTGTAAATGTAGCTGTGTTTTTGCCAATATATTGGTTCAATAAACATTTGGGCAAATATCGTGGAGTCTAAAAAATCTGTAGCACCTCCTTTTTATTCTAGAGATCATATGCTTTCAGAAAATATATGGTTTTGGGGGGCTTTCACAAATTTCCAAAAGCTGTAAGAGAACAATGAAAACCTTCTGATTTTTTGAGAAATTTGCATATTCATCACAATGTAAAATTAAAACCTTTTGTTATTTACTAACTAATTTAGATTTTATATTTAGTAGGGATCTAGAAGGAATTTTGTAAAATTAGCTGTGTTGTTATCTGCCAATAATGGTTTTAGTGTATTTTTTGCGAATATATTGGGGTCTAAAATTTAGTAGCACCTTTTTTTTTTATTCTATGTATCATCTGCTTTCAGAAAATATATGGTTTTGGGGGTCTTTCACAAATTCTGAAAGCGATAAGTGAAAAAAACTTTGCAACAATGGTCTGGCTACCTGAGTGTACAAAATGTAGCACAGGGCCTGGCAGTGAAAGGGTTAATTCAAACACGGAGTTGTTTTGGGTGATGGATTATTCAGTTGTAGTATATGCCCTATAAGTAGTAAATCATTTCTAAATTTCCGTTATTTATCCCTTTAACTTCCAAAAGGGCCTGGGTTGATGACCTTTGGACTTGTGGTAATGGCATAGGTCTGACATAAGTTTAAGATGTTTCTAAAATTATTTGCATTTACCCTACAGGTGACCATTTCAAGTGGGTTTTGAATTCTCATTGACTTGTGTTGTAATGCAAAACCTGTTTAAAGCATACAAAAGTACATTGACACAAGCCCTATTTTTTCAACCTTAGCCAGATCCTAAAACGAACACTGCCTAGTATTCTAGTTTCTGTATGATAATAGTGATGGGATGGCAACAATTCAGTAAGAAATGAGAATTACTGTGAGTCTGTAAGACAGTCTGATAACATAGTAAATAAACTGTCTGTGACTATATTTAATGATACAAAAATAATAATTTTCCGGTAGTCACTAAGGAATGAAAACATATAGTACCAGCTAGTAGTGAACAACAAAAAAATTGAAAATTCAGAGATTTCTATAATTGACTGTAATTGTGATAAGATGATAAATAAGAGAAACTGCAATGCATGCTAAGGGGTTGATTTACTAAATAAATTGAGGCTTTTTATAGAGTGAAATTTCACATTACAAAGTGTTTACTTTGTAAATTGTAAGATACTGAATAAACAGCACATGTGTTCACTTTAAATCCACAAACATCTGCAAAGAAAAAAAGAAGCAGGATCACTTGGTTGGTTTATGTACAGAAGTGCAACTTCCTCTTATTTACTGACCCCAGTAAACATAGGTAAAATAACCTACAGGGGTATGCAGCCGCTTTAAAGCCTACCTCCAGGTTTTATTTAACTTTAAATTGTTGATTTGGACCAAGTTAGTTCAAAAAAACTATTTCCTTTACTAATGTATGGGCCAATTGTCAGCCTGCACCATATAGAGCCGACTAGCAGATCTGCATGTTTGGCTTCTTTCGGAAACGCCGTCACTCGGACGCGCCTATGCAATACGGGGGGCGGAGCCTTATCCACCTCCTCAGCTTGGAAATGCCTACTCCCGCGGGGAGAAGTCCCCGGAAGCCGGAATGAAAAGATAGATTATAAGGTATGTACAGCGTAAAAAAATAAAATAATTTCTGTACATGTTAGAAGAAGTTGTTCTGAGAAAAAATTTATTTTGGTGAACCTCCGCTTTAAATTCACAGACTTCAAAAATTATTCTGTAAGCCTGCAGAAACTAACAACCTTAGATTGTTTTTCTTCGTTTTTCTCTGTCATTGGCGGTGCACAACAGGATCAAGCTACAGCGGATGAGGAAGCTGCATAACTGCTTAGGTTATCCTGGCAGAGCACAGCAGAGGAATCAGATGACCATCCAGTACTGCAGCTAGCCCATGCCCCCTGGATAATTTTTGTGTGACCTAAAAGTAAATGCATTGCATTTGTTACTAAAACATGTATATTTTATAAACAGTTGTCTTAATATTGTGTGACCTGAAAATTTTGAATTACTATTTTGGAAGTACCAATTGTTTCTCCAGGGTCTCTGCTTTCTGAAAATATCTAATGTTTAGGGGCTTTAACTATACTTCAGGATCTTTTAAGCATTTGTCCAAAAAAAAAGAAGAAAACAAAATGACTTTGTTAGCAAAAGGGTTAACAAAACAGGGTATTTTTAATCAGGCCCTTTAAGTCACATTTATGGACCCTCATTCTGGTGAACAGTATTATTTTTATTTATTTTTATTTAACATCAGTGCATTCGCTTAAAGAGGAAGTAAAGCTGATTTTTTTCATACAAAAAAAAAACTGCAAGAGAAAGGCATAATAAGCTAGTATGCATAGCATACTAGCTCATTATTAATGACTTACCTAAAATCGAGGCCCCCTCCGCGCTTCTCGTTCCCCTCCTCCGCCGCCACCATGTCCCCTCCGCGCTTCTTATGGGTATCACCGCTCAGGCAGGTATCACCGATGTGATTGGCCAGAGCAGCGATGATGTCACTCCCGCGCATGTCCGTGGGACGGCACAATCCCACACATGCGTGCAGGACCGGCATAATACCAGCATGATCCCAATCAAAATGCCAGAATGCTCAGTGCGCCTGTGCCGTTATCTACGGCGCACATGCGCCGTAGACATTGGAGCAGTGTTTTCTGCAAATATCTCCTTAACCATGTAGGTTAAGGAGACATTTCTTGCATCTACAGGTAAGCCTTAATCTAGGCTTAGCTGTAGGTGCAATTTGTCAGAGTGGGTTTACAACCACTTTAACCTCCCTGGCGGTATGATTCTTTCATAAAAAACATGCTAAAAGCGGTACCATTATTTGCAAGGAAATTTGGCGTTTTATATTGTAGGTCTGTAATTTTTAGAAATAACTCACTTAAATCTGACCAAACAAGATTCTAATAGGCATCCCGTGTATTACATTTTTTTAAAAACAAAATTATAAATTATAATATAATAAATAATTATAAATAATTATAACAAATAATAATATAATTATAATAAAAATTATTCAATAATGTAATCAAATCAAAATCACTGAAATTTGCTCAGTTGCAGAATTGTCGCTGTCATTACTTTTATTTTTTTATGACGAATTTCCCCACAAATCGCTATCGCACAATTCTGCAAGTGATTATAATTTATTATCGCTGTTTTTTAGCTGATCTAAAACTATTTTTGACATAAAGGGACACTTTTGGTTGCTATGGACAATCTACAGTTTGCAGGGAGAAAAAAAGGTTTTTATTATATAAAATGACATGCAGGACACTGGGCAGACCACTAGGGACAGGGGGGGTGTGTTTTTTTTACATACAGTACTGTAATCTATAAGATTACAGTATACTGTGTGTATAGTGTTTGTTTACGTTTTTGAATTTGGCGCCGTTCTCCGTCCCCGTGCGTCGTAACGTCGCAGGGAACGGAGATCGGCGTCACACGGAGGCACTATGTGAATCGAGCGAGGTCCCGCTCGCTCACACAGCGCGGTGGCATCGCTGGATCCAGGGACAAGGTAAGTAAAAAGTGCCTGTGGATCTAGCGAGGCAAGCCCGAGACTGACTCGGGGTTACCGATAGTAGCAAGAAAATCTAACCCCGTGTCAGTCTCGGGAAGACCGCCAGGGAGGTTAAGCTGTAAAACTGGAGAGTTAACAATTGAGTTAAAGGAATCAGTTTTAAAAGACACAATCAACTGAGAAATGGTTTCACAAATTATAGTCATTACCAGAAGCAGGTTGAGAGTCTTTTCAGTTAACTCAACCTAGGATGTATAAAAGGACTAACTGAGTGGCCATGCTGTTGCTAGCTCTGAGAAGCGACTGGTTGAGTTGAGGTCTCGTGTGGTTTGGCGCCATGGTGAAAATGACAGCGGATCTTATCGAGCAGGCAGCGCAGTACACAAATGTCATGTGGTACTGGGAGCTGGACCTGCGGGGGTACAAAATCCCAGTTATTGAGAACCTTGGGGCCTCACTGGACCAATGAGATAAGGAAGGTGGATGGATTTCCTTTATGAAGAGGCCTAAGACTTTATTATTGAACAACAACTGGATATGTCATATAGGAGAAGGTCTTGAGCGGATATTGCCTAATTTAAAAAACTGATTCTCACCAACAACAGTATCATGGAACTGGGTGACTTGGACAATGTATCTACTTTTAAAAACCTCACCTATCTCAGTCTGTTGAGGAATCCAGTCATTAACAAGTGAAATTACAGACTGTGGTCTTCAGACTTCCACAAATCTGTGTGTTGGATTTCCAGAAAATCAGACAAAAAGAGTGAGAGGAGGCAGCGAGTATGTTCAACGGCAAGCGGGGTGGATGATGATTGCCAATCGATCAAAAACATTCACACTGGGTGCAGGCTTAGCAAAGAAGAAGAAAACTGGACCTTTTCCCGGGGACGCAGAAGCTATTAAGAATGCCATTGCCAATGCTACCACCCTGGCAGAAGTAGAAAGACTCAAAGGCCTGTTGCAGTCTGGTCAGATTGCTGGCAAGGACCGTACACTTGGAAATGAGGTATTGATTTCAGAGAAAGCTGATGATGAAGAAATGGAGGAAGAGATGGTTGCTAATGGGTCCTAAACTGTTAATTGCTTTGTGTTCATTGTAAATGTTCTCCTGTAAACTTTACTACTATAATAAAAGCTTTTTTTGTATTTAAAAAAAAAAGACTAACTGAGTATCAACAAAGTCCCTAAATGTAAAGACACTATTCACTAAGGTGATAAGATGTCTATTAAATGCTAAGTCAAACATTGGATCTTTTATGAAAGAAAACATCATATGAAGTTAAGAGGCCCCTGTAGACAAGGAAAAACTGTGCAGCTTAAAAAAAAATTTAAATCTTGCAAATGTTATACCTGTAGGCCATTTGAGCCCTCCAAAAGTGTGGCCAGAATTGTCCCACCATGAGATGTATTCCTTTGTGTCCTATTGCTAGGACACTGAATTTGTTGAAAGCTCACCCCTAACATAATTGGAGCAAGAATGCTTCCTAGTTTTAAACCCTGCATATGTGCAGGTAGCTCTCTTCTGCCAGAGCATCACTGAGAACAACAATTCTCTATTGTAACACATGGAAGAGAGACAGAGGGGAGTGCATTCTAATGCCCCATACAGACGGTCATTTTTTGTGATGAAAAAAAAATGACGTTTGAAGTGATGAAAAAAAACGACATTTTTGAAACTTCATTTTCAAAAACGATGTAGCATACACACCATCATTTTGAAAAATGATGAACAAAGTGACGGCACTCTAAAGGGGAAGTTCTATTCGCCTTGAGGCTGCTTTTAGCTGGTTACTTGTTAGTAAAAGATGATTCGTGCTTTTTTGTCTGTTACATCGTGATGAATGTGCTTACTCCATTATGAATGGTAGTTTTACCTCCCGTCTCAAAACTTGCTTCTGGGCATGTGCGGGTTTAAAAACGTCGTTTTGCCCACACACTATCATTTTCATTGACACAAAAAATGACATTTTGAAAAACGACACAAAAAATTTGAGCATGTTCGAATTTTTTTTTTGTCATTTTTCAGAAGACATAAAATGACATTTTGCCCACACACGATCATTTTAATTGACATTTTTAAAAATGTCATTTTATTTCATCACAAAAAATGACCGTCTGTACGCGGCATAAGAGTAGCCTCTTTATCATTGCAAGTGCAAAAGTATCATCTTCTCAACTGATAGTGTGGTTGTCACTGCATATGCATGTAAAACAGCATGTATGTTTAGGTATTAACTGCACCTCTACTGCTGTAACCCAATCTCCAATTCTCTGTGTGGTCCGGCACAGAGTCCTCTATTTAAAGGGAGAGCAGCTGTGTGGATTTCCTCAGTGTTTCTGTGTAATAGCATGGGGTACAATACAATTGTGTATGGAACTCAAATGCTAAAAGAATACTCAAAGTATACTTTATTCTATGTAAAAATGAAAAACTCTGGCGCTGTCTAATGGGCTGGGAGGGAGAACTGCAGCAGTACCTGTGCATCTGATCCTAACAGAAAAAGTGATAATAAAAAAAAGAAAAAAAAGTGTGATAGCTGCGCTGTGGGGGAAGGGATAGATAAGGGAAGGGGAAGGGAAAAAGGGGGGTAAATGGATTGTGGGTGAACTAAACAGTGAAAAAGAGGTAGCTGAATGGTACTGAAATTAACAATACAGATAAAAGTGCAGTGAACGAACACCTATAATCCTGCAATGGTTAGCAGTGAAGGCACATAGTATAAATGCTACTACATATACAAACACCCAAAACTGCATATAATAACGTGAAAAAATGGTGCAAAATATCAAAAATCACACATGTGATAAAGTTCTGTAAATAGATTAAGACCAGATCTAAAAGTCCAGTAATTGCTCGACAGAGCAGTGTCTAGATGAAACACCTCCACCCAAGATGCAGCATGCCAGATGAAATCTTCAGTGATTGCACCTCTGAGTGTACTAGCAGCTCACCTCACGGTTGTTTGTCCAAACAGCTAGCAGAGACACTGGTCAAAGCTGTATAAGTGGGCTGATAAACACCTCCTCCTAGTTCCTAAGACATCTCTCAGCAGCCAATGTGTGTCATGGAAAAGAGAAGATATATGCAATGCATATAGCGTGACACTGTGAGGGAACCTCAGAAAAGGTGAAGTCTTGAGATAATGCACTCACATAAAAAAAGAGACAGCGGGCATCAATCCACGAGTGCCGAACTCGTATCCCCCTCAGAGTGTCAGCTATACAGGTGAGAGTGTATTCTGATCTTCATACGTCCAAATGGCAAGGCTCAGTGTATCATAAGGACATTTGGAAGAACGAAAAAGAGACCATGGCGTAACTCCATACAATAGATACATTTAATAAAAGCAGATAAAAAACTCACATTAGGGCAGTGAAGTGAAGTAAAACATCCACGAGCACTGAACTCGTACTAAAACCTCAGACTCTGTCTGTACCCGGTGCTCCAATCCCGACGCGTATCGTCATGTCACGTGACTTCATCATTCTATGTGTTTCTAATCAGATAATTTGCTGCTTTATCAGGAATAATGATGAGCTTTATGCTCGAACATGAGTTTGACTTGAACATTGGCTGTTCGCCAATTCGCGAACGGCGAACAATATGGGGTGTTTGCGGCAAATTTGAAAAGCCGTGGAACACCCTTTAAAAGTCTATGGAAGAAATTTAAAGTGCTAATTTTAAAGGCTTATATGCAAGTTATTGTTTGGGGACCTGGCACCTGCCCCAAGGGACATGTATCAATGCAAAAAAAGTTCTAAAAACTGCATTTTTTTCGGGAGCAGTGATTTTAATAATGCTTAAAATGAAACAATAAAAGTGAAATATCCCTTTAAATTTCATACCTGGCGGGTGTCTATAGTATGCCTTTAAAGTAGCGCATGTTTCCAGTGTTTATAACAGTCTCTGCACAAAATGACATTTCTAAAGGAAAAAAAAGTCATTTAAAACTACTCGCGGCTATAATGAATTGTTGTGTCCCAGCAATACAGATAAAAGTCATTGAAAGTCATTGAAAAACAAATTGTGTGGGTCCACCCAAATTTCATTATCAGGCTCTTCAGGTCTGGTATGTATATTAAGGGGAACCCTGTACCAAATAAAAAAAATGGCCTGGGGTTCCCCCCAAAAATCCATACCAGACCCCTCATGTCTGGTATGGATTTTAAGATGAACTCCGCGCCAAAATGAAAAAAAAATGGTGTGGGGTTCCCCCCAAAAATCCATTCCAGACTCTTATTCAAGTAGGGAAGTCCCCATGTTGATGGGGGCAAGGGCCCTTATGCCCACAACCATTGCCCAGTGGTTGTGGGGGTCTGTGGGTGGGGGGCTTATCAGAATCTGGAAGCCCACTTTAACAAAGGGGACCCCCAGATCCCACCCCCATATGAATTGGTAACAGGGTACATTGTACCCCTACCATTTCACAAAAAAAGTGTCAAAATGTTAAAAAAAAGCACACACACCAAGTTGGGCCTCCCAGCTCATGCTCATGGTAGAGTACAGGAAGGGAGAGAGGAAGCAGCAGATGGTGACAACAAAGGATAGTCAGGAGATAGCCAAAGGTCAGGGCCACAAGCAGGTAAGGATAGTCAAAGAGCACACCAAGGTCAGGATATGAAGCAGACAAGGATAGTCAAGAACAAGCCAAGATCGGTAGCTAGAATCAGACGTAGAACACACAACAAGGAGCACACGGAAGCCAAAGACACAATATTGATCAGCAGGGCTGGCTTGCAGTGCACAGGTTAATATAGTGTTCCCTGATAGGGCCTGGGGTGGAGCCATGCTTTGAGGAGAGATTACTTAAGCAGCCAGGTGAAGGGTGGCTGGTCTCTCAAGCTAAACATATGGGGAGAGGTAAACTGACAGACAAACATTACTGTGGATCCATGACACTAGCCTAGTATTATTTTTCTCGGAAAAGGGGGCAACTTTTGGTATGAAAAATTTATGGGAAGGGGATTTTCAAATATGAGGTTATTCTCTCTGCACCCACAGCAGAGAATCCATGTAGTGCATGCTTTAGATAAAGCACTTATTAACAGACCATTCTGTATTTGACGGTTTATGTGATTCTTTATATGCAGTTTGTATAATATTTGATCTAAAGTATTTAGGATTAATCCTGTTAAGTTAATTTTCAAACAGTGGAAGTCAAACAAAAACAATGGTTGCTTAGAAGAAAAACATACAGGGTGAGTATTATAAAGAAATTTAGCTCATATTTATAAATGTGCCTGAAGCATTCAACTATTCCTTCTCATATAAATTAGTTTAAGTCAGCATGACTTTTATGAACAATCAAATAGCAATTTAAAAACTGGTGATATTAGCACATGAGAAAATGCTTTCCAGATTAGATTATTTAGATCATAAAAGCAACTTGATTTTTTGTTGCCTAAAGACATTTGAAAAACAGTTGTTTGTAAACTATAGGCTCAGAATATGTATTTATTTCCCCCTTTCATGCAATTAAATTCAGAACTTTCAAGGCAATGATAAATAACAAATAACTGAAAATAAAAATGTTACCCTTCACAGTCTCCACCTGTCAAATGGATTGATTTATAAATATAAAAGGTATTTAATTCAAGGGCAAAGCTAATGAAAAATACTTTTAAACAGGCTCTAGTCATATATTTGATTGTTTTGCGCCTATTTCTTAGTAAGTTGATTCATTGATAGATTGATTGCATTCAGCAACACAAAATGTGATACAAAAAAGATTTCTGATGTTACAAAGGATCAGGTCTTACATCACCTATTTTTGCTGGAGACACAAGTGAATAAAGCACAGTTTATTTTTCTAGATGTTCACCAAACCCATTAGGAAATATGTGAATCCTGAACATAACACCTAAATGCCAAGAACATTTTACAAAAATACAGTTCAGCATAGACCAGGTGTTTTAATAATGTTTAAAAGGCAACATTAAAAAGCCAAAATCCCCTTTAATAACATGTTTGGGGGTGGCTTAAACCTGTTCATGAAGTGGTCCACCTGTAGGATGTACTCCAGCAAGACTGAAATTTAGAAAGGGCAAACTATTGCCACTAAATTACAGTTGCCAATTTTTGTTTGTAAAAAAAAGAAAAGATCTTAATCCACTGGATAAGGGGCTGGTATGATTTATGAGAGGGATACCATGCTACAATAAAAAATAAAAAAAAATGAAATAGGGTCCCACCAGAGAGCCATACAAGACTCGTATCCTGATTTTGAAGGGGGCCTCATGCAGCAAAAAAAAGGCATAGTATTCAGCAAAAAAATCCATACCAGACTTCTATCCAACCCATGTAATCCTTCTATCCAAGCCATTTAATCCATGTTGAGGGCATGCTGCCTGGTATGGTTCAGGAACAGGTAACCTGCTCACCCCGCCCTCCTCTCATTGCCCATAAGGCTGCATGCTCAGATTATAGTCTGGTATGAAATTTGAGTGGACTCCACACTTTTTTTTCTTGCATGGGGTTTTCCTTGAAATCCATCAAAGAATTAAAGGGGACTGTCTTGACATCTATGCCAGGCCTTCCTCAATAATATAGGGCTGATGTTGGTGTATTCTTGGGGGGAACCCCATAGTGTTTTTTTTGTCAGCCCCCATTAACATCTATATCAGATCCTCAGCTAGGATAAATGTCTGGTATATATGAAGGGAATACCCAGCAATTATCGGCAATTTGAATGGCATTGTTTTGTTTGCGAATATCAATTTTTCTGTAGTAGTTTATAAACATTGCACAACTTCATAGGCATTCCACAGGCATGTTATTTAACCACTTACCCACTGGGCACTTGAACCCCCTTCCCAACCAGGCCAATTTTCAGCTTTCGGTGCTCTCGAAATTTGAATGACAATTACTCAGTCATGCAACACTGCACCTATATGAAATTGTTGTCCTTTTTTCACACAAATATAGATTTATTTTGGTGGTATTTAATCACCGATGGGTTTTAAATTTTTTGCGCTATAAAAGAAACAATTTTTTTTTTCGTTTCTGTTATAACATTTTGCAAATTAGTAATTTTTCTTCATAAATGTTTGACAACATTTATACTGCTACATATCTTTGGTAAAAATAACCAAAATTGGTGCATATTATTTGGTCTTTGTGAAAGTTATAGAGTCAACAAGCTATGGTACCAACCTCTGAAAATTGATCACACTGAAGTACTGAAGTACTGACAGACTTTTTCATTTCTTGAGATCCTAACAAGCCAGGAAAGTACAAATACCCCCCAAATTACCCCTTTTTGGAAAGGTATTTAGTAAGAGGCATGGTAAGTTTTTTTGAAGTTGTCATTTTTTCCCACAATTCTTTGCAAAATCAAGATTTTTTTTCATTTTTTTTACAAAATTGTTATATTAGCATGTTATTTCTCACACACAGCATATGTATAGTACAAATTACACCCCAAAATCCATTCTACTACTTCTCCTGAGTATGGCAATACCACATGTGTGAGACTTTTACAATTTTTTTTACACAAAGTTGTCTATTTATACAATAGTTCTAAAACATAACATGTACTTACCAAAAATTACACCCCAAAATTGATTCTCCTACTCCTCCCGAGTATAATGATACCACGTGTGTGAGACTTTTCCACAGCCTGACAACATAGAAAGGCTCAACATGCAGGGAGCACCATCAGGTGTTCTAGGGGCATACATTTCAAATCTAATTTGACTACCTATTACACTTTTGTGAGGCACTGTAGTGGCACTGATGGGCACTGTAGTGGCACTGATGAGCACTGTAGAGGCATGGATGTGGCATGGATGAGAACTGATGTGGCATGGATGAGCATGAATGGGGATGGATGAGTCGTGGATGGGGATGGCTGGGTATTGATGAGTACGGCTCATAGTACACCCTCCCAGAGTTATCAAGTTGCACTGTAGCCCTCATTTGGCTATGGCACGGTCATTAAGTGGTTAAAGGAAATTTCCATTCCATTTAATGTTTTACTTTAAGCATAATTAGTAGCTGCTCCTCACTAAAATAAAGTAAAATAACGGAAAATTTATATCAAATACTTACCGTAATTTTCCTTTCCTGATGGACTCCATGGCAGCCTACGTGTGGGTTAATCCTGCCCCCTCATACCTCATGGGACCCTTCTCCCATAAATCTTTGCTCTGGGTCAGAGGCCATGTTCCATAATTTAGCCTACTCCAGCCACTGGGAGGGAACTCCTGCTGCCATGGAGTCCATCAGGAAAGGAAAATTACGGTAAGTATTTGATATAAATTTTCAGTTTTCCTGACAGACTCCATGGCAGCCTACGTGTGTGAAATAACTAGCCATCCACACCCGGGTGGGCAGAGTGCTGGACAAAAGCTAAAAGGGTTTAATTGGCACCATCAACAGACAAGATATGTAAACCAAAATTAACGAGGCTGGCTCTAGCAGTAGTGTGCCTTCAACGTGTTACTTGAAGACCACAAGGCCGCCTTCCAAATAACTTCTGGAGCCACATGACGTCGCCCATGATTAAGACACACTTCTAGTTGAGTGAGCAGTCACCGTTTCTGGAGGTACCAAGCCCTTGGCTTTGAAGGCCCACTAAATGGCCTGAACAATCCATGCTGTGATATATATCTGGAAGAGGCAAGCATTCCCTTATTCTTCCCATAAAAAAAGAACAAACAGGTGGTCGGTCTGACGGAAAGAAGCTGTAGCTTCAAGATACTGACGCCAAGCTTTTCCAATATCTAAGGGATGAACACTGTAATCCTCGGTAGATCTGAAAGTTGGAAGGGCAGTCTGATTGTCATGAAACACAGATGCCACTTTGGGTTTTAAACCCAACATAGGAATTATAAAGGTTAAAAATGTCTCCTTGCAGCCCAGAGAGCTGATTTCAGAGACCCTCTTGGCCGATGTTATAGCCACCAAGAAGGCAACTTTTAGAGAGAGTCATTTGATAGAGGACCGATCTTCATGTTCCAACTCTCTACCTGAGAAAAAAAGGGGAAGATCCCAATTAGAGAATCTTGTCTTTTTCTGAGGTCTGAGCTTTATTGCTCATCTAAACAACTACTCAGTAAGACTGACAATGAGATCCAAGCCTGATTGTAGGAAGCCCAGGATATCATGTATCTTTGGGTTATTGCAAGAACCTGCAGTGGAAGTGGTGTAGTCTGCAAACTTTTTCCAAATCCTCTGGTAGACCCTGTTGGTGCCTGCTCTAGTGGCATTTAATAATGTGCAGATGGCCCCACTTGGACAGCCTATGGTCTCCAACCTTTCCCTCTCAAGAGCCAGATCATCAGATGTAGATGGGCCAGGCATTGCCCCTTGTGATAGGAGATCTGGTCTGAAGGGTAGATGAACTGGGTCCCGGAAGCCAAGTTGCATCAGCAGCGGAAACCATGGCATGTTCGGCCAGTACAGGACTATTGCCACTATCTCTGCTTCTTCTATCCTGAGCCTCGACAGAAACCAGAGAATGACAGGAACCGGGGGATAGGTATAGGCCCTGTGGAACCGCCAATGGTCTGTCATAGCATATACCCGAAAGCCTGGGGATACCGAGACCTCATGTAGCATCTCTCTAGTCTGAAGTTGCAGAAGAACATTGGAAACTATTCTGTGAGGGAAAATTTCATATGCCTTGGGCTACTTCTGTCAGCCCCTGTTGCTGGCATCTGTAGTGATGGTGACCCAAGACACAGGTGGGATCGAGTGACAATTGAGGAGGTTCCTCTGTTGTAGCCACGAAGGAAGGCTCTCCCGCATGGATGAGATTATTTGGATAGAGTGATCCCGAAGCCCTGGGTTCTACCGCTGAAGGAAACCCTTCTGGAAACCATTTTCCACTGAGCTCACTTTACCATGGGTGTTGTTGCCACCATGGTGCCGATGATCTTTAGACATTGAGAGGCTCTGAGATGAGAGGATGACATTTCAAGCCAAACTCTGTCCCGGATCACTGAGATTTTTCCAGGGGTGCTCTTGATAGCGTTGACGTGTTCCCTGAGGAATACCAGGGACTGCGTAGGATCCAGATGGCTCTTTTTCAGATTCAGAAGCCAAGCAAACTCGAGTAGTGGAGATGACCTTGGATCTGTGGATTAGAAACTGCTCCCTGTCCCGAGATAACAAAAGCAGGTCATCTAGATCAGTGTTTCCCAACTCCAATCCCCAAGGCACACCAACAGGTCATGTTTTCAGGCTTTCCATTATTTTGCACAGGTGATTTGATCAGTTTCACTGCCTTAGTAATTACCACAGCCGTTTCATCTGAGGGAAATCCTGAAAACATGACCTGTTGGTGTGCCTTGAGGACTGGAGTTGGGAAACACTGATCTAGATAGTGATACAGACGGATACCTCTGGTCCTGATCAGAGCCACGACAGCCAACAAAAGTTTTGAAAACACACAAGGCAAGGTTGTAAGCCCGAAGGGGAGACAGATGAACTGCATATGGATTTGATCGACAGCAAAGCAAAGGTATTTCTGGAATTCTGACGCTATCGGAACATGAACATGGAGCATTCTTCAGGTCTATAGACACAAGCCAATCGCCTGGTTAGATTGTTTGACTGATCATGAGTAGTATCTCCCATCTTGAACTTTTTATTGATAAAATATTTCAAGTGGGTTAGGTCTATAACTGGCCTCCAGTAGCCATTTTCTTCAACACCATGAAGAGGGGCGAGTAGACCCATTGAAACCTTTCGTCGGCTGTAACTGGAAATGCAGCGCCCTGAGCCACAAGAGAGTCTGCATAGGACAGGAGAATTCACTTTTTTCTCTTCCGAGAGAGGAAAGGATGCCGACACACTCTGTCTGGGCAGGCGCAATATCATAAAGACTTAGGGGATTCTTGTCCACCGGAAGATGCCCCTCTTGAAAACTTCTGGCCTGAAGGCTATTTTTCCTTCCAGGTCTTCTTGAACTCATGGCCAGGCCTATAGTAGCGAGCATCCCTTGCTCAATCTGAACATTGCCTGGGCTGTGTTCTCTTCTGGTTTAGCAGACAGCGATCCTGGGGAAGGAACCCCCGACTTGCCCCTTTTGGCATGGGTGATGGCACTGTTCAATTTGTTCCCAAAGAGGGACGAACCTTCAAAGGGAATCCTGCACCATGCCTGCTTGAAGGCAGGGGCAGCTACCCATGGGCGCAGCCACAATGTACGCTTAGCCGTGATAGATGACAGCATGATCCGAGCCACCAGGTGAATTATGTTTAGGAAAGCCTCACCCAAAAAAGCCAGCAGCAACCTTAGCCCATGAATAGATGAGCTCCTGGCCAGTTCTTCTGAGATGCTCCTCAGAGAAGCATCCATGTCATCCGACCAGACTTCCATCGCTTTAGAAAGAGCTGTGAGAGCTAGAGCTGGTTTGCATCTCATACCCGCTCTGAGGCGATTCGGTTTGCATGTGCTACGCTATATACGTTTTTCATTTATTCAATGTAGATCCGCTTGAGGTCGGTCTCAATTTTCCTCTCCATGCCATCCCTAAAGGAAACAGTATCCTCCAATGGGAGTGTGACGTGCCTCACCACCCTCATTGGGGCTGCATCAATGAGAGGAGCCGACTCCAGGTGTTTTACATCCTTGCCTTTAAATGGGTAAATTTTTGACACCTTTGTTAACAGGCAATACTTCCTTTCAACACCACCACATTCATCTGTAATTATTGCGCCAAGTTCACCCAAAAAGGAGAAATTAGGGCGTTTTTTTTTTTTTTTTTGAGGCGTTTAAAATATTTCCTCTGTTTGGAGGGTGCCCCCACTGGCTCTTCTCATCTCAAAGCTTCTTTGACAGCTTTGACCAGTTGTGGTACTGGGGCAAATTCAAAATCTGCACCAGGGTCATCTACCTCCACCCCACTGTCTGAGGCTTCAATTGAGGAATGGCTCGGCTGTGAAGGGCCTGGGGCCTCGAGATCATCCCTAATAGGGACTAACATAGTGTTGCCAGCAGGGTTGTGGGTATGACCAGAATCCACTTTACTCAGGGATTCATGGACCACCTTTCTGACCAGTGTTTCCACTTGCTGGTCTCCACCCTGTCTTTTGCGACTTTAGAAAAGCATTGCTCGCAGAACGATTTACCATCAGGAACCTGGGCATCCCATACCCAGCAGGATTTCCTCACAGAGCGGCTGGAGTGGTGGTGAGAGTGTCGCCCAGAGGTGGTTTTAGACTCCTCTCTGAGGTACCTAGATCTAAAGGGAGATCTATGACGTCTGGAGCTTGAAGAGAAGTGACAACGTTGAGACCTAGGGCGGTCTTTGGTGTTCAGACCTAGAAGTGCTGTGTGAAAAAGAAAGGGATAAGAGCTTCTGAATGAGTGAACCCAAGCATCACAGGCAGAAAGGAACTAAATCCTATCTGCAGCGCACGGGTTGGCCACAAGAGGGAGGTGACATATCCATGGCAAGGCAGTTTGAAACTGAAATGAACCATTAAAGCCTTATGAGAAACAGGAGTGACAACAGGCATGAGACAGCACAATTCAAACATAGCCAGCACCTAGGGAGCCTGCAGCAAACAATTTACCGTGTAAACCAGAGACCAGTGCATAGGCAAACCGCTGCATAAGCATGCAAGTCATCCCAAGGAATAGCTGCTTTGACAGCTATTTAAATATGCCACTATAATGATGTCACCGCCC
Source organism: Rana temporaria (assembly GCF_905171775.1). Taxonomy (NCBI): domain Eukaryota; kingdom Metazoa; phylum Chordata; class Amphibia; order Anura; family Ranidae; genus Rana; species Rana temporaria. The sequence continues at coordinate 505,689,001 of NC_053489.1, forward strand.
CACAGTGCGCCTGCGCTGGAAAAAACATTGGAACCCGGTGGCAAGCAATCGCATGCGCAACTGCCGTCACCATTTTGGCGAAACTGCGATTGCACGAACCAAGCATGGAATCTTTGTTCGTGGTTTGCAAATGCGCAGACAGGTCCTGGCGACTTCCTGAAGCAGCTAGCTGGAACGCAGCTGCGCTCCAGCCGCCATGGCCACTCACTGGAGTTTGATAGAAAATAAGGAGACAAACAAAACACAGAGATACGGCTGCCATATAAAACAAATATCTTTGTACATTACCACCACCATGGCACGATCCGGACCAGAACCTGGGACTGGGGAGCTGTTCGCTCGACCCACTGCACGATCGGGCGTTTACAAAGCCTCCCGCTAATAGCTGGGATGTTTGGTCATATTGCCGCTTGGAAAAAGATTGCCGCTTGCCTGCCAATGGCCAGGTTAGTAAGCTCTTCATGGTATCGCATCATATCGCCCATGTCCACCTGCTAATAGCTAGGATTGCTGGACTGCAGAGAGGATCACCGGTAACCACCAACGTATTGCCGTGCACACCACCAGGCCTGGATTACAGAAAACTTCATGAAAAGGTAAGACTATATGTTGGTCCTAGGAGATGGACAAAAAAAGGAACACGGCCTCTGGCCCAGAGCAAAGATTTATGGGAGAAGGGTCCTATGAGGTATGAGGGGGCGGGATTAACCCACACGTAGACTGCCATGGAGTCTGTCAGGAAAAATATTTTGGTGCATGTCCCACGGGAAAGTACCTAGCACCCAATACCATTTATTTGACAATCCCTTGCCTATTAGTCTAGAAAATGGCTGTTATTGATGTTTTAGATTCAACTTCCTTTCACTTCAATGGGGTTTGAATTTGGCATCCGATTTTCAGTAAAGTTTGCCCATTTGCAGGCTCAGAGAGGGCAGGGAGGGAGTGGGATGAGTGCCAACAGATTACATACAGGGGAATCTCCTGTTTATTTGGCGGTATCTTTAATACAAAGTCTCACCTCCTATGCTAGATGGAACAGTCGTCTAATGCCAGCCCAGGAGATGGGATTTTGGCACTTATTGTGCCCCCATTCATGTCCCTTCCGAGGCAGCCAGAACTGAACAATTGGCGTATAACACGCACACATGATTTTCACCCGATTTTCAGAGTAAAAAAGTTTGTGTTATACGCTGATAAATACAAATAGTCTACACATCTATCTAAAATACCGTATTTATCAGCGTATAACATGCACCTTCACTTTAAGAAGCATGTTTAGGAAAAAATAAAGAACTGTGAAGCAAAACAAGGGTAAGTGCCCATCAATGCAGCCTCACCATTGCCCATATGCAGCCTCACAAGTGCCATGAATGCAGCCTCACCATTGACATGAATGCAGCCTCACAAGTGCCATGAATGCAACCTCGGCCTTGCCACCAGTGCAGCCTGATCCATGCCCATCTTCAGCCTTGGAGGAGACAGGGAGGGACGAGCGCCAACAGATTACATACAGGAGAATCTCCTGTTTATTCGGCAGCATCTTTAATACAAACTCCCACCTCCTATGATAGACAAAAAAGTGATCCAAAGCCAGCCCAGGAGACGGGACTTCCTATTTTAGAGGCTGCCAAGTAAATAGGAGATTCTCACTGTATGTAATCTGTCAACGCTCATCCCATTCCCTCCATGTCCCTTCTGAGGGAGCCAGAACTGAACGATCGGGATGTGTAACACTTACACACAATTTTCACCCGATTTTTAGGTGCTTGTAATACGCTGATAAATATGGTAAATACAAATAATCACAAAAATAGAGAGAAAAAACAAAAACAAAAGGTAGCGTCACTGACAGACTACAAATGCCATAATATCAAAAATGGAAAAAAGAAAAAGAAAACACATGCATACGATATAGTATAAATGAAGATATCACCAACCCATTGTATAGCCATCAAGCATCAACCCCCAAGCATAGGAAACTAAAATACATATTTAAAAAAAAAAATGCTAATTTCCATAGTAAATCCTAAAAAGGGCATTAAAATATTTGAAAAAGGACAAATTTCAAATTTTAGAACTACAGCCACACTTCCAATTTACTCTAGGTCTGCAGAGAGGGCATAATAACAAAAGGAACCAATTGTACCTGTTTACAGTTAGCATTGGTCCGGCATTCCTGTGCGGACTACAGAACACTAACCATGTGTGTAGAGATGAAGAAAGGGGGAGGTGTCAAATAGTCCCGATAGCTTCAGACCTAGGGTGGCAAAACTGTCTACAGTACCATATGAGGCTATGAAATGTGTCACTTGCAGGATCTGTAGTCCATTTAAGTGTAGTGGTAAAGGACCTGGCCAGTTTTTGCGATTCGGCACTGCGCCGCTTTAACCGACAATTGCACGGTCCTGCGATGTGGCTCCCAAACAAAATTGGCATTCTTTTTTTACCACAAATAGAGCTTTCTTTTGGTGGTATTTGATCACCTCTGATTTTTATTTTTTGCGCTATAAACAAAAATAGAGCGGCAATTTTGAAAAAAATCTATATTTTTTACTATAATAAATACCCCCAAAAAAGATATAAAAAAAACATTTTTTTTCCTCAGTGTAGGCCGATACGTATTCTTTTACCTATTTTTGATAAAAAAATCGCAATAAGCGCTTATAGATTGGTTTGCGCAAAATTTAGAGCGTTTATAAAATAGGAGATAGTTTTATGGCATTTTTATTAATATATTTTTTTTAATACTAATGGCGGCGATCAGCAATTTTTTTCGTGACTGGCGGACACATCGGACAATTTTGAAACATTTTTGGGACCATTGTCATTTTCACAGCAAAAAGTGCTATAAAAATGCATTGTTTACTGTGAAAATGACAATTGCAGTTTAGGAGTTAACCACTAGGGGGTGCTGTAGGGGTTATGTGTTTCTAACTGTAGGGGGGTGGGGCTGGATGTGTGACATCACTGATCGCCTTTCCCTATATCAGGGAACAGACGATCAATGACAGTGCCACTGTGAATAACGGGGAAGGTGTGTTTACACACACCTCTCCCTGTTCTTCAGCTCCTGTGACCGATCTTGGGACACCGGCGGTGATCGGGTCCACAGGTCCCGTGGGCGCGGTCACAGAGCTTTGGTCCAGGGTCGCGGGCGCACGCCCCACAGCTGGGCACTTAAAGGGGACGTACAGGTACGTGCCTGTGCCCAGCCGTGCCATTCTGCCGACGTTAATGTGCAGGAGGCGGTCCTTAAGTGGTTAAGGGAAAGTAGAAAGTTGTTCTTATATGTGATAACATATAAATAATTTAAAATATTTTAAAAGTCCACAATTCTTAAAGAGACCATTATTGTGCAAAATAAAGTGTCGCAAATTAATGTGTAAACACTGAATAATACAAAATATTTCATAAATCCTTAAAAAAAAAAAATCCTCAGTCCTTAAAAAATATATTATTTGTGCAAAATAAAGTGCTATGTGCTCCAATGAAGAAAGTGCACTGGTGCTCAAAGTGTTTGTGAGGTAATATGGCCTATTACCAGATGCTAGTATAGTTCCAAAGAGCCGACTCTCAACCACAGATTGCCATTCAGACCAGTTACCCCAGCAGTTAGAATTGACAGGAGAGTCTCCAGCATCCGCTTTACCTCTGCCAGCACTCTTAGCTCAAACTCTGACACTTGGTAACATCCGTCACAGCCTTGGCATGACAACGTCAAAGAACCAACTCCCTCAGATGCGTTTTTACATACAAGGCATCCTCTGGGATTGGAGATATATTCTAACAATGGGAAGAGATTAAAGCGGTGGTTCACCCTAAATAACAAGTTTCTACCTTGCCATTCAGCATACTAGCGTTAGCTAAAGTATGCCTTTATTTTTTTTTTTGGCGCCGTACTCACAGTTTAATCCCCTAGTTAAATTTCAGACACCCGCGGGGAATGGGCGTTCCTATGCAGAGGGGAACATGATTGACGGCCGGCTATGGAGTAGGACTCGGCTCTTCACGGCGCTATACGGCGCCTGCGCACAGACTAGGAGCTGACTGCGCAGGCGCCGTGAAGAGCCAAGTCCTATTTCGCCTATTTTCGGGAAGCGTGACGTGCCATAGCCGGCCGTCAATCATCTTCCCCTCTGCCTAGGAACGACTACGTCTGAAACTTAACTAGGGGATTAAACTGTGAGTACGGCGCCAAAAAAAAAATAAAGGCATACTGTAGCTTGCGCTAGTATGCTGGATAGCATGGTAGATTTTTTTTTTTTTTTTTTTTAGGGTGAACCCCCGCTTTAAACATCCTAATATGTGTAAAGATTGACATGAAGAGACTGCCTTGAAATAGTTTGCTATATGGAGAATTATTTCACTTTAGGACCCTATTATAATTGAGCCTATGCAGTTTACTGTAGTGAAAACATTTCCATACATTGACATACATTTCTGAGTGCAGTATTAGGCAGCCCATTCAAAATGAGCCTGCTGCAGCACATGAAATAATAGTGTTATGAGCATAGCATTGTGTATTTTGCTGCATTTCAGTGCATTACCACAATGGCCTGATGTCAATGGGCTTTAAGAAACATGATCTTGATGAAAATCTTGCAATGTAAAAATATTGCCTTAAGAGTTTAGATTGTTGATACATTGCTCAATGAAAACTTGCCACTTGGAGGGGAATTGTCTTGAAAGAGTCTTTCAAAACAAAGCCCCCAATGTGTATGTTATGCTTCATTTTATACTTAACTCTTCTAGATGTCACATGATGAATGGGTCCTCCTCCTTCTCTTCACTTCTTTTCCCAGCAATAACGAGTCCTCAAAAATGAAATTAGCAGTTCTGACATGAAGCCGGATTTGCTTCCTAACTTTAGGCACCAGCTAGGGGGGCTTATTTCTTTGAATTTTTTCCTGGATTTGAGATATTATTATGGCAAAACCGCAACATACAAAACAGTATTTAAAATTAATGCATATAGCCAAACTATTAAACAAATATAACTGGTGGAACATAGGGGGACTTCCCTTTATGATATATTTTTGTTGTATTTTCATAGTATAGTAATACACTTAAACTATAAAAACAGCACACCTTTCAGCACTTTATTTCTTGGCTGAGTCTTCCTTATGGTGTGTAGTTCAATTACAGAAATTGCAGTATGGACAGTTATTCACAATCTGCTTTGATAGCAAAAAAACAATTTTATAAACACTCTATGAAATCTAAAATGAAAACAGAAAATCAAATATTTGTGTCTCTCTTTTTTTTCTTTGCCCAATAACAACATTAAATCTGAAAATAAGATGAAAGTATGAACTATTGCTTCAGCAAAATTTTATTTTTAGAACATAATATACTGTTCTCATATATACACTGTGGGCATGTCATGATGTTTAACTCAATGAAAGTAATATGGAACAAGACATTACAATGTGTGATAAAATAGGAGTATATTAAAGCTCAAAGCCATAATGCTAAGCTTGAAGCCTTAAAGCTGTGGACTATTTCAAGTAAATATATACTGTGTGACTGTTTGAATTATAAATAAAGAATTTTATAATGCACTAAAGGCAACAGTAGTATCAGTGTTCACTTGACAATATTATTTGTAAATAAGAGCAGGAATCTAGTAATCTAGTATATATATATATATATATATATATATATATATATATATATATATATATATATATATACAAAATACACCAAGAATACAAAATAATAAAACATAAATAAATAAACAATGAATGAAGACCTAGTTGGAAAAGATTAAGGCTGGGTTCACACTGCTGTGCGGAAAAGCTCACAACACGGGTCTGGTGCATGCCTGTTTGTCATGGTCTTACCTCTCTCCTGTCTCCTTCGTTTGACATGTGCTGGCGGCCATCTTGGTTTCTAGGTCTCTTGTAGCCTCCCACCCTGCGGCTCCTCCTTCCCACTGGGAGGAGCTGGATACCTGGCTCACATATATAGGAGGTCTGTGACTTCAGTTCCTTGCTTGGTCCTCCTGTGTGCACATGCTTCTAAGACTGCTGCTGCTTCTGGTTCTGATCCTGGCTTCGTCTGACTTCTCTGCTGGTTCCTGATCCTGGCCTCGTCTGACTTCCCTGCTGGTTCCTGATCCTGGCTTCGTCTGACTTCCCTGCTGGTTCCTGATCCTGGCTTCGTCTGACTACCCTTCTGGTTCCTGACCTCTGGTTTCACCATCCGTTGGACTTTTGCTTTACAGCTTGATTTTCAATAAAGCCTTCTTATTTTCACTTACCTCTTGTTGTACGTCTGGTTCATGGTTCCGTAACATTAGGACCAAGCCATGAATTTTGACGGTACAGAGCCATCCTCGCTACCCACGCTGGTTGCCAGAATTGATCAGCTGGAGTCCCTGTTGGGTCAGTTCGCCGTGGCGTTGCAAACCCTGCTTGAACGCACGGCTCATTTCGCTCCCGTTGCCGATGGGTCGGTCGTCGCTCCTGGGCCCGCTCCTACGGCCGATCCGACTGTTGCGCCAGAGTCTACCTTGACACCTGTTGTTGCGCCTGCGGTGTTTCGGGGTATGTCCGGTTCTGCCCCCCTTCCACAGCGATTTGGGGGAGAGCCAACTCAGTGCCGAGGTTTCCTTAACCAAGTGGGCATTTATTTCGAGTTGCTGCCACATGCCTTTCCCACTGAGAGATCAAAGGTGGGGTTCTTGATCTCGCTGCTCTCGGACAAGGCCTTGGCCTGGGCCAGTCCTTTATGGGAGAACAACAATCCGGTGGTTGCCGAGTTTTCCGGTTTTGTTGCTTCTCTTCGGAAGGTATTCGATGTGCCGGCTCGCGCCGCCTCTGCTGCGAAGCTCCTTATGTCCGTCAGACAGGGTTCACGATCCGTAGCCGAATACGCCATTGAGTTTCGTACCCTGGCAGCAGAGGTAGGTTGGAATAATGAGGCCCTGGTCGCTGCTTTCTCTCATGGTCTCTTGGATGCCTTGAAGGATGAGGTTGCAGCTAAGGACCTACCAGTGGAGCTCGAGGCTCTAATTTCTTTCCTGATTTTGATTGACACCAGACTCAGGGAGAGACCTTCCTTTAAGGTGAGCCTGCGGAGGCCTCCTAACAGTTTGGCGCCTACGTTTGCTGTCCCACCCGTGCCTCCCTCTCCTCCCACGCCTCCTGGTGTTGACTTGTCTGGGGGTGAACCCTCGCAGCTGGGGTTTGCTCGCTTGTCCGAGGGGGAGAGGGTACTCCGGAGACGCGAGGGCCGATGCATGTACTGTGGTCTCGATGGGCATTTTCGGTTGGCATGTCCGAACCGTCCGGGAAACGCTCGCACCTGAGATCCTGTCGGGGGCAGATCTTGGGTGGAGTCTCCTCGTCCCCGGTTTCCCGTGTTGATAAACCACTGATCACTGTTGTCCTCTCCTGGGTCGGGGGCTCGGTGACGACCCAGGCGTTGGTGGACTCTGGTGCTGGTGGTTTTTTCATTGATAGTGAGTTCGCTGCCGCCAATTCCATTCCTCTACAGGCTCGAGGTTCCCCGCTGGCTCTAGAGGCGATAGACGGCAGACCCCTCCAACCGCCACACGTGACTCATGAGACCCTTCCAGTGGGGGTAGCCATTGGTGCCGCTCACAGAGAGTCGGTCTGCTTCCAAGTTATTTCGTCTCCACACTACTCGGTGGTCTTGGGGTACCCCTGGCTCCAGAAGCATAATCCGACTTTTGACTGGAGATCGGCCGAGATCCTCTCATGGTCACCACAGTGTGGGGCTAAGTGCATCCATGGGCCTGTCAAGTTGCTGTGTACTTCCTCGGACTCTCTGTTGCCTCCTGAATACGAGGAGTACCGGGATGTATTCGATAAGGTACGCGCAGTTGCCCTACCTCCGCACCGCCCATATGATTGTGCCATTGAGTTACAACCTGGTGCCGTTCCTCCTCGCGGCAAGGTCTATCCACTGTCGGTTGCGGAGAATGAGGCCATGGAGGAGTACGTGATGGAGGCGCTGTCCCGTGGTCACATTCGCAAATCCTCGTCCCCGGCAGGGGCTGGATTTTTCTTTGTGAAAAAGAAGGGCGGTGAGTTGAGGCCTTGCATCGATTACAGGGGTCTCAATCGCATCACGATCAAGAACGCTTACCCGATACCCTTGATTTCCGAGCTGTTCGATCGCCTTAAAGGGGCCACGGTCTTTACCAAACTCGACCTGAGGGCGGCATATAACCTGGTAAGGATCAAGGCGGGCGATGAGTGGAAGACCGCCTTTAACACCAGGACCGGTCATTATGAATCCTTGGTTATGCCCTTTGGGTTGTGCAATGCGCCCGCAGTTTTTCAGGAATTCATCAACGATGTTTTCCGTGACCTGTTGCAGCAGTGTGTGGTGGTCTATTTGGATGACATCTTGGTATATTCTGAATCCAGGGAGGCCCACATTCTGGATGTCAAACGAGTGTTGCAACGGTTACGAGAGAACAAGCTGTTCGGTAAGCTTGAGAAATGCGAATTTCACCGATCCCAGGTAACCTTCCTAGGTTACATCATTTCCGCTGAGGGGTTCTCCATGGATCCTGAGAAGGTTTCGGCTGTCTTGCAGTGGCCTCAGCCCAGTGGTCTTCGTTCCTTGCAGCGTTTTTTGGGCTTCGCCAATTATTATCGGAAGTTCATCAGGGACTTCTCCATGCTGGCCAAGCCTCTCACGGATCTGACCAGGAAGGGCAGTAATTCCCAGGTCTGGCCGCTCGAGGCCATCCGGGCTTTTGAGGCCCTAAAATCCGCCTTTGTGTCAGCTCCGATTCTGTCTCATCCCAACCCTGGGTTGCCCTTTGTCCTCGAGGTGGACGCATCCGAGACGGGAGTAGGCGCCCTTCTGTCTCAGCGCAGGACACCAGAGGGTCCGCTGCTTCCTTGTGGGTTTTACTCCCGGAAACTGTCACCCGCGGAGTGCAACTATCAGATTGGTGACAGGGAGTCATTGGCCATAGTGCAGGCTCTCAAAGAGTGGAGGCACTTGCTCGAGGGCTCGGTGGTTCCGGTTCTCATCCTGACGGACCACAAGAATCTGACCTACCTTTCTGAGGCCAAGAGATTGACACCACGTCAGGCCAGATGGGCTCTGTTCTTGTCACGTTTTAATTACGTGGTCTCCTACCTACCTGGTTCCAAGAACATCAGGGCGGATGCCTTATCACGGCAGTACTCCGAGCTGTCCAGGGAGGAATCTATACCGACTTCGGTCATACCTCCGAATCAGATCCTGGCCGCCATTCGCACCAGCCTGACCTCTCCCCTTGGTGAGCAGATTTTGGCGGCTCAGTCTGGTGCTCCCTCTGGGACACCCAACGGCAGATGTTTTGTGCCTGAGGATTTGCGCACTCGGTTGTTGCGAACCTACCATAACTCCAAGACCGCGGGGCATCCTGGTAAGAATCAGCTGTCCTGGGCTGTTTCACGTCTGTTCTGGTGGCCTTTCCTACGTTCCGACATCGCCGCATATGTAGCGGCATGCTCCGTTTGTGCCCAAAGTAAGTCCCCTCGGCACCTTCCGTTGGGCCTGCTGCAACCCATAGCCACCGGGGAGCGCCCATGGTCACACCTGGGGATGGATTTCATTGTGGACCTCCCTGCATCCCGAGGCCATACGGTCATTCTCATGATTGTGGATCGGTTTTCCAAGATGTGCCACTGTGTTCCTCTCAAGAAGTTACCCTCTGCACAAGAGTTGGCCACGATTTTTGCCCGGGAGGTCTTCCGGTTGCACGGTTTGCCCAAAGAGATAGTGTCGGATCGGGGGAGTCAGTTTGTGTCCAGGTTCTGGCGCGCCTTTTGCTCCCAGTTGGGGATTCATCTCTCCTTCTCCTCGGCCTACCACCCTCAGTCCAATGGGGCCGCAGAACGATCCAATCAGGCCTTGGAGCAATTCCTTCGTTGCTATGTCTCCGATCACCAGGACAATTGGGTTGACCTCCTGCCTTGGGCTGAGTTTGCCAGGAACACGGCTGTGAACTCTTCCTCTGGGACGTCTCCCTTCATGGCCAATTATGGGTTCCAACCTGCCGTGTTACCGGAGGCATTCTCTCCCCAGGATATTCCGGCTGTGGAGGATCACCTTTCTGCTCTACGTGCTTCTTGGGTACGGATCCAGAGGTCCCTTGAGGTCTCTGCGCAGCGCCAGAAACTCCAAGCTGATCGCAGACGAGCGCCTGCTCCTTCCTACCAGGTCGGAGACCGTGTATGGTTGTCCACCTGCAACCTCAACCTTCGAGTGCCCACTCCCAAGCTGGCTCCTTGCTTTGTTGGTGCCTTCCGAGTGCTTCGCAGGGTAAACCCGGTAGCCTATGCCCTTGCGCTTCCACCTGGCATGCGGATCTCCAACGTGTTTCATGTCTCCCTGTTGAAGCCACTGGTGTGCAATCGCTTCACTTCCTCGGTTCCTCGTCCTTGTCCGGTCCAAGTGGGCAATCACGAGGAGTATGAGGTGAGCAATATCCTGGACTCACGCCTGGTCCGCGGTCGGGTGCAGTTTTTGGTCCACTGGCGTGGTTATGGTCCTGAGGAGCGTTCCTGGGTTCCCTCCGCAGATGTCCATGCTCCTGCCTTGCTCCGAGCCTTCCACGCACGCTTCCCTCAGAAACCGTTTTTTGCACCGCGGAGGAGGGGCCCTTGAGGGGGAGGTACTGTCATGGTCTTACCTCTCTCCTGTCTCCTTCGTTTGACATGTGCTGGCGGCCATCTTGGTTTCTAGGTCTCTTGTAGCCTCCCACCCTGCGGCTCCTCCTTCCCACTGGGAGGAGCTGGATACCTGGCTCACATATATAGGAGGTCTGTGACTTCAGTTCCTTGCTTGGTCCTCCTGTGTGCACATGCTTCTAAGACTGCTGCTGCTTCTGGTTCTGATCCTGGCTTCGTCTGACTTCTCTGCTGGTTCCTGATCCTGGCCTCGTCTGACTTCCCTGCTGGTTCCTGATCCTGGCTTCGTCTGACTTCCCTGCTGGTTCCTGATCCTGGCTTCGTCTGACTACCCTTCTGGTTCCTGACCTCTGGTTTCACCATCCGTTGGACTTTTGCTTTACAGCTTGATTTTCAATAAAGCCTTCTTATTTTCACTTACCTCTTGTTGTACGTCTGGTTCATGGTTCCGTAACACTGTTCTCTTTTTTAGGGATGAATCAGACCTGAAATGGACCCGAAGATGCCCAGGACTTTTCTGCAAACTGCCCCTTAGCCATGCCAGAGCTGTGTAAACTGGCTCCATTGAGAACCAGTCACAGTCTCTGAAAGGCTAGAGTTCCCCCATAATATCAATGCATTATAAGGCTTGCTAGAGTTCCCCCATAGTAATTAATGCTTGTATGAAGATGTATCCTTGAGCTTCTAGGATTAGTTACACAGAAGCTAAGAACAACCTTGCCAAATGTTATTTGTACTGAGCAGAGAACGATAACAGAGGGAACAAGGTTGTAGCTGGTCACACAGAATATAGACTGCTATGTTTTACACATGTTGTATAAATTGTGACGAATATTACTTGTATAACCTAATTACTTAGATATGATTGGCTAAGCCAAGGGCATTAATTTTATTCTATGATTTGATTAGGTGCAAGTACGCACAAGAAAGAAAGCCTAGTTTTGCATTCACCGTATTGATGTGTGTATGCTTGACTCGCCGATGCATCAGAGAGATCCATACATTCAGAAGTCTTAAAGCCCAGGTCTAGTTGAACCACCAACCTTACAGTCTCCTGACATGTAAATTGGATGCAAAGAAACCCACATCCAATTTGCATTAGTGTGAACCCAGCCTTATGGACAGATAGATAGATAGATAGATAGATAGATAGATAGATAGATAGATAGATAGATAGATAGATAGATAGATAGATAGATAGATAGATAGATAGATAGATAGATAGATAGATAGATAGATAGATAGATAGATAGATAGATATGGAAAGCATGTTTTAAAATATGCAATCAGGTTGCTATGGGCTACTACACATTGAAAATGTTACTTGGCAAACATGATGCTTTATTTAATGAGGCTGATTTTGTTTAATATAAAAAATGAATTTAGCTGTACAATTAAAAATGAGAAACATAGAAGTTAACCTTAAATCCGACAGGTTATTCAATTTAAATATAAGGTTCAAATGAATACCAATGTTAATTTCCTTTGAGATCTTATCTTTATTACTTAACCGCTTCAGCCCTGGAAGATTTAACCCCCTTCCTGACCAGAGCACTTTTTACAATTTGGCACTGCGTCACTTTAACTGACAATTGTGCGGTCGGGCAACGCTGTACCCAAACAAAATTTGCATCCTTTTTTTCCACAAATAGAGCTTTCATTTGGTGGTATTTGATCACCTCTTGTGCTATAAACAAAAGAACAGCAACAATTTTGACAACACAATGGCCATGGGCCATACTAATTCATGAAGAAACAAACATTTCCTCTATGAGTGTGGGAACGTATATTTCATATGATCATTTCCAGTGGGTCTAAGTTTATGCATTGCAAGTGTGGGGTAGATGGAGATTTCCCATGGTTTTAAGTGTGGAATTGTTTGTGGTATCTATCTTCTGCCCTATGAAATTATCTATCTTTCAGATATGCAATATGGGTACACTCATCCATTTGGACACAAATAACCACTAATGGATGAGCCCCATATATCACCATATCCCCTTAAAAAGCTTCTCTCTTAATGAAGACTTCATTGACACAAGCCATATCTCACCCTACAAAAAAGAAAAATGGAGGAGAGGGGAGAAAGAATGTGTCAGGACCAAAGTGTTATCATGTGAACCTAAATGAAAATCAGAAGGTGCTCCCAAAATCAAATCACCCAAATATAACATGTTTCACTCTTCAAATAGAGCTTTGTCGGAGGTAAAACGAAAATGAGCAACCAAGAGTAGCTGACTGTCATGGTAAAAATAAAATGTTAATGTTGTTATATTTGATTAATAAAATTGATCTTAATTGATCCAGCATGCTGACAGATATTTAATTATATATACATATTACTAGGTTGATGGTTGAGCCAAATCAGGTTTTTAAGTCTTATGCCGCGTACACACGATCATTTTCAGGTTGTAAAAAACAACGTTTTTCTGGCTCTAGAAAAAACAACATTTTTTTTCAACTTCATCATTAAAATGGCCTTGGTAGAGAGAGAAAATAACCACTTAGTAGTCTTCAAAGAACCTCCTCACTGGAACCAAACCATGGGTGCCGGCAATGCAATAGTGATGCAAAAATACGAAGGAAACTTGGACAGCCGCACTCCAAAAATGTTTGTTTATTAAAATCGATCACAAAATAAACATGCCACAGCAAAAAATTTGGAACAAAAGCTAACATTTCGCACTGTAGCTTCAGTGCTTAGTCATAGCTAAAAAAAGTGCGGCGCAAAAATACAGTACAAATGTATCTCTGTTTCAATTAGTCTTAATTTATTGGTATTGGTCACTGTTAAAGTGACGATGATCGAGGTTGACGTCCGTTTTTGTATATAAATTTTTTTATATATATATTGTATAATTTTTATGTATTTTATGGGAATTTTTATATATATATTTTAATATATTTAGTTGGCTTCTCTGTATAATTTTTATAAAACTATGTTTTTAAATTTTATGGGGATTGCATATAGTTTATATATCCAGCTAATTAATTATTCATGAGAGCTATTGGACCCTACTGTTTGTTTTTTTCTTTTTCCTTTCCATTCAGTTTTGGTCCGGTATTAATTATTTATGCCTCTCCATTTTATTGTATATTGTCTATTACTGACTCTGTGCCCAGTCCCTGATGTGTGATTCCAGTTTAGTTTTCTTTCCTGGCCACATCCTGAGACTTTTTCGAGTGGCTGTCGAATCTTAATTGAGTTATCACTATGGCTTCTGCACCGGAAGCTGTTGGCCGTTTAGTTATCCTATTGGCCACATTTCTGATTAATTTGATAGGCTGCGGCCTTTGCCCCGGATGTTGTTGGCCATTGAGCACTCTCATTGGTTACATTCGTGAGCTTTTTGATTGGCCGCTCACTCTCGCTTTTACTATATATTCTATGCTATTAGGGACGTCCGGCGTTCTCTCTCACCCGACGCTGAGGAAGTCCCGCCCACGGGACGTAACGCGTACGAAGGGGGAGGAGCTACGCACGGACGTCACCCTCGATCATCGCCGCTGTGTTTGGATTTTTGCTGTACATGCTGCTTTGCTCGCACTCGGCTCAGAGTGATTTTAAATGTAAGTGTACCACTGTTCCTTATTAAATATTCCTGGTACATACAGAGAGCACTTAGAATTTTGTGTTTTTCTTTCATGGTGACCCTTGGATATCTATGTGATATGGTGTTATGCTGGAGATTGGAGGCTGGTCCTGACTGAGTTTTGGATGCTGATATGCTTTGTGACTCTTTATGGGTCGAAGCAATGAGGTGAGAGTCCATCTTTACCTTGGTGGTGGATTTTCCTCTGGTGTCTCCTCTTCACTCTCACCCCTGCTGGATTTGTTTATTTAAAGGACACTTTATTTGCACTTGGACAATTTATTTATATTATTTATTATTTGTACTGTATTTTTGCGCCGCACTTTTTTTCTTTTATCCATTTTAATTAAACAAACATTTTTGGAGTTCGGCTGTCCAAGTTTCCTTCGTATTTTTGCATTAAAATGGCCTTGCCTACACACAATGGTAAAACAAAAATGCTCTAGCAAAGCGTGGTGACGTACAACACGTACGACCGCACTATAAAGGGGAAGTTCCATTCGGATGACGCCACCCTTTGGGCTGCTTTAGCTGATTTTGTGTTAGTAAAAGACGATTTGCGCTTTTCTGTCTGTTACAGCGTGATGAATGTGCTTACTCCATTATGAACGGTAGTTTTACCAGAACGAGCGCTCCCATCTCATAACTTGCTTCTGAGCATGCACAGGTTTTTCACTTCGTTAAAGCCCACACACGATCATTTTTTACAACCCGAAAAACAACATTGTTTAAAACGTCGTGAAAAAATAGAGCATGTTTAAAAAAAATTGTCCGTTTTTCAGAACCTGAAAAATGCTCTGAAGCCCACACACAAGCATTTTAAATGACATTTTTAAAAAACGTTGTTTTTTAAAACCCGAAAAATGATTGTGTGTACGCGGCATTAGATTTTGATACTATTATTTTGCCGATATGCTCCCATCTGTCCCAAACTTTTCTTTTTGATAGAAATATATACATTACATTTTAACAGGTAGTATCTTGAGGATCTTTATTTACGTGTTACAATACTTCTCCTGTAACCCATACTGCTAGGCTTAGTGGTTTTCTTACCTTGTGATGTCAGCTTTACTCACTTAAGTTCCCAGCCCAGGCCCCAAACTGCCAAACAGCTGGTCCCTTACACTTGATTCTGCTTATGTCAGCCTCTAATGTAAGACATAACCACCTATACAATATGAGCTGTTCACATCACACAGGCAGTGATGTGGGCCCCACGCATTAACCCATGCAAGAAGTAAACAAAAGAAAAAAAGACAATGATTGGCAGAGGTGGAAGAAAAAGCCCAATCTTGGTTCAGTTTGGGGCAAGTTCAGCATGGATCAGGCGGCACTGATGCATGGTCAAAGCTGCATTTATGGCACATGTGAGGCTGAATTCATGGCAATGAGAAGGCTGCATTCATTGCAATGGTGAGGCTGCATTCATGGCAATGGGGAGGCTGCATTCATGGCAATGGTGAGGCTGCATTTATGGGCACTGACCCTTATTTTGCTTCACAGTTTAATTATATTTTTTTTTCCTGAAACTTCCCTCTTAAAGTGAAGGTGCGTGCTATATGCCAATAAATACAGGTATTTTAGATAGATGTGTAGACAACAAAAGTATTGTTTATACTGCATAACAATTATGATCCTTAAGAAGCAGAGGAAATCAATAAAATGTATTACCTGAGATTACAATAGGTTTTATTATTTGTAATTGATTGAATTTTTTTAAATTATTATTATTCAATATTTTTATTATTATTAATTCAAACAGTGTACAGGTAGTGGTGAAAAAAGAGCTCAGAATACTGGCAAAAATTGTGAAAATTGTAAACTTCATTGTGTGTAGTCAAAGTGTAGAGGGTAAGCCCGTATTTGCCTTAGTTTGAAACATAGGGGGTTATTTACAAAAGGCAAATCCACTTTGCACTACAAGTACAAAATTAAAATGCAAAGTGCACTTGAAATTGCACTGAAAGTGCACTTGGAAGTGCAGTTGCTGTAAATCTGAGAGGGTAGATCTGAAATGAGGAGAAGCTCTGTTGATTTTATTATCCAATCATTATTTTCCTTGCATGTCCCTCTCGGATCTACAGGGACTACACTTCCGAGTGCACTTTGCACTTGTAGTTTGCACTTGTAGTGCAAAGTGGATTTCCCCTTTGTAAATAACTCCCAGAGTGTGTTTAGAGATACTCAATTTATGATTTTGCCAAACACAGCACGTTATATGGCTTTGAAGTATGCATATTATATGTAATGGGACATTAATGGGCCAGACTCCAAATAAATATAGTGGCTTGTGGAGATATTTCATTTTTACTGTGGCAATAAGCCATGAGACAAAGTGATTATTCCAAGCATGCAGGAGAGTTTTAAGTTTACAGATTAAAGTGCTACTTTCACCTCATGTGTGTGGGTATAATGGTGTTTCATGGTTTCTCATTGGTACTGAAAAGTTTGTTGGAGAATTTAAATTAGAGAAGTTTGAAGAGCCTTTAGGAGCTATAGATTAGGAAGGCCCAACTAGTCATTGTTTCATTTGTATAAACTCTTTGCACTCTGATTTCACAGGATTAAGGACATAAGAGAGATGGAGAATCTGAGAAAACCCGGAAATTGTGGTTCCACTGGATGGCATGAACCTTTCTCCAGTGTATACTTGCACTACAGAATTCCAGGAGATCCTTTCAGGCTGAAAACATACTGAATCTTATATATGAAAAACCACCTAAACCAAAATTCCAATGTAGGTGAGCAGTGGTGCTCATTAAAATAATATTGCATAATGTAAGACATATAAAATACATTACATATATAAATACACAGTGATAAACAAAAAAACACTAGTGATGATCATTGAAATCACCCAAGTGAAAAAAAGAAAACATAATTACTAAATCCATAGGTAAGTAAATATGCTGTGATACACAGAAAGAGTGCCGCTGATCAACTACATTTGAATTTTGATCTGTGCTGCGTACACACGATCAGGCTTTAACCCGGCCAAAAGCACATCGGAATTACGATGGAATTCCATTGGAGTAAAACAGAACATGTTCAATATTTAAACTCCGATGGAATTCATTTGATTTTCTGATGGATTTTCTCAGATGGGGCATACAAACGGTCGGAATTTCCGATGGAAAAAGTCAGTCGGACTTTTTCCATCGGAAATTCCGATCGTGTGTACGGGGCTTAAGGTGGTTTTTCCCATTTACATTTGTAATTTGAAAGTGGCAGCTATTATCTATGTGCGTTTTTCACCCCTAACATTATCCATTATTTTTCATCATTTTATAATTTTTTATTATTTTTCATAATTTTTTTCAATTCTTTGCACTTGACACATTTATTTTCTGTGGAGCAGATTTAGGTGTGGGTGTTAACCCCCCTGGCGGTATTCCCGAGTCTGACTCGGGGTTAGATTTTCATGCTGCGAGCGGTAACCCCAAGTCAGACTCGGGCTCGCCTCGCTGGATCCACAGGCACTGTTTACTTACCTTGTCCCTGGATCCAGCGATGCCACCGCGCTGTGTGAGCAAGCGGGTCCTCGCTCGATTCACACAGCGTCCTCCTGTGCCGCCGATCTCCGTTCCCTGCAACGTTACGACGCATGGGAGCGGAGAACGGCGCCTGCAGCATACCTCATCGGCATACACAGACCTTCCGGATTCGAATCCGGTCCCATGGGAGGATGACCCCGAGCCGCACAGAGCCCGAGATAGATCACCTCACACGCCGTCGACACAGAGCACGGCTAAAACACGGATGCGGATGGACACCACACTACAGGCCCCAGGAGAGGAGGCTTCACTCACACCACAGGAGAAGGTAGGCCTCGACGCTGCATCCTCCATTGCCCTCTTCCCCACGTCCGGACAACCTGTCCTGGATACCACTCTAAAGGACATGTTACTGTCCCTGCAATCCTCCCTCATGCTAAATATCTCCACGATGGTGAGGGGATTCACATCAGAACTGAATACCCTAGGAGATAGAGTACAACAAGTGGAATGCAACATGGATGACTGTGCTAGCACTGTTAATGAGCTTATAGACGCATGCAGGGACCAGGCTGAGGAAACAGATTGGATAAGGGCTAAGCTCGCAGACCTCGAGGACAGTTCGAGGAGAAATAACGTTAAAATGAGAGGGGTCCCCGAGTCTGTTATGCCTGCTGCCCTACACAAATATGCCCGGGAAATTATTGCAAAATTGCTGCCTGAAGTATCGCAGATTTAAAGTATCATTGACCGCATACATAGGATCCCCAAACCTAAGCACCTGGAGGCCTCCATCCCTAGGGATGTGCTTATGAAAATCCATTTCTTTCCAACCAAAGAGAAATTGCTAGCAAAAGCCAGATTAACCCCTGAGCTCCCAGCCCCATTCAATGGCGTTCACTTATATGCAGACCTATCTCAATTTACTCTATCCATGAGGAGGCAGATGAAATCAGTGACAAAGGCTCTTAATAACCACAAGATATCCTACAAGTGGAGGCACCCAGCCACGCTGGTGATCACCCACAATGGCTCGACCAATGTTATCTCTCATCCACGGGATGGCCTACAGCTCCTCCACTCCTGGGGCATCATCTTGGAGCTATCTCCTGCAGACCAACAAGCCTTCTCAGACCATCGACCAAGGGGCAAACACCGCCCAAACCAACCACCGCATGGCAGGAAATGAGCCCCCAAACCTCACTTTGTAAGGCGACAATGATCCCCTGTTCTCTGTCCTACTGACAACTAGCTGTTGGAACATTCCCCTGATTTGAGTCAGTACACCTGTTTATTGATGCTGACCTTTTTTTTGTTTGAGTTTTCTAGTTCCTTGTTGATCCTTTTACGCGACTATCTAATCTCACTTACTGGACCGCTATCTGCCCGTCTCAAGTCGGGTGCCCACGGAGGTGGGAACGAAACACCAGGCTCTAGAGTCATCTAGGCCCTTAATCGCACAGCGGCCAGGACCTCTGCAACTTTGCACAGCGTTCGTATTTCATTAACTGTCTCTTTCCCAACAGAACCACTTGAAATTTTCTCTACGCTACAGTCTCTATCGCATCCAGACCAGCCGAGATTCCCAGTGCTACCAAGTTACCAGTAACCGACTATCCAGCACCACACACCGCCTGTGATACCTTCAGAACTGTGAGTCTTTCCCACCCTGCACACACCTTCACTCCAAGATGGCCATCCATGTTCTTTCCCTGAACACGAACGGTCTCAACCACCCGGTAAAACGGGCTTCATTATGGAAAACAGCACTGTCCCACGATAGCGACATAGTGTGCGTCCAGGAAACGCACTTCGCCCTGAACGCTGCCCCCAAATGCCAACACAAATCCTTCCCTCATGTCTTTTCGGCCAGCTACACGAAAAAACAACGGGGGGTCCTAATTGCAATCAGAGACTCTGTGGCATTTCAACTCCACGACAGTATCCTGGATCCTGAGGGACGCTACATAGTATTAGTATGTACTGTGGAGCACGTCCAATACACCATAGTAAATGTATACGCCCCGAACACTAGACAGATCAGCTTCCTGAAAAAAGTACTGAAGGCAACCCTGGAAATCCAGCAAGGACATCTTCTTATATGTGGCGATTTTAACCTTGTACCTGACTATGACATGGACTCCTCATCGGGGCCCAAGCGTTTTGTTTCACCGCTGGCTGCCTTTTTGAACGCGCATGACCTTTATGACGTGTGGAGGTGTTGTCACGCGACGGAGAGGGACTACACGTTCCTTTCCTCGCGTCACAACACCTACTCGCGCATCGACCTTTTCCTGTCTGATAAATGGCTGTTGCAAAATGTATGTGTATCTGAGATCCATGAAGCCACCTGGTCGGACCACGCTCCAGTGAGCATTCAAATTACTAACCAACACTCTACTCCCAAGTCCTTCGTGTGGAGAGTGAATAATTCGCTGCTCCAGCGCACTGACAACCAATCGTTCCTATCTGAACGCTTGGAAGAATTCTTTAGCACCAATTCCAGCTCAGTGTCCGACCCGGCGGTATTGTGGTGTGCTCACAAATCATTCATGATGGGTTATTTTATACAGTTAGGAGCTAGATGGAAGAGGAGGAGAATGCAAACACTGGACGACCTGACAGCCCAGATAATGTCCACAGATACACTAAACAAAACTAACCCAAACCCGACCCTTCATGCCAAACTGTTTAAACTTTGCACCGACCTAAGGACGTTGCTACTAGAGGGATACGAAAAGAAGCTCAGGAAGCTGAAAGCTACCTCCTTTGCTTCGAACAACAAAGCTGGTAAGGTTATGTCCCAACGCATCAAGGGACATAGGCTTAAAGCTAAAATAGCATACATCAACTACCCGACAGACCGAGATAAACATATCAATCCGCAAGCGATAGCAGACGCATTTAGTACATACTACAGTGAACTGTACAACCTAAAGGATAGTGAGGGCACACCTCACCCCACGACACGAGACATAGAATCTTTTCTAGACCAAGTACACCTCCCCTCCCTTACTCCGGAACGACTATCGGACCTTAACAAGCCCTTTACACCATTAGAAATACGAACTGTAATTGACAAACTCCCCTCAGCGAAATCCATGGGGCCCGACGGATACACAGGGGAATACTTCAAAACCTTCGCTCCCACATTAGCTCCCTACCTCTGCGACATGTTCAACCACGCTGCCACCTCATCTCAATTTCCTGATGAAATGCTAGATGCCCTTATCATCACCCTGCCCAAACCCGGTAAGGAACCCACGGTTCCTCAAAACTTCCGGCCAATATCCCTCCTAAATATTGATCTGAAAATTTATGCCAAGCTAATAGCAAATAGACTAGTCGATGTCCTCCCCTCCTTGATCCACGCGGACCAAACAGGTTTCACCAAAGGGCG